>NC_080052.1:12873433-12993433 GCF_026212465.1 Amaranthus tricolor
TATTATAATTTAAATGGGTAGGAAGGGTTGGGTGTCTCAATCTTATCTTTTGAACATATGTTATTCGAACTCTTCATTTTGCTTCACTTATTCGTGTCCGAGCTTTGATGCTCAAACATTGATATGCCCTTAGACACTTCAATTTAGGCATAAAATAGAATATTTAGACGTATTCGACACTTTGACACGTACTAGTATCCAATATCAGTTGTTGAGTCCAAGTAACATAGGTTGGAACACATAAGATCCTCTGGTACTCGTTTCTGACCTGCTCTATTCTAAGGCTTGGGTCTAATTTTTTGAGATTTAACAAATTTAGGTTTGATTTGGGGTCCAAAAACATAAATGGGTTGGAATTTTGGTCTAGGGTCTTCAGACCCAGAGCTGTTAGATCCGTCAGACGTACTCTAGATCCTACTTATTATACAATCCAAAAACAACTTTAAGTTCGTCGTAAACCTATTTTCATATTTATTTAAACTTAATTTAGACTTATACACTACTTAAAGACTCATTTTAGCACTAATAAAACCTTAAAAATATAAAAAGTTTAAATATGAGCAATTAAATCAAGATTTATATAGGACTCATTTAGCAGGGAAAAGATAAAAAAGCACCTAAAAACTTAAGGCGCAATAAAAAGTATAATGTTACTCCTTTTGTTTTTTATTGTTGATATTTTAACTTCTAAATAAGAAGCACTAATAACTTTTATTACTTAGCAAAAAATGTAAATTATAACATTTAATTCAAGTTAATATTAGACTTGTGCATAAATGCTAGAAAATAATGCACATGTGATCCTACATTGAAGAATTAGAGAGATGTTGACTTACATATATACTTGATGGCCTACTCCTAGTACTTATTAGTTTTAGGATGGAACCTCATCAAATTTTTGTGCAACCAACTCTCCACTTATGCGGGTTTTATTGTGTGTACCAGCCCAATAATAAATTTATCATGGTATCAGAGCCGATGATTTTCAATCAATTGTGAACAATGTGCGGGGGCGTGCTAGAGTATATATAAAAAATATCCTGTGGCCTTAACTGTCAGCTTATGGGTTCTCGTGTGAGGGGACGTGTTAGAGTATATATAACATATCCCGGTGCCTCAACCACTAGCTTAACTTTTAGTTGAGTTGGTTTCTTGACAATAAATATACAGCTTTTTAGACCATAAAAATTTTGGGCCCCCGAGTGATAGCCCGCTTTGTCCTTACTAATCGACGATTATGTCATTTAGGACTTAGTCTCATCAAGTCTAATGGGTTTGAGTTCAAGTCTAAATTTTTCAGACTAAGTGGGTCCTGGTTCGTTTGGACCCAATCCAGACCCAATCTTAAACCATTCCTACCTACATGTAACATGTGAAAGGAACAAGATCACATCACTTCCATTTTCTTGTTTTTGAGTTTGCTATATTTAGTTGCTATATTTTTATGTTTTTTGCGTCACTAATTAGCTGCTACATTTATTTGAAAATGATTGATAATTTTTTATTCCTTAAATGTAATCTTCACAATATTTTCCAAAAATTCTTTTAACATTATGTCAAACACCTTTGTGGCAAACGTAGATCAGGACATAGAAAAATATACTTCCTCTATAAATATCAGTTTATCCTTATTTTTATTTTGATGGTTTTTTTTTTAATCGGCAATATTCCTATTTTAGCCATGTTTTTACCATTTTCTTTGAACTTTATTTTATATTTTTTTCACTTTTCATTTTATACATATGATTAAATTGTCCCATCATTTTATTTTTTTTGTCACCATTTGTTGTTGCCAATTAGATGGACGAGGAAGTAGTTTTAGAAGTACATTTGTCTATTTTGTCGTAAGGGAAGTTTGGTTACAGAAAAACAATAATTTGTCCTGCGTTAGATCTTATAATAATAACTATTTCAAACTGTATTTTGAAAACACTAATTAAAATGCAGGGTGGAAACTGGAAAACGAAGTTCAAAATCTCTATTTTCTATTGACTTACTTGCCTTTTTCTTAATAGAAGTATCACAATTCTTATATCATACTCACAAAATTTTTTTAAAATTTTTTTTGCACTTTTTAAAGTAATTTTTGATCCTCAACATCTCTAATTACACATCATAAAAAATTATAAAAATTAAATAATAAAAAAGTTTACATTAACACAAATTCACGAGATCTCACATGAATAGAGGTGTTCACCCGAATTCATTTTGGGTCAAGTGTTTTAAGTCAGTTCAAAATCGATTATCGTATCCGCATTAATTTTTACATAATTGTAAATTAATTTTTAAAGAATGTCAAATTGGTAAAATATTTTTACCTAGGAGAATACTATTAACTTTTACTTGCTTTTTCCATCTTAATTTTGGCGCTTCTACCATTTTTTTTTCCATTCTGCATAACACTTGCTGCAATTTTTTCTAAGCCAGGTCAATTTCTCTTCAATTTTTAGCTCCACTTTTTACCTTCATTTTACCTTTTGAGTTCTTGCTACTTGCTCATTTGATAAAATTTTTTATAAAAAAGCAATGACTATTTTAATTTTTTTTTTCAAAACAAAATAGAAGGTGGAAGCTGGAAAACAAAGTTCATAATAAACATACCTTCTCCGTTTTAAAATACTTGCACTATTTGATTTTTCACGCAGTTTAATGTACTAGTTTAATTCTTAATATCTCTAACTATGAATAAGAAAAACTTATAAAAATTTAATATTAATAGATCTCACTTGATTACGTTTTGACTTATAAATTTAAAACTAATCATAAATCATGAGTGACAAATAAAAATTGCATTATCTTATAATGTAGCAAGTACTATGGAACAAGGAATTATTAATTTGAAAATTGCTTAACAAAAAATGACTGATAACAACACTTAAATTTAGTTATTTGAGTTTAACAATTTGTTCATGTGTTATATTGATTTACAAATTAATAAAAGTGTTTCATACTTCTATTTCCCATTTAATCTTGTTTTGGAACTTCTTCCCTTAAAGTCTAAATAAATATTTTGAGAATTTCGTTCCCCAAACTGAGGCTCTAATGAAAAAATATTCAATCCACAAGTGATAAAATATTAATCCCTCATTTCTTAATGAGGTACACAAGGACACAACTAATAAAAAATATTTTATAAAGTTAGTGGAAAACATACGAGAATCATAAGGAATATAAATATGTTAAAATGAAATTAGCGGAACATAGGTGGGGACCATAAGCATTATCAAAATATTAAAATGAAGATAAACAAGATTATTTTTGTCCAAAGTTTGTAATGTAAATAGAAAATTTTTTTATGGAAAGAATAACGAAACACCTAAAACGACAAATGAGAACTTATTTAAAAATCAGATAGAGTATATAAAAGACTCCATTATACAAACACTTTATTTCGAATTAAATTCTATATTAATACTCTCTTAATTTCAATGAGTTTGTTTCCTTTCTTTTGGGCACAAATTTTAAGAAATTGAGGAGACCACTATAAAGTTGCTAAATTATTAGTAAAGGACAAAAAAAAAGTGAAGGAGATCACAATAAAATAAGAGTAAATAAGGATAATATTGTAAAAAGGAATCATATCATAAAAATAAAAATGAGATAAATTAAGTGAGATGGACAAATAAGAAAATATGACAAAGTTATTAAAAATTAAAATGAAGGGAATATGTATTTAGTGAAAATTAAAGATAAGAAAAAATTAAAACTTTGATCCCGACCTAAATCAAAGTTGGACTGACATAAGTGTAGTTAGGAGAAGGTATTTTGAAATACTTATAATCTGATTTTTACATTTTGACAGATAAAATGTGATTATAAGTAGAAAATACAATAGAGTGAGATAGTAAATGACGACCAATTAATGATATGGGGAAATCAGAAATGATTTCACCACGGTCCCAAAGTGAAGAAATTTCGCCACATTGTTGAATGCGACAAATTTACAAACCTCAGCCAAAGACTGTTCTGTAAAAACAGTAATGTGTGAAAAAAGGAGCAGTCATCCCATTAAGTTAAGCAAACGTTAAGCTTTAATTGAGAGCACAGTGCATTGCTTCCGAGTGCTGACATTGTTGCAGTTATCATAACAAAGTGCATCTTCAGAATTGCAGATACATTGTGTCTGCTTACTAGTAAACAAAGTTACACCACCACTAACCTAATGTGGACTGTAGACTGTGGACCAATTTTATTAATTTAACTTTCTCTTTCCTCCTGAGCTATCCAAAATCCCCTTACACTGCCCTTTTGCGCACTGATATTCCCCCTATTTGCTGTGTTGTCTCCTTCTCTTTTGTCACTTTAAATACACATCAATGTCTTTCTTTATTCTCTTGGTTCTATTTTGAATGTTCCGGTTAATCTGTACATCTATCTTTTTAAACTTGCTGTAAATTTAATAATTTAATAAAATGAAAAATAAAATAAATGGTGTTTATTTGATTCTTTTGATTCCTACGAAGATATTCCTTCCGTCCTGTTAAATTTGCGGCATTTGTCATTTTAATCTATTCCATTCAGTTGCGGATCTAGGGTTTAGAGTCCCCTGGGGCAGCAACGGATGGACGAAATTAGCTAGTGTGAGCAGCAGATAGCATCTTTGTGAAACATTCTCTCAAACCAGGAAAAAGGTTTAATAGCAAGCAATTCCCCAACAAAACAGAGAAAAGGGAGCTGGGAGGGGTAGTCAACCACTCACTTGAAATTCATCTTGATCAATAAAAAAAGTCAACCATGGTGTTTTGTTATTCAGTCAACTTGAATCTTAACTTCACCTAAAACATAGCATTCATAAAATGAATTAAGCAACAAAATCAATTCTATCCACCCCAAACCAAGACTCGCGACTTTGGATTTGCAGTCTAGCTTCACAACAATTCACATTAGATTCTAACCAAATACCTAAAACCATAATCTGCAACTCACACTTATAATTTCTAAAGAATCTATACTCTTCTGTGAATTTGTGTACTCGGTGTGCTATTTAGTTCACATAACCTAATGAACATCAGGTTTTGGGACATAGTGATTTCACAATTCTAACTTCAATGAAATTTAGATAGTATTGATATTAGATACCAAAAAAACACTTATATGCAATAAGAATCAAGATTAAAATTTAAGATTAAGATTAAAATTAAGATAAAAGATTAGAACATAAAGATTAAGATGAAGAGTGAAAATACTTAAAAAAAATCAAAATTCTGAACATAAAGATAAAGATTAAGATTAGAACAAAAAAATTTCCCCCGAGGCACGGGCCCATACATAGATCCGCCCCTTATCCCATTTTATCTGCATCATTTCTATTTTTTAATGACCCACTACGTCGTTTTAATCTTATCCATACATTTTAATTCTCTTTTAATTTTATCCACACAATGTATTCTTTTCATTTATGAAACTACTAGTATAGAAACTCGTGCAATGCACGAAGTTGTTAGTTTAAAAGTATATATGCTTATAAATTTTAGATAGAGATGCAATTACAAATTATCAGTATAGAATTATAATAATTCTTATAAAATAGATATAACACTTTTAGAACATATAATGTTTTGAATGAAAAAATTGGTTGCTAATATAAGTATTAACTAAAGTTTTTAAGGCAATTCTGGATAGTCTTCCAATAACGGTATCATAATGATTTTTTTGTCATTCTCAAAATAACTTTTAATTATCATGTATCTTTTATTTATTGATGAAAGATTTTCAAAATTACAATTTTAATGAAAAAACTTTATTAATTATCAAAACTTCAACATAAAAAGCAAATATATATTCTAAGAAACTTTAATCGAAATTTTATATAGCTTTAAATTCAAAAGTATAATATTGTTAGAAAATTTAACTTTGGTAAGAATTATTTCATAAGGCAAATGTTTATGAAAATACTACGTGGAATTTTAATTTTTTTTTATTAGATTGTATAATTGTAAAAAAAAAATAGTGCAAAGTTAGTTGAATAAACTAAAATTAAAAGTTGTACAAAATTTAGTAGGAGAGTTACCAGTATGATTATGTAAAGGGTATGGTTCTTTCTAATTTTTAGATGAGAAATTAGAAATAATGTTAGGGAACACTTATTTCAAGCTACCTTGGCAAAACAATTTTTATTGTAAAATACAAGAAACTACGAACTAACCTCTTCTTCTCATTTCATAGGGATAGGGGACCACTTTGGCATTTGGGTTTTGTTTTTCTCGATTAATTTATGGGATTTTGTAATTCTTTTTGCTTGAATCCCCATAGAAAAGTAAAATTCTTTTTGCCCTTTTTTGACCATGGAAATTGGTGTTTGCCACGGGAAATTCTCTCTCGTGTGCAGTTATTCCCATACACTACTTAATGTCACCTCTTTCAAATAATGGGATGGAGTAAAATATTAATCTTTTTTCTTTTAAATATATCAATAAACTTAATTTGGACTGCATAGTACTTCTGTTGGGATTGATGTAGTTCTTCTTGTTTATACAGGAAGGTAGAATAACGTTTAAGAATGTTCAGCACATGGTTAATAAACAAGAAATAAAACTAATTTATGTTCTGGATTCATTTGTCTTCTTCCTACCTAACAAATCTATTATAGGAGTTTAGAAGTACTTTCTATTCTTATTCTTAGTCTTCTGAGAACTGTTCATGGTTTCTCAACTTCTCTACTTGAAATTTTCTACTTCTTTTCTGTCAGAAATCAGGTCAATAATATATTTAATATAACTTCTGCTAATTTACTTCCAAGTATTTCTTAAGTGTTAATTCTTGCATGTTGCCTTGTTTCTGTTTCTGGTCTTCTTTAGGGAAATCTGAACTTACAATTGTATGTTTCAGAGATGCCGAATCCACAAATGAGAAACCCAGAAATGAAGCATATAATCTCTAAGAAGCCTGTGGAGTGTAGTCCAGTGATTCAGCAGAAGACATCTAACAAAATCTCCCAGAGTTCTGTTGAGAGATTAGAGGATAATGCCCCCAAAAATGCAAAGCGGAGGCGAGGAAGAAGAAAGTCGAAAGGTGTAATCATGGAGGACTTACCTGCTGATGTAGAATCACGCACATCAAAGAAGGACATTGTGCTCCAAAGAAGGCCGGGTTTCGGCCAATTGGGTACTAAATGTGTTGTTAAGGCTAATTATTTTCTTGCTGAGTTATCCAGGTTTGATTTATGTCAATATAATGTAAGTGCTTGATTGTCTACTTGGTTTTGTGTTGTTTGAATTGATAGTGTGGGATAGACACAATTGGTTTATGTATGGATCACTGTATTATTCCAGGTTACTATAACTCCTGAAGTGAATTCAAGTAAACTTAATAAAGCTATCATGGCTGAGTTAGTCAAACTTCATAGAGAAACTAACTTGGGTTCTAGACTTCCTGTTTATGATGGAAAGAAGAATCTTTATACTGCTGGATTACTACCTTTTACATCAAAAGATTTTAGGGTTACAATGGTTGAAGAGTGTGAAGGATTTGAATCTACGAAGTATGTTAATTTATTACCTTCGTGTATTATTTGAGTTTTTAATTGTAGAAGTGTTAGTTCTTACTTTGCTGTTCTTTGAATCAGGGAGAATGAATTCGAGGTGAAAATTCAGTTTGTTGGTTTTGCTCGAATGCATGAACTACAAGAGCTTCTTGCAGGTAAACAAGCTAAAGCACCTCAAGAAGCCCTTACTGTCATCGATACTGTCTTGAGGGAAATGGCAGCAAAAAGGTGTGTGCTTGAATAGACTAAAATTTTCGGGTTTAACACAAATTTGTTTCTTTTGTACATTGACATTTTTCCGTAAACTTGGGAAATTTGTAGGTATTTATCATATGGAAGATTATTCTATTCTCCTAATATTCAAAAACCTCATCAACTTGGTGGTGGTTTGCACTCATGGCGCGGCTTTTATCAAAGTGTAAGACCCACACAAATGGGGTTGGCCCTGAATATTGGTGGGTTGTCTCTCCTATTTTGCAGTTGTATTATTTTTCTTGTATAACTTTATACTTCAACAGATATTGGAGAGGTCATTGTAATACCACCACTTTGTATGTATTGATCAGATATGTCTGCAAATGCATTCATTGAACCGCTACCAGTAGTTGAATTTGTTGCTCAAGTTTTAGGGAAAGATGTGCGTTCAAGACCTTTATCTGATGCAGATTCTGTTAAGGTATATAATTCACATCTTGTACTTTCCAGCATCTTAGTATTTGAACTTACACTAGTGTAGATATTAGTGAAACACTGTTAGTGTGTATAACTTATTATTCCCAGTTTCTGGCAACTCTACACATTCGGCATGAAATAAGATGTACAAAGTAAATATTCCTCACATCCTGTCAACAGATTTGGATTAACATCCATGTAATGGAAATACATTTGTTCGATCATATATGCTAATATATTCAAATGAACTGACTAGTGATTAGAGACCCTGGTGAGCTAGAATATCATCAGTTAATATATATGTTAAGAGTATATAACTTATCATGGGGCCTCAACCATTAGCTTAAGCTTTTGGTTGAGTCAGCTCATTAACATGGTATCAGAAGCCGGCATGACAAGAGATCACGGGTTCGAATCTCAAACACCCTTTATTAAGGTGGAATATTTAGTGTCAGGTATGAGGATGGTCTGTGCTGCATCCGCACCTAGCCCAAAGGGCTCTCGTGTGAGGGGGCATATTAGAGTATATAACATATTATGGGGCTTCATCAGGTTAAGCTTTTGGTTGAGTTGGTTCCTTAACAATATACTTTGTTTGCTAATAGTGTTGACATTTGTAATTTGAATTGTGTCAAATGCTAATTTCCACAAATTTATATGTGCAGATCAAGAAAGCACTTAGAGGTGTCAAAGTAGAGGTTACTCACAGAGGAAATGTACGGAGAAAATATCGAGTATCAGGATTGTCATCACAACCTACCAGGGAGCTAATGTACTAGACAAATTGATTGTCGTTATATATCTTCTTTACTTCACATCAAACCAATATGACTTGTGTGCTATTCATTGTTATTTTTTACCTGTTAGGTTCCCTGTTGATGAGCAAATGAATATGAAGTCAGTGATTGAGTACTTCCAAGAGTCGTATGGATTTGCTATACAATATTCCCACCTCCCTTGTCTTCTAGTTGGGAATCAAAAGAAAGTGAATTATTTGCCCATGGAGGTATTTCTTAACTATTAATCAGATTTGATAATGAACATGTGGATCTTAGTAGCTTTTTGAAAGTTTTAGTGATACGATGTTGCTAATTTTAATGATAGGCTTGCAAAATAGTCGAAGGACAGAGATACACTAGGCGATTGAATGAAAAGCAGATAGCCTCATTACTTAAAGTTACTTGTAGACGACCATCTGATCAGGAATCAGATATATTGCAGGTCTAACTTTCTTTACGCTCATTTATTATTGTGTGCTCTCAAAATATATGGTTTATGATGAAAATGTGGATGAAGCTGAATGAAACTTAAAGCAGTGAACTATTTTTATCTTTGCAGACAACCCATCAGAATGGATACAATCAAGATCCCCATGCACGGGAGTTTGGAATAAAGATAGATGACAAACTTGCGACTGTGGAAGCTCGTGTTCTTCCTGCTCCATGGGTTAGTAGCCAAATCCGTATTCTAGCCACTTCACTGTAACCAACAATTGTATACTTAATTTACCTTGGAACGAATCGTTTTACGTACAGTTGAAGTACAATGACAATGGCAAAGAGAAGCAACACTTGCCTCAGCTTGGTCAGTGGAATATGTTAAACAAGGTAGGTTCTCTACTGTATTCATGATGGATAGCTTTTTATAAGAGTTCTTGAAAAGAAATTCTCTTTGTGTTGAGTATACAGAAAGTGATAAATGGTAGCACTGTCAATTACTGGGCCTGCATCAATTTCTCAAGAAGTGTACAAGAGAGCGTGGCTCGTGGATTTTGCCGTCAATTAGTACAGATGTGTCAAGTGTCTGGAATGGTAAGGATATCGCCATCATACATCCCAAAATGATTTGTATCTTTCATATTTGTATGTCTCAGTTGATTGTTCTAATAAGTTGTAAAAAGCACATTGCAACCATTGTTTTTCACTGTGTTAGTATTCTTGTTGAGCTTAAAGATTTCATAACATGCATAATTCCAACGAAAAGAGTCAATCGAGTGGAATCATGAGTTCTGTTTCTCTTTTGTATAAAGATTTCTTGAAAAAGTTATTTGAATTGTGACTGATGTTGCTCTCTTCTATTTCTAGGAGTTCAATCCTGAACCTGTTATTCCTATCCATTCTGCACGACCAGACCAGGTTAAGAAGGCGTTGAGATATGTATGTAATGCTACTTCCAGCAAACTTGAAGAAAAGGAGCTAGAGTTGCTTATTGCAATCTTACCAGACAGTAACGGCTCTTTATATGGTACATATTATCCCATCAAATTTTTTTTGTTGCTGATACTTTCTATAAGGTGCTCAGACGTTTACCTTTACACTTTGTTTGGATAAGAATTTAGGAGGGAAAGAAAAAGAAGGGAAGGGGAGGGAATGATAAGAAATCTCCCCTTATTTGTTTAAGAGGTAAAGGAAGGGAGAGGAAGAGAAAAACAATTTTCAAATCTTTCCACTTTTGGAGAAATTTGGTCATCAACAAAATTAAGGGAACTGACCCTTTAAATTCCTCCCCTCCAAATTTGTTACCAAAACAAAAAAAAAATTATATATCTCCAAATCCCTCCATTTCCTTTGTTGGGAAACTGATTCAAAATTAAGTTACTAATAATTAGAAGCATTTATTAGTTGGTTGCTTAACTTTAGGAACTATTAACTTAGTGCCTTATTAGTAGGATAGTTGAGTTTACCTTTTTTTTCACTCGTTAGTTATCTATGCTTTCTAGTACTATAAAAACTGCTGTATACTTGAAATAATATCATGAATGAAGTAACAAGTTTATGGCATTTGTCTTCACTTTTTCCTCTTCTTAATTTTTTTCTTATTATTCTCATGTTAAAGAACATCCTTTCCTTCCAATTCCTTCAATCCAAACAAAATGTTAATCCATGGAGATGTGATGTTATTGCAACTTTGGGAAATTTGTATTTCAATCTCTTTATAACCACATCTTGGGAATTTAATTTTGTTGATAAGAAGTTTGTGAGTTTGAAATGATACTCATCCACGAACACAAACACGAACACGAACACTGTATTGTTGACTGAGAGTTTGTCTTCCATCTTATAGGTGACTTGAAACGCATTTGTGAGACAGACTTGGGGTTAATTTCACAATGCTGCCTTACCAAGTATGTGTTGAAAGTTTCCAGACAATACCTTGCAAATGTGTCCTTGAAAATTAATGTAAAGGTATGTGTGATGTAAATGCAGCTTACATGGCTTCTAAGAATTCCTAGCCTCAACAAAATATCTCATATCAATTTACTATGCAGATGGGCGGAAGGAATACGGTCCTTATGGATGCTTTGAGTTTAAGAATTCCAATGGTTAGTGACATCCCTACCATAATTTTTGGAGCTGATGTTACTCATCCAGAAAGTGGGGAAGACACAAGCCCATCCATCGCCGCTGTAAGAAAATGTTTGCTTCTAAGTTTACATTGGTGGAGAAATATTATATTTTCATCTGTTCGATCAAATATTAATTCTATTTCTCAGGTTGTAGCATCTCAAGATTGGCCGGAAGTGACAAAGTATGCTGGCTTGGTTTCTGCTCAGGCACATAGACAAGAAATTATACAAGATTTGTACAAAACCTGGAAAGACCCACAACAAGGAATTATCAATGGTGGAATGATAAGGTATGTGCAAATCTTCTCGTTTTGATCTCTGTTTGAATTGGTGCATGGAATTTTTTTATCAAATAAGGAATTTATCTATCAGTGCTAACTCGTCGTAAGATTATGGATTTACATTTGACGAGAGCAACATACTTAGTACTTAAGACATCATTCTATAGCCTTTGCCGTCTGTGGTGGTGCATAAGTTCCCTTCATAATGAATTATTTCAGTTTCAGCTACTTGTATATACTTATGAAATGAAAGCTTCAAGAGGTTACCTTCATGGAAATACAAGATTTAAACAATAAGGAAAGATGAACACAAGTTTGTATGAGGTATCTTGGATACCTCCCCCTCAAATGTAGTTTTATTTATTATTGGATCCAACAATACAAGTATAAATAATCCTCCCCTATCTTGAGAACAATCCTCTCAAGATCACAAATACTAAAACGAAGAAAAACACTCTCAAGTTTCTTACAATGTAATAGCCTTATCTCAATATGTGTGTTTGTAGTGTGAGATTCTATGAATGATGTATCCTATTTATAGGCAAGGCATACATCATTTTCAGAACTCCCTCATAAATCACCATAAACTCACATTTAACATCAACAATAAACATCACAATAAGTATGACATTCAACATAGTAATTAACATGGCATTAACCAAAGGAATACAATGCCCATCAATGCAAACCGTAGCTCAAAAGTCCTAAAAGAAATCCTAGGCAAAGTGCTCAAACGAGAACCCACTTCAGATCCACACACTATGCTCTAACGAGCACTTGAAGTGCCTTGAACGAGCACACCTCTCCAGACCACTTCTGACTTTGTTTTCATGTTGCCTTGTTCGGGCAACCTTCATACCATGCCTTGCCTCGTTTAAGGCATGTTCCACCCTTTAGTGAAGCTTCATTTGCCAAACATTAAACACTTCATCGATCGTTCCAAACCTCAATTCACTCACATACGACACATCCTCATCGTCCTCTCCAAAGTACAAGCTAAGACATATTCGATCAAGTGTTCAAAGTCATGAGTTTTGACACTTGCACTAATAATATCCCCCGCAAGTCCAACACTCTTACCATCATCAAATGTTACCTTCTTTGACCCGCATACAACACCATCATCACTTTTGTGGCCTCAACTACCACTTCCAACTTGTAACTTATACAAGTTACTCTTACTCCTTTTACCTTTCATGAGCACAAGGCTCCCTCTAATGATCTTCAAAGTCCCTCCACTTGCTTTGAAACTGCATTCTTTACTCTCTAATCTATCCAATGAAATAAGGTTCCTCTCAAACTTAGGTACATACCTTACATCACCAAGTCTTCTTTTGACACCTCCATGTGTCTCAATTTCAACCTCACCAATACCTTCTGCTTTACCTTTTCATCATTTGGTAAAGTAACAAGGCCATTATCACATATACCAAGCTTAGTAAATTTCTTTTTTCATAACAAATGTGGAATGAACAATTGGAGTCTATTACCCATTCCTTACTATGAACCACTCCCTCATCAACTAGTAGAGCCCCATCATAGTCGTCATCACCCACAAAGCCCAAAGCGCTATTCGCAGTATTCTCATTTTCTTGTCTCCCTCTATCCCTTAAGTTTTTCACTATCTTAGGGTCTTCCTTAAATTCTTTGCACATCTTGTATGTGCCCTTTCTTACAATACTAATGCTCTTTCTCACTAAGGTAACCCCTCCCTTGAGACTTTCCCCTTCCTTGATATCCCTTTTCCTTGGTTCTCCACTTATTAGAACCCTCACTATACAAGCCATCCCCATCTCTCTTTTTCTCTTCCCCCTCTCTACTCACCATGAACCTATCATTATCTCTCAACAGGGCCAATGCTTGATCAAGAGTGATAGAATCTCTACCTATGAGTAATGTTTCGACTATGTTTCTATAGTCCTTGAGAAGTGAAGCCAATATGAGTAAGGCTTGCTTTTCATCCGTCAACTTCTCATTCGCATTCAACAATTGGCACACCAAGTTGTTGAACATGTTTACGTGGTCTTGCATTGTTGTATCTTCATCCTTCATAAGTTAATACAACTCCCACCTCAAGCATAGTTTATTAGTTAGGAATTATGAAGCATACATAGTTTTTTCAACAACTCACAGGGATTAGTCTCCTTCAAGAAATGTTACTTGATTTCGGGTGCTATGGTAAGCCGGATTGTGCTTATCACCTTGTCCTTCATTGTGTCCATTTTTCCCTCCTCGATATTATTTGGCTTTTCCTTCTCTAGTGTATCATCGATGCCCATTTGAACCAAATAATCCTCCATGGAGCTTTTCCATAGAGTAAAGTTGATTCCCATCAAACAAAGAATTTCCCGCACTAAAATCTCGCTTTGCCTCACCAATTTTCCCAAGACGCACTCCCCGCTCTAATACCAATTGAAATGAAAGCTTCAAGATGTTATCTTTATGGAAAATCAAGACGTAAACAGTAAGGAAAGATGAGCACAAGTGTTTATGAGGTATCTTAGATACCCTTTTTAATGTATACCCTAATTAATGTAGTTTTATTTATAATTGAATTCAAAAATACAAGTATAAATAAACCTCCCTTATCTTGAGAACAATCCTCTCAAGATACAAATACTAGAACAAAGAAGAACGCTCTTAAGATTCTTACAATGTAATAGTCTTCTCTCAATATTTGTGTTTGTGGTGTGTGATTCTATGAATGATGTATCCTATTTATAGGCTAGGCGTACATCATTCTTAGAACTCCCTCATAAATCACCATAAACTCACTTTTAACATCAGCAATAAACATCACAATAAGTATGTCATTCAACATAGCAATTAACATGGCATTGACTAAAGGAATACAATGCCCATCAATGCAAACCGTAGCTCAAAAGTCCCAAAGGGAATCATGGGCAAAGTGCTTGAATGAGCACCCCATGTGCTCAAACGAGCACCCACTTCAGATCCTACTGAGTTGAGCAGCATACTATGCTCGAACGAGCAGTTGAAATGCCTTGAACGAGCACACCTCTCCATATATGTTCTATGTTTGCTCAACCTTTGTCATTTTTACTTTCTTATTATGGTGATCATACCGTTGACTATAGGACTTTAAATGAGTAAGTTGTGATTGCAAGAAACATTTTCTTTACATCTAAAATAGGATCTTACGCATATAATAGTACAAATACTGTATACGAAAGAATCATACCCTCGTAGCATAACTTCCTCGATGCAAAGGTATGAATGGTGTGATCTACTACATGTAGAGATATTGAATATATCGTCCCTCTAATGTGTGTCTAGAGACATCGAAAGGATCATATGTATGCTAGTACAGAATAAGAAAACAACTTTTTCTAACTACTTTTTAGGTGGTGTATAGAATTTATCTGATTGTAAGATTTAAAATATGATGAACAAGTGCATCTTATATACACTTTTCTTATCCTCTTCACCTTCCACAAAAGGTTACAAACACTTATGACGATATCAATGTGTAGTTTAATTCTCAATTAAACTCATTATCAATACGTGTTATAAACTCATACTTAATTTTTCCATGAGCATCCTATGTTCATGGTGTATATTTATATCATCGATTGCTTATATGTATGACCTAATAGGATCCGATTATATTAGTAGTAATTAGTAAACTAATCCTATTAGTGTACATATCATAGTTGGTTTCCGGAAAAAATGCTATGACCACCTAAAATAATCGAATGTATTTTATCTCCATAATTTGTCTCATTTATATACAGTGATTGAACATAATTAAAGGACACTCATTTTCTTCAATCTCCCACTAGTCTTTGAACATGTGTATAACCATACTCCTTAAGTCACCTAATGTCAAAACTTGTCATTACAATGACAGCACTTGTCATCCATACTAATGGTCAAATTTATTTCTTTAAAACTGAGTTTGAACTATACAAATAATTTTAAATTAATTTTGTTTTCAATATATATTTTATATCCATTAGGTATCTCGTACCCAATCGCTCCCCAGTCAATCTAGATTGCGTTCCTCGTTCTGTTCCCATTTCCTGTTCCAAACCGAATGTCGTTTTAGGTAAAAGTGTCGTTGAGCACAACTAGTAGGAATTACTTCATCCCTCCATAAGGAATTGTCACAATTACATAATAGACAAATATTAAAAAATTGTAGGACCACTTGAATTGTGTGGATAACATTAAAGGAGGTTTGGAATTTATAGATAAGAATAAAAAGAAAGTTGGAGAACATTTTTTTATAAAGAAATTGTAGTAAAGACAAGCAACGAAATAAAAGAAAGTGTGACAATCTCATAGGAAGTGAGGGAGTATATTTCTAGCTTGTGATAGCATTTACTCTAAAGGACTTGAATTTTTGTACATTATAACAAAAGTAAAGTTATACATCAAATTGAGATGGTGGTCGAAAAATGTAGCTCAAGTTTTGAACTCAAGAGTAGTTGAATTTTATAAAAATATTTGATTATTATTAATATTTAATGTCATTAAGTTTAGCAATTTTAAATGGTATTAATGAAATTATCGAAAAATTTTCAACTTCCAAAAATTTGAAAACTTTATATGAGGGCCTTTGTTTTCATTTTTTGCTCAGGGCCTCTAAAATGTCGAAGATGATCCTAGATCAACTTTCCTATGTTCATGGGTGTATATTATCCTATCGGTTGCTTATATATGTGACCTCATAGGTCTTAATCATAATGGTAGTAACTCATCCTATTAGACATTGGTGTACATATCGTAGTTAGTTTCTAGTACACACCATTACCACATAAAATAATTGAATGTATTTTATCTCCATATGCGTCCGATTTATATATTGTAATTGCACTTGATCAGAGAACACTCATTTTCTTTATCAACTAACTTCATGCTACTGCAGAGAGCTTTTGCTTTCCTTCAAGAGAGCCACCGGACAAAAACCTCTGAGGATAATATTTTACAGGTAAATAATCGTATCTCAATAATTTTATTTACGCCTTGTATGATGACAAATTTCTCGACTATTTTTCTCATGACATTTGTTACAGAAGTACATGTCCTCTTGTGAACTGTGAATGTGTCACTCATGTATTATTGATGATGATGTAGGGATGGAGTCAGTGACGGGCAGTTCTATCATGTTCTGCTGTATGAGCTTGATGCCATTAGAAAGGTATGTCCATAACCTAAAAGTATTCAATTCATAAACCATGCTTTCTCAGACTCAGTGCAGAAATCATATTGTATTCGTTTACAGGCATGTGCATCACTAGAACCAGGTTATCAACCTCCCGTAACATTTGTTGTGGTCCAAAAACGCAATCACACTAGATTATTTCCAAATAATCACAATGACAAGAGAAGTACTGATAAGAGCGGGAACATTTTACCTGGTAATTCAGAATGTTTCGATGAATTTTAACATTCCTAATTATGCAATCTATTATGTTACAAGTATTACCGAATGATTTTTGTCTGTGATAAATTTGTTATTGGGCTGTACACAACAAGACCTGCATAAGAGAGTTAACTTCAAACAAACCATTCTCTCCTAAAACCAATCGGTAATAAGAGAAGAATCCATCAAGCTAATATGTTAGTCTACCACTCTCTAATTTTTCAATGTGGAATCACATGTGGGTTATTTTTTCAATAGTCTGAGTACTCTGCTTCGCATTACGACCAGCGATGTTTTAGTAACATAAAAAACTTGAAATTACAGGTACAGTTGTTGATTCAAAAATATGTCATCCAACTGATTTTGATTTCTACTTATGCAGTCATGCCGGTATTCAGGTAAGATCTCTACAAGACTAATAGAGTTCTAGGCTACAACTATTTCTCGATAAATAACAAGGTGCTATCCTTTACTCGTATGTCAGGGAACCAGCAGACCAGCTCACTACTATGTTCTCTGGGACGAAAACAATTTCACAGCTGACGAGATACAATCTTTAACAAACAACCTCTGTTATACGTAATGTCATTTTTCTCTTCTCTGTATTTGATACAGTATTAACTTGAGCACCCTTCTTAATACTGATTCAGCTTTGTTGCTGTAGGTATGCTCGCTGCACACGATCTGTCTCAGTGGGTAAGATTATCTTATCTCGTCTGTTTGTTTCTGTCAATACAGGTTATTCATTATAGTCATTACATCTAATTGCGGAAGTCTCATCGTGTACTCAATACATTCCATATTAAATTTTTGCGATATACTGTTAAAGGCAGGAACAACAAAAAAGTAATATCTTAGATTTTAAATGCCAAAACAATAACTACCCTTAAAATATTTTGATCAATAACTTCTGGGTTTCTGTTTGATGCAGTACCTCCAGCATATTATGCACATCTTGCAGCTTACAGAGCTCGATTCTACATGGAACCCGATAGTTCAGATAGCTCAGGAGGATCACATCATTCACGCACAAGCAATGGCCAAAACATTCGCCCGTTGCCAGAATTGAAGGATAAGGTCAAGAATGTAATGTTTTACTGCTAGACATAGGTTGACAGAAATAGATGAATCAGATTGTGAAAAGCTTAGCAGTTAGCAGTTAGCAGTTAGCAGTTAGCAGTTAGCAGTTAGCAGTTAGCAGTTAGCAGTTAGCTCTCTTGTAATTATACTTGTAATGAATTGGTGCATAACAAATTTTGATAGTTATGAATAACCTTTTGCTAGTCTTTTCAGTAATAATTGTCTCCCAGTTCCTCTGTCATGTTCTGTTCGTTCCGGCTAGCTTTAGATAATAAGGTAACAATCTTAATAAGATGTATGAAGTTAATGTGAGATCATATTAGGTGTGATAGCAGAATTTCAGATACTTTTTTTATTTGTGTAACACCTAAAATAGAATTTATAATATGAATTATGTTTAGGAACGTAATCATACCTTTGATATGTGATTCCCAAGCAAATAATAACAAGAACTCCAAATGTTGCTTCCCTAATTAGTCCACCAACCAAGACAAGAACATCCATGTATTGAACTCCTTTATTTCTCACTTTTTAGGACTATGTTGTGATGTTATATTTAAGAATAATTATTGAGAACGGTGATGTATTAGAGTTCGAACAATGTGTTTCAAACTCCAATATTGCCAAGATCGAATGTATGAAGGTTAGTGACAAACAAATTACGCTATCAATGATATTGATGTTTGTAGGAGAAAGTAAAGCAATAAAATGACACAAAAATTTAACGAGGTTCACCCAACTTAGGCTACGTCCTTCGGTGTGTAGTATCTCTTATATTATCAATGGAGTTCAAAAAACTCTCAAATATGGAGAATTACAATAGTGAAGAGATATAGGCTAGTGTTTGGCTTGGGGTGTATTTTGTGGATGATTATAATGTGAATGAGAGCTCTCTATTTATAGGAGAGATCACACTAAATAACATTAAGTATATTAAAGCTATGAATAAATGATAATGAAACATCCCCAAGAACTTGAAGAGTCAAAAACAACATCCTAGGAGCATCAGAGACATCGCTCAACCAAAGCAGAGGCTCGCTCGGTCGAGCAGCCTGGTCGAGCGGACTACAGGAATTTTCTGGTTGCATTCTGTCTGCTTGCTCGACCCATTCTGAAGCTCGCTCGGTCGAGCGCCACTTCAGAGGGCTTCTGACAATATTGCTCGACTTGCATAGTAGAGCATCTTAAACCTTTGAACAATTAAAGCATCATTGGAAACTCTAGACTCCTTTTGAGCAAATTGAGAATCAATAAGGTCTTTTTGAGTCAAAGCCTTTCTAACATTCTTATTACTCAAGGTGTCTCTTCCATATAACAAGGTTTCCCTAAAATGCTTATATGAGTGTGGTAGTGAAACTAACAATAGAATAGCCAAATCCTCATCATCCACTTTTACATCAATATTTTGCAAATCCATAATTATTGAGTAAAATTCATCAAGGTGCTTTTTCATGGGCTTCTCTTCTTGCAATCTGAGATTATACAAACGACTCTTTCACAAAAGTCGATTGGTAACACTCTTTTCCATATAGAGTGATTCCAATTTTTTCCAAATGCCTTTTAAAGTTTCCTCTTTTACAACTTCTCTCAAAACTTCATTAGAGAGACAAAGTTGTACGGCGGAAAGAGCCTTCGCATCCATTTCTTCCCACTTAGCCTCACTTAAGCCTTTGGGTTTCTTCTCCACACCATCTAGTGCTTTATGCACTCCATTTTGTATCAAAATTGCTTTCATTTTGACTTGCCATAAGCCAAAGTTCACACTCCTATCAAACTTCTCAATATCAAGTTTCATTGTAGCCATGTTGCACCAATATGACCTCTAAAACACGATAACAACAACCTAGCTCTGATACCAATTGAGAACGGTGATTTGTTAGAGTTCGAACAATGTATTTCAAACTCCAATATTGCCAAGATCGAATGTATGAAGGTTAGTGACAAACAAATTACGCTATCAATGATATCGATGTTTGTAGGAGAAAGTAAAGCAATAAAATGACACAAAAATTTAACGAGGTTCACCCAACTTAGGCTACGTCCTCCGGTGTGTAGTATCTCTTATATTATCAAAGGAGTTCAAAGAACTCTCAAATATGGAGAATTACAATAGAGAAGAGATATAGGCTAGTGTTTGGCTTGGGGTGTATTTTGTGGATGATTACAATGTGAATGAGAGCTCTCTATTTATAGGAGAGATCACACTAAGTAACATTAAGTATATTAAAGCTATGAATAAATGATAATGAAACATCCCCAAGAACTTGAAGAGTCAAAAACAGCATCCTAGGAGCATCAGAGACATCACTCGACCAAAGCAGAGGCTCGCTCGGTCGAGCAGCCTGGTCGAGCGGACTACAGGAAGTTTCTTGTTGCATTCTGTCTGCTCGCTCGACCCATTCTGAAGCTCGTTCGGTCGAGCGGCACTTCAGAGGGTTTCTGACAGTATTGCTCGACTTGCATAGTAGAGCATCTTAAACCTTTGAACTTCTTCATTAGGTCTCATAACTCTCATGAATAACTCATACTTCATTACCTCATTAATCCATACTTTAATCATCATTATAAACCACAATTATCAAAACTCATCTTAATACACCCATTCATGACATACTTATAGGATTCCATCCCAAGAGTCACCATATGAATGCACACACCAAATGTGTACTCAAGTCACACCATTCATAACAATCTCCACCTTGACTTGAGTTCACCCAAGTCAATGGAATTCTACTCCAACATAATATAACAACTTACACAACATCATAATCAAAACAAAAACAACACATGTGCATAAACATAGCACATGCACTAAAAATTCCCTCAAAGGGCTCACAAGAGTATGAAATTTAGTTACCAATCAAGTCCATACATTCCATGTACTCATTGGGGTATGTTGGAATTATTCTCAAACTGTCATTAAAAGAAGTATCAATTTCATTTTCATACTCGGTTGAAGTAGTGGACACACAAGCCGAACTAATTAAGGTTGAACCCAAAAGCATATACAAGCCATCATTAACGGATCCTTTCAAGAACAAATTAGGACCCTTGCCAACCTTCAAAACTCCACCTTCACCAATACACCTAAAACCTTCTTTATCCAGAATACTAAGGGAAATTAAGTTTCTATTCATACCTGGAACATGAAGGACTCCGGTCAATGTTCTTACAGCACCATCAAACATGATAATTTTAACATCTCCAATACCAACTATCGGACAACTAGCCTCATTGCCCATAGTGACTTTTCTTCCATCAACCTTTTGATAAGTTGAGAAAAAACTAGAGTTAAAAGTTATGTGTCTCGAACATCCCGAATCCAAAATCCAAGAATCACCACCCTTATATTCATTAGTAACAACAAGAGCACCAACATCATACATATCATCTTCAACATAGCTAGCTTCGGCGGAGATAGCTTTTGTGGATTTGCTTTCATCGGATTGTTTGGCTTTTAATTTCCAACAATCTTTCTTAAAGTGGCCTTTCTTCTTACAAAAGTTGCAAGTCATGCTCCTTTTGTTCCTACTCGACTCTTGAACAATTAAAGCATCATTGGAAACTCTAGACTCCTTTTGAGCAAATTGAGAATCAATAAGGTCTTTTTGAGTCAAAGCCTTTCTAACATCCTCACTACTCAAGGTGTCTCTTCCATATAACAAGGTTTCCCTAAAATGCTTATATGAGTGTGGTAGTGAAACTAACAATAGAATAGCCAAATCCTCATCATCCACTTTTACATCAATATTTTGCAAATCCATAATTATTGAGTAAAATTCATCAAGGTGCTTTTTCATGGGCTTCTCTTCTTGCAATCTGAGATTATACAAACGACTCTTTCACAAAAGTCGATTGGTAACACTCTTTTCCATATAGAGTGATTCCAATTTTTTCCAAATGCCTTTTAAAGTTTCCTCTTTTATAACTTCTCTCAAAACTTCATTAGAGAGACAAAGTTGTACGGCGGAAAGAGCCTTCGCATCCATTTCTTCCCACTTAGCCTCACTTAAGCCTTTGGGTTTCTTCTCCACACCATCTAGTGCTTTATGCACTCCATTTTGTATCAAAATTGCTTTCATTTTGACTTGCCATAAGCCAAAGTTCACACTCCTATCAAACTTCTCAATATCAAGTTTCATTGTAGCCATGTTGCACCAATATGACCTCTAAAACACGATAACAACAACCTAGCTCTGATATCAATTGAGAACGGTGATTTGTTAGAGTTCGAACAATGTGTTTCAAACTCCAATATTGCCAAGATCGAATGTATGAAGGTTTGTGACAAACAAATTACGCTATCAATGATATCGATGTTTGTAGGAGAAAGTAAAGCAATAAAATGACACAAAAATTTAACGAGGTTCACCCAACTTAGGCTACGTCCTCCGGTGTGTAGTATCTCTTATATTATCAAAGGAGTTCAAAGAACTCTCAAATATAGAGAATTACAATAGAGAAGAGATATAGGCTAGTGTTTGGCTTGGGGTGTATTTTGTGGATGATTATAATGTGAATGAGAGCTCTCTATTTATAGGAGAGATCACACTAAGTAACATTAAGTATATTAAAGCTATGGATAAATGATAATGAAACATCCCCAAGAACTTGAAGAGTCAAAAACAGCATCCTAGGAGCATCAGAGACATCACTCGACCAAAGCAGAGGCTCGCTCGGTCGAGCAGCCTGGTCGAGCGGACTACAGGAAGTTTCTTGTTGCATTCTGTCTGCTCGCTCGACCCATTCTGAAGCTCGTTCGGTCGAGCGGCACTTCAGAGGGTTTCTGACAGTATTGCTCGACTTGCATAGTAGAGCATCTTAAACCTTTGAACTTCTTCATTAGGTCTCATAACTCTCATGAATAACTCATACTTCATTACCTCATTAATCCATACTTTAATCATCATTATAAACCACAATTATCAAAACTCATCTTAATACACCCATTCATGACATACTTATAGGATTCCATCCCAAGAGTCACCATATGAATGCACACACCAAATGTGTACTCAAGTCACACCATTCATAACAATCTCCACCTTGACTTGAGTTCACCCAAGTCAATGGAATTCTACTCCAACATAATATAACAACTTACACAACATCATAATCAAAACAAAAACAACACATGTGCATAAACATAGCACATGCACTAAAAATTCCCTCAAAGGGCTCACAAGAGTATGAAATTTAGTTACCAATCAAGTCCATACATTCCATGTACTCATTGGGGTATGTTGGAATTATTCTCAAACTGTCATTAAAAGAAGTATCAATTTCATTTTCATACTCGGTTGAAGTAGTGGACACACAAGCCGAACTAATTAAGGTTGAACCCAAAAGCATATACAAGCCATCATTAACGGATCCTTTCAAGAACAAATTAGGACCCTTGCCAACCTTCAAAACTCCACCTTCACCAATACACCTAAAACCTTCTTTATCCAGAATACTAAGGGAAATTAAGTTTCTATTCATACCTGGAACATGAAGGACTCCGGTCAATGTTCTTACAGCACCATCAAACATGATAATTTTAACATCTCCAATACCAACTATCGGACAACTAGCCTCATTGCCCATAGTGACTTTTCTTCCATCAACCTTTTGATAAGTTGAGAAAAAACTAGAGTTAAAAGTTATGTGTCTCGAACATCCCGAATCCAAAATCCAAGAATCACCACCCTTATATTCATTAGTAACAACAAGAGCACCAACATCATACATATCATCTTCAACATAGCTAGCTTCGGCGGAGATAGCTTTTGTGGATTTGCTTTCATCGGATTGTTTGGCTTTTAATTTCCAACAATCTTTCTTAAAGTGGCCTTTCTTCTTACAAAAGTTGCAAGTCATGCTCCTTTTGTTCCTACTCGACTCTTGAACAATTAAAGCATCATTGGAAACTCTAGACTCCTTTTGAGCAAATTGAGAATCAATAAGGTCTTTTTGAGTCAAAGCCTTTCTAACATCCTCACTACTCAAGGTGTCTCTTCCATATAACAAGGTTTCCCTAAAATGCTTATATGAGTGTGGTAGTGAAACTAACAATAGAATAGCCAAATCCTCATCATCCACTTTTACATCAATATTTTGCAAATCCATAATTATTGAGTAAAATTCATCAAGGTGCTTTTTCATGGGCTTCTCTTCTTGCAATCTGAGATTATACAAACGACTCTTTCACAAAAGTCGATTGGTAACACTCTTTTCCATATAGAGTGATTCCAATTTTTTCCAAATGCCTTTTAAAGTTTCCTCTTTTATAACTTCTCTCAAAACTTCATTAGAGAGACAAAGTTGTACGGCGGAAAGAGCCTTCGCATCCATTTCTTCCCACTTAGCCTCACTTAAGCCTTTGGGTTTCTTCTCCACACCATCTAGTGCTTTATGCACTCCATTTTGTATCAAAATTGCTTTCATTTTGACTTGCCATAAGCCAAAGTTCACACTCCTATCAAACTTCTCAATATCAAGTTTCATTGTAGCCATGTTGCACCAATATGACCTCTAAAACACGATAACAACAACCTAGCTCTGATATCAATTGAGAACGGTGATTTGTTAGAGTTCGAACAATGTGTTTCAAACTCCAATATTGCCAAGATCGAATGTATGAAGGTTTGTGACAAACAAATTACGCTATCAATGATATCGATGTTTGTAGGAGAAAGTAAAGCAATAAAATGACACAAAAATTTAACGAGGTTCACCCAACTTAGGCTACGTCCTCCGGTGTGTAGTATCTCTTATATTATCAAAGGAGTTCAAAGAACTCTCAAATATAGAGAATTACAATAGAGAAGAGATATAGGCTAGTGTTTGGCTTGGGGTGTATTTTGTGGATGATTATAATGTGAATGAGAGCTCTCTATTTATAGGAGAGATCACACTAAGTAACATTAAGTATATTAAAGCTATGGATAAATGATAATGAAACATCCCCAAGAACTTGAAGAGTCAAAAACAGCATCCAAGGAGCATCAGAGACATCGCTCGACCAAAGCAGAGGCTCGCTCGGTCGAGCAGCTGATGTGTGTATTTTATATATTATTTTCTACCATGCCCCCATTGTATTTTCATAGCATTTCTCGCGTATTTTGCTCAATTTTCTATTGGTTTTTATGCTTGGTTGGAGTGTTTGTTTCTTATCTATTTTGTAGGTACAAAGCTCTAATTATACTAGGAATCGACTCTTGGAGCGAGATTTGCAAGTTGGAAGGTCATAAGCTACTCAAAGGTCATTTTTGTGCTGACCAGGTCTCATACCCGGGTGGGTTTCCTCATACCCGGCCAGGTGAGCCTCTCATACCCGGGTGGGTTTCCACATACCCGACCGGGTTTGCACTTGATACTTAGAAGAATTTGAAGACGCTATTTGGAGGAAAAAGTTGCCACACGCACCCGGCCGGGTTTCCACTTACTCGGCCGGGTGAGCCTCTCATACCCGGGCGGGTTTCCACATACCCGGCCGGGTGAGACTCTCATACCCGGGCGGGTTTCCACATACCCGGCCGGGTGAGACTCTCATACCCGGGTGGGTTTTCACATACCCGGCCAGGCTTCCATTGAAGATTAAAATGCTTTGCTGTGTACCCGGGCGGGTTTCCACATACCCGGCCGGGTCAAGCAGTTATTTTATTTATTTTTTTTTGTAACTTCCCATATCCTCCGATCTCTTTTAAGGGGGATATAAATAGCTTTTGAGAGGAATTTTGGAGACAGTTTTTTCTCTGTTTGGATGGTTTGATATTGAAGAGGTTTCTCATATTACTTACCATGGGGGATTGTTAATCAACACTTGAACATTGTAATTTTAATTATATTGAAGGTATTAGTTTCAATTCTAATCTCTTGTTCTTGTTTATCATTGTTATCTTTGAATGTTTGTTTCTCCATTAGATTTGAATTTGATTTTCTCCATGAATTTAATTGTTGAATCTCTTGTTAGTTTTAATATGCTTAGTGAGTAGTTTTATTTCTAGGGCTTGGTGAAACTATGCAAAAGGTCATGATTCTTGTTTGATTTTAGGATTTAAATTTGGTTTGTCTAGGCGATTCAATTGATGGGTTTTATATTGATTGCATGTTTGGCCAATTTGCAAGTTTTATTCGCTCAATTCTATAAGCGAGAGTTGCGAGTTTGAGTGAACGATTTCCTTCTTTGAACAATTAAGCTTTAATCGCGATAGCTTGTTTTATTGTTTGATTGTCGAATTTGTTTGCGAGAGCAACATCTTCCTTCGCCTATATCCATTCCTATCCCAATTATTGTTCATGAATCATGATCGATGCATAGTGAATCCTTTTAGCCCTAGGTTTTTAATTATTGAATTTTATTCATCTCTTGTTTTTGCGTTCTACTTAGATAAACAAAAATCCAACATTAGATCGTTAGCAATAGTGAACTTGGTTCAAATTGTGACTTTATTTGTCCTTCCACAGTGGTTCGACCCTACTTTCCCAACTATACTAGTTAGGTGAATTAGGAATTATTTTTGATAGTAAAACAACCTATCAAAATTTGGCGCCGTTGCCGGGGAAGGTCAACAATTTTACTTTTTGAATTTAGTGTTTGCTTTTGCTAATCCACTCGAGGAACAACTGTTCTTCGAGCGTATTTACGTTTGTTCTAGTGTTTTTGTGTATGACCAGGAGTACCAACAAACAACCTTTGCTTTTTGATCCTGAGGTTGAGGCAACTGCTCGTAGAACACACACAAGTGCAAAGAAAAGGAGGGCGGAGGCTCGTAAACAAGCTCAACAAGCCTCTCAATCTCTTGACATGGCAGGTCAGGCTCCCGAGAGAACTCTTAGGCAGTCTACACAGCCCAAGGCTAGCAATGTTACCGCGGGGATTAGGATGCCGACTACTAATGCTGGAAACTTTGACATCAAATTCCATGTTATGAATATGATCACGGGAAATCAGTTCTATGGTCTTGACAATGAAGAACCCGTTGATCATCTGCAAAAATTCCTTCAAGCATGTTCTTTACAAAAGATTACTGGGATGACTGACGACGAGCTCTACTTGTACCTCTTTCGTTTCTCTTTGGCAGGCAAGGCTCAACGTTGGTATAACTCTCTTCCCAACACCATTACTACTTGGGCGCAACTGTCCGATGCTTTTCTAGTGAAGTATTATCCCGGTTATAAGACTCATGACTACAGAGTTAAGCTCTATAGTTTCTCACAAGATGCGGGGGAGACTTTTCATGATGCGTGGGAGAGATTCAAAGATTACCAATATATGTGCCCTCATCACGGTATTGAGAAGGAATTTCTTATGCAATCTTTTTATAATGGTCTTGATAATGAGACTAAGAGGATGGTAGATGGTGCGGCTGGCGGCTCTTTCATGAACAAACAAACTTCTGAGGCTATTTCACTCTTGGATACTCTTGCTGAAAATCAATGGAATAGCTCATCTAGGCGCGCAGCTCAAGCACCAAGGAAGGGGAAGCATGAAGTTGAAACTTATTCCCTTCTATCATCACAAATCTCAGCTTTGAATGCGAAAATCGATGGGATGCGCATGAATGCTAGTACATCTATGCCCGTTAATGCTATGGCTACCTCTAGCCAAGGTGGAGTTGCTTGTGATTATTGCGGTATGCATGGTCATTCTCTAATGGAGTGTTCTGTTAATCCCAATGGAGCTATGGGAGTGCCAGAGCAAGTTAATGCTTTTCAAGCTCGTCCTCTTTTCAACAACAATAGCTACTATCCTGGAATTCGGAATCATCCTAACTTGTCATATCGCAGCAACAATGTGTTAAATCCTCAACAGCAACACTTTCCACCACAAGCACCACAACAACAATATGGGCAACATCAGCAATTTCAGCCCAATCAAGGACCACCCGGTTTCCAAAGGCCTCCTCAAGGCCATCAACAACAGCAATTTCAAAACCAGCAACCCCAATCCGAATTAGGGGAGTTGAAAACCATGATGGCTCAAATGGCCAAACAGCTTGAGCAACTCAGTACTCATAATAAAATGCTTGAAACTCAAGTCGCTTAATTAGCTGCATCTAGCTCCTCTAGACAAGCAGGAGCATTGCCCGGCCAACCTACTCAACCACATGGCAAGGAGACCGCCAATGCAATCACTACAAGGAGCGGGTTGAGTTATGATGAGCCACCCATGCCTCACAATGAAGAGTCAAATTCGAAAGATGTGGGCATTTCTGAAGCGATTACTGATGAAGCATCTTCTGAGGCAGTGCACAAGGAGGAGAAAGCGAAAGAAGAGGCATTGCAAGTGCCTCCCATCACACTTCCTTTTCCCAACCGCCAAGTGAAGAGCAAGCTTGACAAGCAGTTCGGTAAGTTCTTGTAGGTGGTTAAGAATTTGCAGGTAACAGTTCCTTTTACTGAATTAATCACACAAGTGCCTGCTTATGCTAAATTCATGAAGGACATATTGACTAGGAAAATAGCTTTTAGTGAGGTGGATACAGTTGCTTTTACTGAACAATGTAGTGCTTTGCTACAGAATAAATCCCCTCCAAAATTGAAAGATCCTGGTAGTTTCTCCATCCCTTGTCACATTGGAAAACTGTTTATTGATAAAGCTTTATGTGATTTAGGAGCTAGTGTTAGTGTGATGCCCTTTTCTGTCTGTTCTAAACTGAAAATGGGTGATCTAAAAGTTACTAATATTACTCTACAAATGGCTGACCGTTCTGTTAAATATCCTTTGGGTATTTTGGAGGATGTCCCTGTTAGGGTAGGTAAGTTTTATATCCCTGTTGATTTTGTTGTTCTTGATATGGAGGAAGATCAACAAATTCCTATTATTTTAGGAAGACCTTTCCTTCATACGGCAGGAGCAGTAATTGATGTGAAAAATGGTAGACTTACACTTTCTGTGGGGGATGACAATGTAACTTTCAATTTGAGCAATGCTTTGAAAGGTCCCATGCATGAGGAAAAATGCTATGTTATTGATGTAGTTGATGTGATTTGTCATCATAACTTGCCCCTAACTCTTATGAAAGATCCTTTGGAGGCCGTTCTTTGTCTTGAATCTTCTACAGGTGATGCTAGCATTTGGAAGACTGAAATTAATGCTATTGAACAAGCTCTTTGTAATGAAGAGCTTAGTCATAGCAAGAGCAAGAGAGTGCAGAGGTTAGTTCGGCCTATATGCAAAGTTGAGATGCTTGAAAGGATGATGACGATGATGATGAGCAGCAGGATAATGACTTTGACCCCATGGGTTAGTGGGCTCTTGCCCCCCTCTCAAACTCTGTGGACAGTGCTTGATTTGGCTTGGGGGGGAGTCTTGATTGTTGCTTTAGCTTACTCTCTTGTATATATTCCACCGCTTTTAGTGTAGTTGTTTTGGTTGGAGTTGGTTGTGTCTCTCCTCTTGCAGGTTCTTTTGCAAGTCGCGCTTTGGATAACGTGATGAATTTTTGTGCTTCAGCTTGCATTATGAAGTTAATTGGTGAGATCTTCCTAACTCTTTTCATAATTTAGCTTTGAGTGTTTTTATTGCTTTCTTAGGATTGTTGCATGGTTTGTACCACTCATTAGGAGCGGGAGTTTACATGTGACCAAAAATATTGTATTGCTTTCTTAGTCGTAATGTATTTCTTTCTCCCTCGATGCCCCTTTGGATCTTTTTGACAAAGTATGTTTCCCTGTGCCCTATGGTTGAAATTTTTAACACTTGTGATTGCTGAGACTGGTCATTGTAGACTTTTGGGTTCTTTTTCCGATTCCTTAGTATTATTGAAACTTGTGTTTTTGAGCATTATTATCTATTGTTTGGAACAAGGAAGAGTTTACCTTGTAAGGATTTGGACTTTGATTTCTATCTCACTATTATCTTCTTGAGCGATTAGTTCCTGGTGTATCACTGATCTTCATTTTGGCTTGGTACTGGTCTTGTTAGCTATGTAATTGCATGATGAGCATGATAGAAGGCCCTCACTTGCTAGAAGCCGTGCAAAATTGTTTTCAAAGTCATGATTTGCCATTTGATCCTTTATTTTATTTGCCATTTGATCCTTTATTTTATTTGCCATTTGATCCTTTATTTTAAGCCCTACATTTTCTTTCATAACTAACCGCATTATAAACCTTTTGACCCTATTTGATCAACCCAAGTCTAGCTTGGGGGAGCAATTGGTTAGTTAGTGGGCGGTATATATTCTGTCATCTGGCTCACATTTACGTGCATGGGGTACTTAAGTTAGGTTGATTATTTCCTCATTGTTGGAGTGTGCTTATCTAGTTTGTCATATATCATCATCTTCTTCATTGTTCAATTTCAATTCTAAAAAAAAAAAAAAAAAGAGAGAAATTAAAAAGAGGAGAAAAACCCTCTTGGGTTGTCATATGTTACCATCTTTTCATTATTCATATTTATGTAGTTTCAATTCAAAAAAAAAAAGGAGAAAAGGAGAAAAGAAAAAAAAAAAAAAGGAAAAATTTGTCTCACATCTTTTATTTTATTGTACATTTTCACCTTTGCAAGTTGTAAATCTCTTATCGTTTGATGATGATATGACGGTGCTTTCCATTAGTTGGGTTGGTTCGGTAGTTATGAGTTGAAGTTATTTGGAGTTGTTTTAGCCTCATCTTTAGGCTACGTTACTTTTTAGATTATGCTCCCCCAAAATAGACTTTCAGCTCGCATATTTTCAAATTGAATCCTACCTTTGACCCAAACCCCATTACAAGCTTAATAATGACCTTCTTGACAATCATGCAGTTATATGTGTTTCCTCGATTTAATATCTTGCCAAGATTTAAGAGTATGTGATGCATTTCGAGTCGACTTCTATAGGTCGAGTGATATTATTTCCCTTTTAAACACATGAGTGTTGTTCAGATGGGAGGGTGCCTTATTAGCATTTTAGGCTACAAAAATTCATTCATATGCACATCTTTTGCATATTTGTGGGCGGAAAGCGACCGAGTACATTTTATACTCGCCACAGATAGAGGAGTGTCACCCGTGAGAACTCTTTCCTTGATTTCTCGTTATTCCTTAGTGATAAGGCTTGAATTCGCTTGTATGATATTTTACTCCTGGATTGGTATTGAACTATTTGAATGCTTTGATTGAGAGGATGTGATCACGAGTGTTTTGCGATGTTGCTTTTATAGGGTGAAGCATACTTTTATTCTTAGAACCTTGTCTTGTTTGCTTGAGGACAAGCAAAGGTTCGGCTCGGGGGAGTTTGATGTGTGTATTTTATATATTATTTTCTACCATGCCCCCATTGTATTTTCATAGCATTTCTCGCGTATTTTGCTCAATTTTCTATTGGTTTTTATGCTTGGTTGGAGTGTTTGTTTCTTATCTATTTCGTAGGTGCAAAGCTCTAATTATACTAGGAATCGACTCTTGGAGCGAGATTTGCAAGTTGGAAGGTCACAAGCTACTCAAAGGTCATTTTTGTGCTGACCAGGTCTCATACCCGGGTGGGTTTCCTCATACCCGGCCGGGTGAGCCTCTCATACCCGGGTAGGTTTCCACATACCCGACCGGGTTTGCACTTGATACTTAGAAGAATTTGAAGACGCTATTTGGAGGAAAAAGTTGCCACACGCACCCGGCCGGGTTTCCACATACCCGGCCGGGTGAGCCTCTCATACCCGGGCGGGTTTCCACATACCCGGCCGGGTGAGACTCTCATACCCGGGCGGGTTTCCACATACCCGGCCGGGTGAGACTCTCATACCCGGGTGGGTTTTCACATACTCGGCCAGGCTTCCATTGAAGATTAAAATGCTTTGCTGCGTACCCAGGCGGGTTTCCACATACCCGGCCAGGTCAAGCAGTTATTTTATTTATTTTTTTTTGTAACTTCCCATATCCTCCGATCTCTTTTAAGGGGGATATAAATAGCTTTTGAGAGGAATTTTGGAGACAGTTTTTTCTCTGTTTGGATGGTTTGATATTGAAGAGGTTTCTCATATTACTTACCATGGGGGATTGTTAATCAACACTTGAACATTGTAATTTTAATTATATTGAAGGTATTAGTTTCAATTCTAATCTCTTGTTCTTGTTTATCATTGTTATCTTTGAATGTTTGTTTCTCCATTAGATTTGAATTTGATTTTCTCCATGAATTTAATTGTTGAATCTCTTGTTAGTTTTAATATGCTTAGTGAGTAGTTTTATTTCTAGGGCTTGGTGAAACTATGCAAAAGGTCATGATTCTTGTTTGATTTTAGGATTTAAATTTGGTTTGTCTAGGCGATTCAATTGATGGGTTTTATATTGATTGCATGTTTGGCCAATTTGCAAGTTTTATTCGCTCAATTCTATAAGCGAGAGTTGCGAGTTTGAGTGAACGATTTCCTTCTTTGAACAATTAAGCTTTAATCGCGATAGCTTGTTTTATTGTTTGATTGTCGAATTTGTTTGCGAGAGCAACATCTTCCTTCGCCTATATTCATTCCTATCCCAATTATTGTTCATGAATCATGATCGATGCATAGTGAATCCTTTTAGCCCTAGGTTTTTAATTATTGAATTTTATTCATCTCTTGTTTTTGCGTTCTACTTAGATAAACAAAAATCCAACATTAGATCGTTAGCAATAGTGAACTTGGTTCAAATTGTGACTTTATTTGTCCTTCCACAGTGGTTCGACCCTACTTTCCCAACTATACTAGTTAGGTGAATTAGGAATTATTTTTGATAGTAAAACGACCTATCAAAATTTGCAGCCTAGTCGAGCGGACTACAGGAAGTTTCTGGTTGCATTCTGTCTGCTCGCTCGACCCATTTTGAAGCTCGCTCGAGCGAGCTGGTCGAGCGACACTTCAGAGGGCTTCTGACAGTATTGTTCGACTTGCATAGTAGAGCCTCTTAAACCTTTGAACTTCTTCATTAGGTCCCATAACTCCCATGAATAGCTCATACTTCATTACCTCATTAATCCATACTTTAATCATCATCATAAACCACAATTATCAAGACTCATCTTAATACACCCATTCTTGACATATTTATGGGATTCTATCCCAAGAGTCATCACATGAATGCACACACCAAATGTGCACTCAAGTCACACCATTCATAACAATTATCAATATGAGAAACTACTCTTATTATGTTGATGTAGGAAAAATGTATAAGAAGAAAACATTTTTGTTAAAACTTAGAGGGATAAGGAGGAAGTAGAATAAGGAAAAGTTAGAAGATAGAGATGTTTTTTACTCATTAGTGTAGTTTTTACAATGGTGAACTTCTATATTTATAGGCAAGTTCATCCACAATTACATTGAATGCATTCACATTAGGGTAAATTCATTAATTACCTTTCACACTATATTCATTAATTACCTTTCACACTATATCTCAACACTCACCCTTGAATGCATTCTAATTATGTAAAAAGAATAAAATATTTATAATATTTCTATTTAATACTGCCTCGTTAAAAACCTTGTCAGGAAAGACCCAATGGGATAAAAACCTGAACGAAGGGAAAAAGAGTGCAGTGAATATGATTCTCCTCCTGAGTTCAACATATATCTCGTAGATGACACATTACAATTTTATATACAAGTTACTCGAATCTCTTTGATGGAAGGGACTTTGTGAATAGATCTGCAAGATTTTCACTTGATTGAATTTGTTTGACTTTTACTATTTTGTACTTCTAGAGGTCATGTGCAAAGAAGAGTTTTGTGCTACGTGTTTGGTTTTATCCCCTTTTATGAAGCCTTCACTAACTTGTTCAATGCAACCGGTATTATCTTCAAAAGTTACAGTTGGAGAATTTATTATCGAGTTTATCCCACATTCTTCTTGAATGTGACTAATTACTGACCTTAACCAAACGCATTCTCCACTTGTTTGATAAAGGGCGATTAATTCTGCGTGGTTTGATGATGTAGCTATCAGTGTTTGTTTCGTGGATCTCCAAGATATTGCGGTACCTCCATATGTGAATACATATCCATTTTGTGATTTAGCCTTATGGGGATCTGATAAGTATGCAGCATTTGCATATCCAACAAGTGTAGCATCTTGCTTTGATCTATAAAATAGTCCAAGATCTTTAGTTCCTCGAAGGTAGCGGAACAAATGTTTTATTCCGCTCCAATGTCTCTTTGTTGGTGAATTACTATATCTAGCTAATAAATTAACAGTGAAACCAATATCAGGTCTTGTATTATTAGCTAGATACATCAGAGCTCCAATTGCGCTTAAATGTGGCACTTCAGGGCCAAGAATCTCTTCGTCTTCTTCACAAGGTCGAAATGGATCATCTTTTGGTTTTAATGATCGCACTATCATTGGAGAGCTCAGCAGATGAGCTTTGTCCATATGAAATCTTTTTAGAACTTTTTCTGTATAGTTGGATTGGTGTACAAAGATTCCACCCCTTAAGTGCTCCATTTGTAGTCCAACGCAAAACTTTGTTTTCCCAAGATCTTTCATTTCAAATTCTTTCATCAAAAAGTTTGCAGTTTGTTCAAGCTCTTTGGGAGTTCCAATGATATTTAAATTATCAACATAAACTACAATTATAGAAAATCCTGATTGAGTCCGTTTAATAAATACACAAGGACTGATTTGATCATTTTTGAATCCTTCTTTCAAGAGATATTCACTAAGACGATTATACCACATTCTTCTAGATTGTTTTAGTCCTTAAAGTGACCTTTTCAGCTTTATGGAAAAAATTTCTTGTGATTGGTGGTTTTCTGGCAACTTAAGTCGTTCAGGGACTTTCATATAAATATCTGTATCAAGTGAACCATATAAATATGCGGTCACAACTTCCATAAGTCGCATTTGCAAACTGTTTAAGCAGTTAGTCTTATCAAGAATCTTAATGTAGTCGCATCTACTACTAGAGAATACGTTTCTTCATAATCAATCCCTGGTCTTTGGGAAAAACCTTGTGCTACAAGTCGTGCCTTATATCTAACCACTTCATCTTTTTCATTTCTTTTTCTTACAAACACCCATTTAAAGCCGACCGATTTTATACCATTTGGTGTTTGGGTAATTTGTCCAAAAACTTCTCATTTTTCAAGTGACTTTAATTCCGCTTGAATAACATCTTTCCATTTTGGCCAATCATTCCTATGCCGACATTCTTGTAGGTTCTATATCATTTTCATCAAGCGTTATTTCGGTGGCGATTGAATGAGCAAGTGCATCATTAACAATAACATTCTTTCGATTTATTTGCCTTTTAGTTGAAACGTAATTAATTGAAATTTCATTGTTATCTTTGATATCATTATTTTCTTCTTCTCTGAGATTTTCATCCTCATCTCCAAAACTTGTTTCTTTACAATTCATTGAAGAAGTAATATTGATAACATTTGCCATTTCATTCACCCTTTTGGATTTTCTTTGTTTCAAATCCTTTGAACCAAGTGATCTTCCACGCTTCCGGCATGCAATAGATTCATTTTCAGTGGCTTTGTTATCAGTGGGAATTTCAATTCGTGCCGGAACATTTGCGGCAGGAATATGATTTTGTCACTTGCTTTGTTTCTACAAATGCATCAGGTAATCTGTTTGCAATATATTGATTATGGACAACTTTTCTAACTTCTTGTTCAGAAGCATTCGTTTTTGGATCATATATTTTCAAGTGCATTGCATTCCATGTGAGATCTATTTCCTTCTTATTTGGGTCCACTTTCTCTCCCCCTAAGGATGGGAATATTATTTCATTAAAATGACAATCTGCAAATCTAGCATTAAATAAATCACCAGTCATTGGTTCTAAATATTTGATAATTGATGGGCATTCAAATCCAACATAAATTCCCATCCTTCTTTGTGGACCCATTTTTGTACGTTGGGGTGGCGCAATAGGGACATATATAGCAAATCCAAATATTTTCAAGTGTGATATATTTGGTACTCGACCATGCACTAATTGCTGTGGTGAATATTTATGATAAGCACTTGGTCTCAATCTTATCAATGACGATGCATGTATTATTGCATGTCCCCACGCAGATGATGGCAATTTCGACCTCATAATAATGGTCTTGCTATTAATTGGAGTCTTTTAATCAATGATTCAGCCAGACTATTTTGAGTATGAACATGAGCTACTGGATGTTCTACGTCAATTCCAATTGACGTGTAATAATCATTAAAAGTTTGAGATGTAAATTCTCCGGCATTGTCAAGCCTTATTCGCTTAATTGTATAATCTGAAAATTGATTTCTCAATCGAATGATTTGAGCAAGTAATTTCGCAAATGCCACATTTCTAGTTTGTAGGAGACTTACATGTGACCATCGTGTTGAGGCATCAATCAATACCATAAAATATCTAAATGGCCCAGAAGCAGGATTAATTGGCCCACATATATCTCCATGAATTCTTTCTAGAAATTTAGGAGTTTCAGTAGCAATTTTATTTAAAGATGGTCTGATTATCAATTTGCCTTGTGAGCATGCAGAACATGATAATTCATTTGGTTGGGGAATTCTCATTTTCTTCATTGAATGCCCAATTGAATTTTCAATAATTTTTCGCATCATTCCCACACCAGGATGACCCAATCGGTCATGCCATAAATTTATCATTTCTTTATTATCTAACTTCTGGTTAGACACCATGTTTATCTCAATCGGTTTTATATTAATGCGATATAATCCCGATGAGTATGCTGGTAATTTTTCATGAATGCTTTTCTTGCCGCATTTTTCATATGTGATGCATAAATATTCAGTATGATTTTCGGTCATTGTTTCTAAATGATAACCATTTTGGCGTACATCTTTGAAACTTATGAGATTTCGTCGAGATTTACTCGAATATAAAGCATCATTAATTACTAGCTTTGTCCCATTAGGAAGTATTATTTGAGCTTTTCCATATCCCTCTATTAGTGTAGTGGTTCCAGAGATTGTGGTGACATCTGCTTTCACCATCTTCAACTCAGAAAAGTATTCTTTGTGCTTTAGGATAGTGTGAGTTGTTCCACTATCTAGGAGGCATTGATATTTGACTCCATTTTCAAACTGATCCATATCTTCATATTAAATAAATAGATAGTTAAAATAAAATTTCATTAACATAAGGTGATATCAATACATAAAAAGGAGATTGCATATAAAACGAAAATACAATTAAATAAGCACTACAACATTGTTAAGAAAAATTCAAATATCTTCGTCATATTCTTTATCATTTTCATCGCCATCTAAATAGAAGTCTGAAAGGTCAAGATTAGGCATTGACGTGCTTGCTTTATTATAAGGATCGACATTAGGCATTGAGGTGCTTGCTTCATTAAAGTTTGCTTCCACACCTTTACCTTTTTTCTTTTGGGAAGCTAGATACAGCTCCACCAAATGTTTGGCAGTACGACATGTACGTGCCCAATGCCCTGTCATGCCACATTTGTAACAAATACTTTCTTTTTCTTCTTGAGGGCTATTTTTATTGTGATATCCAACTTGTTTTCCCCTTCGAGAAATATTATTGTAATGATCATTTTGATAATTTTGGGAAAAATGGCCTCTACCGAATCCTTGAAACTTTCTACCATGTCCATAAAAATTTCCACAACCTCGTCCTCGTCCTCTTCCTCGGAAATTTTCGCGTCCTCTACCACGGTTATTATAATTTCCACGGCCTTTATTTTCAACAGCATGTGCTTCAGGCACATGTGTTTTAGTAGAGTGTGTCTCACGGATAGTTTGAGATCCAATAGGTCTCATATTATGATTTTTCCAGACAAGATCATTATGTTGCTCAGCCAGTGAGAGTACTACACTCAGATCTGAATATCTTTTGAAATTTCTTTCTCTATATTGTTGTTGCAGAATAATGTTTGATGGATGAAAAGTAGATAATTTGAGTTCAATTATTTCTGCATCAGTCACCGGGTGCTCACAATATTTCAACATTGATGCAATTCGGTATAATGTTGAATTATACTCACTGAGAGTCTTAAAATCAGAAAATCTTAAATTCTTGAACTCATGGCTAGCTTGTGGAAGAAGCACCCTTTTATGGTGATCAAACCTTTCAACAAGAGAGTCTCACAATGTTTTGGGATCTTTTATGAATAAATATTCAGATTTAAGGCTATCATGAATATGATCCCTCAAGAGGACTAAGGCTTTGGCCTTTTCTTGATTTGTAGCTACCTTTATTTTGGTAGCTTGAGTTCCATCTATTGGATCCTTTTCTTTTACTTCCAATACAGTATGTTCAAGTCCTTGAGCTTCTAAGTTCATGATGGCATCTTCTTTCCATTCTAAGAATTTTTGTCCAGTTAAGTCTAATATGTTGAATAGCCTTTTGGTAATTTCTGCCATACTTGCTACATAATATATAATTGTTTTGTAAGTATATGATAATGCAATAATTCTTATATTTTCATAATAATAAAGCATTAGAAAAATTATGATGTTTTAATTTCATAATCTTCTCCCCATTGGTTTATTGTTATGAATTTGTTGTAGATAATAAATTTAGGAATAAATCAAGAACAAGAGGAATGATAATAATAATAACAAGGAGAAGAACGAAAAAAAAAATTAAAGACAATAATTTCTAAAGAGGGCAAAAAAGATAGCATTTACATAATATATTAGTATAATTTATCATACAAAATGCACTAACAAACAAAAGAAAATATGACAAAGAAAATCATGTGCATTTTGTTTCTTCTTCTTCAAAATAAATTATTTCTTCATAATTATTTTAATTCCTAATGCTACAAGAAGAACCACCAAACTCATAATTAAGGAGATATATAATTTGAGTTTGGCAAAATTTTCTTCAAATCTAAAAGTATGAGAAGAGGAAGAAGATGGATTGTTTTTGTGATGGTGGTACATTCTCGGTGGAAGGAAGAAGAAAAAGGAGGGTTTTTGATGTAAAGAGTAAAGTTGAAAGGATAAGGGGTATGTGGTAAAAAAAAATTGGGGTAATCCTATTTTATAGAGGATTATCTCAAATTGTAAAATATACCGTATTATTTATGTATACTTAAAAGAAATACGTAAAGTAAAAGGTAAATAAAAAAGGCACATGGATATAAATGCAAATACTGCAAATAAAAAATGCACATATAAATATGCGAGAATAAAAAAAAATAATACTAACCGTCCATTTAGGCGGTAAAAGAAAAACAATTAACCAGCCATATAAGCGGTTTAAAGGATAACAAAAGAAATAAATAATACTAACCGTCCATTTAGGCGGTAAAAAGTTAACCAGCCATATAGACGGTATAAAATAAAACAATAACAAAAGCAATAAAGTGTCCTTGTCATCCGTAAAGGTGACGTATTATCCAATAAATTATTTTATGGGTCATTTCAATTTATCTTGCAACGTTTAGTACTTGATTCTCCCTCATCTTCTTTTGTTCTTTTATTTCTTGGTGAGGGCTTATTTTCAGTTGTTGTTGTTGTTGGGGCATTATTAGTTGGTTGTGTTGATGAATTATTTGTTAGTCGTACCGGTGGAATATTAATTCGTGGAACTGGTGGATTATTAGTTGGTCGTACATGTGAATTACGAGTTGGTGGTACTGGTGGACCATTAGTATTATTGGGATTATTATGTCGGAGCTGATTTAAATCAGTCCTTGCTGGGTTTGTAGTGAAGGGTATGAAATTATGCTCAATTATAAAATATAAAAATGTGTTAGAAACACCTTGGATGATGATGTTGACACCATTTGATTGTTGGTCCATTTGTGGGTACCGATGAAGAAAAATGCTTAATTAGGTTTTAAAAATATTACCTTCTTGATGATTAAGGGTAGAACTCATGCTGATAATGTGTTAAAACTTAGAGAGATAAGGAGGAAGTAGAATGAGTAAAAGTTAGAAGATAGAGATGTTTTTTACTCATTGGTATAGTTTTTACAATGGTGAACTTCTATATTTATAGGCAAGTTCATCCACAATTACATTAAATGCATTCACATAAGGGTAAATTCATTAATTAACTTTCACACTATATTCATTAATTACCTTTCACATTATATCTCAACAACTTTTATTTTTTAATATTTATCTCAGTGAAAAGCATCAATCTTTTTCTCATCAACTATTTCAGAGAATATATGACCTTTCAAATGAGTCTTTTCACATTTCTATAAGTCTCTGATTAAGATGGAATTAATCCATTTCAATGAGTGTTAGTACTTATGTATATCTATGGGCACATTTAGATCATAGCACAGCATATAATGTGGTAGAGTTGGCAATGTAATTATGATTTTGGGTTTAAGAAGAAACGTCCCTCCCTTTCACCCACTCTCTCCTCGTCCTTCCCTCACTCTCACCCCGATCCTCACTCCCTTTCGGTGATTAGAGTTGCCATGCTCCAATCAGTAAGAAATTTCTGCCAGCAAAGGATATTGAAAAAGTCCAATTATTTTGGGATAACTTTTGTGTTGGTTGTTGATTTGGTTGAATCGACGGAGGATACAGTAATTGTTGAAGGATGACAGTCATCATTCAACAAGAGGGAGTTGTTTAGACAGTACAGAAGAGTTGGAAAGTCCAAGTCTGGTAGCTGCTTATGTCGCTTGTCGCCGCTTACTTTGTTATTTCTTCCTGCTTTATTCCAAATTTCTACGCAATTCTTAAATATTATATCGTTATTCTTTTTATTTTATTACCACCCCTATTTTAATAAATTGACGATAGTGCCCCTGAACTTAAAATTTCTTATATATACTCCAACTCACCAACTAACACCTTTATCACTCTAAAAACACTAAATTAAAATGTAAAATTTATAAAGCTAAAGCTAAGGAATTCAAAATGAAAGCAATAATTCGAGCTAATTTCTAAACGAATTTAATTTTAAAAAAAATTAAAAGGGGGAGTCGCCCTTTTTATTTTTTATTTTTTATTTTTTATTTTATTTTTTTAAATAATAATAATAATAATAATAATAATAATAATAATAATAATAATATTATTATTATTATTATTATTATTATTATTATTATTATTATTGTAATTATCATTATTATAGTTATTATTATTATATTATTATTGTTATTATTTTTTAAAATTTTTTTTTAAAATATTATTATTATTATTATTATTATTATTATTATTATTATTATTATTATTATTATTATTATTATTATTTTTGAAAATAAATTATAACGATAATTATAATAAATCAAAATAATAATTATTAGGTAATATAATATACTAATTAAATGTTTATTAATTTAATAGTTATTATTTTTGAAATGTTTATTAGTTTATATTGTTAAATGTTTATTAAATTAATTGTTTGTCATTCGAGGATTAATATGTTAATTAATTATTGTCTTTTGTTCATGTAGTTAATTTAACGTAATGTTTTATTATTTTAATTTATTATTAATAGTTAATTAAATTATCAAAATTGTAGTAAATGGTTGGTAATCAAGGAAAAGGAAAGGTTTTTTTCGACACTTGTTGAGCGGGAATAGTTCTAGGCCTACCTTACTCAGAAGGGACCCTTAAGAGAGGAGGGTTACGGGTTCTGCTAGGCAAGCTAGGCAGAAACAGGCGGCCAGAGACAATGAGGCCCAACGTTCGAGTACGCTGCACCAAGTACGCACTCGCTTTGATGACCAGACTAGCCTCCAGAGTAGTTTGGGGGGTTCCAGTGATGATGATAATGATGATGATGATGATAATGAGTACGAAGCCTCTATTGGTCACCCAGTCGATTGGACTGTCATCTGCGGGCATGCCAGTAAATTTACACGTGCAGACCCTAGTTCTAAAGGCGCTTCTGATCTTGCTAGAGACAGCCACGTTGACAATGCGCCACCACGGGGAGCAGGCGCTCACAGTCCGCTGGAACGGATTGGTTGATCACATCACCCCATCCTGGGGGACCCACTGATATGCGCTTGATACCCAGCTATGGGGGCCATATAGCTAAAGTAATTTTTGAGGGCTCTAAGCGTACGCCTTCGATTTTGGAGTGTCGTAGTAGAAAGAAGCCGGTGGAGGCGATCATCGGACTGTGGGATATGTCTGATGAGCTGTAAGATGTTTTACCTGCCACTCCCCTCAGTCGGCTACCATACATTATGCACCAGCGCATTGATAGTGCTTTAATATCAACTTTCGTTGAGAGGTGGCAGCCGGATACGAACACCTTCCACATGCCCTGGGGAGATGACGATTATTTTGCACGACATGCAACGTATATTAGGCATTGGTATAGAAGGTTCACTCCCGGCTGAACCTGGTGACGGAGAGTGGAAGCTCGCGCTGACTGGTCTGTTTGGGGAGCCCATGTCGGAGCTACGAAGGAAGGGGTACTTCACCAGCGGTTGCATCAACGTTGGTGAAGTTATGCAGATGTGCCATCGGTCCCAGGCTTTGGAGATGCAGTGTATAACCTATTACATGGCTATTGTTGGCTCTACACTGCTGGCGGATAAGACCAGAACTGGGATGCGGCCTCACCCTATACTAACTGTCAATGCCGATCAGGATGAGATCGCTTGGGGTGCAGTGACGCTGGCATACTTATATCGGCAACTGGGAATGGCGTCTAAGGCTGGTTGTAAGACAATTTTTGGTTGTCTCACATTGCTGCAGACATGGATCTTTGAGTACTTTCCGGCCTTCCGCCCCCATCCTCGTCAAGTTGATGTGCCTAATAAGACCAAGGTGGAGATGTGGTCCACGCCGAAGCCAGGTCGTGAGCTCAGCAGGCTGAGAGACTGTAGGAGTATATTGGACTCCATGAAGGAAACTCAAGTTTTGTACATCACATCACACTTTATTATACATTTTATTCTAATTTTAGATTATTTTGTTTATGCTAATTTCGCTTGTATGCAGGTGGAATGGATTCCATACATTACTTCTCCCAGGGTATTGTTAAATGAGCACCCACGCACCGCCTATATCGAGGGTATCACTTGTTTTGATATCATCGAGGTGTATTTGCCTGAGAGGACAGTGAGGCAGTTGGGTTTTGAACAGGCTATTCCCCCCGCTCCTATGAGGCCTATCCACGCTCTGCGACCGGCACAGGGTACCTATTCCATGACCTTTGCGTCTCCACCTATTTACAAGGAGACATGGAGTAGGTTCCCCAATTGTGCCCGTGTTGGTGATCAGGCACTTCGTCGGGCATCTGTTCCATCAGAGGCTGATCCTAATTACGTTGACTGGTTCAGAGTGTCCTCCCACCCATTTTTCTTCCTCGGCGAAGGACTGAGTGCCGGTTTTGGTCCAGCTAATGGCAGAGTTGAATACATTAGTGTTTCAATTTATTTGTTTTCTTTTATGTGTTTGTATTATTTAAATGTTGTTTGTTATTTTGTTGAAACTTTTTTTTTCCTTACAGTTTGCAAATGAATTTCCGAGTCGAATCGCGCCATTACTGAGGATGCCTGTTGTCGTGGATATGAGCCCCCGGGAAAGACAGGCTGCCGATCTATACATTGATGAAGTTAGAGAGTTATTTGCCGATTGGCAAGCTTCTAAAGGGCAAGACCCTTCATAGACTATTTTTGTTTGTAATTAAAAACTAATTGTTGGAGTAGTGTTGTATTTCTTAACTTCTATACATATTGCTTCTATTAAATATACGGTTAGTAACATTCAACTGTAATAAACTAATGTGAATAACGGAAAGGAAAGTCATGTACCAGATAATTTGAAACTAAAGTTAATTCCAACTGAGGATTGCGTTTCACGAGCACTAGATCTCCCACGAGATGAAGATCTAGACCCACGACCCCGAGAAGATAATCTTTTGTATTCAAAGGCGCTTTTATTTCTCCTTAGGGTTTTGCTTGTCGTTGGTCTTCCCTTTCTCGGTGGACTTGCATAAGGCTCAGGTATATCGGCTCCATTAGGGTGTAATTAATCTTCAAGTACCTGAGACAAGCGTCGTACAACTGCGGTATCGGCTTTTAAGACTTCATCAACCAACAATTGAAAGTACTCTTTGTCGTCGGCGTTTGCCTGTCGTACTCCTTCGTTGGTGTCAGCTCCAACCTCTGTGTACGTCAAAGTTACTCTAGAATGGATAAATGTCATCCAAATACAACGAACCTTGTGAGTTGGTCGACAAATAGAAATAAAAAGCACAAGGCAATCCATGAGTGCTTTGAAGTGCACAACCGCATTTGTCAAATACATAATCACCCAAATCTAACATACGGTTATGCTCAAGCAGTAATTGTTCCAAGGCAAAAATGGATACAAGGCGATATAACGGTCTAAAGAAATTATGTCGCAAAGATCTTGAAATAGAATTCATAGATTCCTGTAGCGCTTGTCGGATCCTCGATTGCTGATTGGTTATCTGTACGTGTGCTCTTTTAAACAAGGTATCAAATGAGCTATTACCGTTACCAAGATAATTTTTGAAAGACGAGTGTTGGCTTTCAACTCTGCTGGTATCTGGTTACCTATGTGTAAACAGTCATTCGTCCATGCACGCACAAATTTCTCTTTATGTGGAATCCATGTTCCAGCCAAATATCGAACGACCTTTCTGTTCCTAAACGACCAGGTAGCCACAATCGATTCCCATCTATTTTCGAATTCGGCGAGCGTAGAACTATTAACCAAGGAGTTCGATCTAGTTTTCCTGAATATCTGCCCTTGTTGATTACTTTTCCCGCCACACAATTTGTGTCCACCATGTTCTCTACGTCATTGGCAATATGTCATACGCATAATAAATGTCGCACATCTACATTAAAGGGAATAGATATACTCAATAAATTGAACGACAATAATTAATCAACACAACCTTTTTTTTTGAGAAGACATCACGAATAGGTGCAGATAAACCCTTGTCTTGATTACTTATAATTACGCTAGGAGTTTGAGCTGTGCCAAAAATATCTCTCAATCCCTCCAACACCCACGAATATGACACAACTGTCTCATCTCGCATTAAACAAAACGCAACCAAGAAGTTGTGATTGGTTGCCGTCATTCCAATTACTTCATACAGCGGCCACTTTTGTTTATTTGTTTTGTGCGTTGTATCTATCAACACAACATAGGGCCACGTACGTATCATCCAGATGGATGTAGGCTTTGCAACTAATAATCTGCTCAATTCCCCTTCACTATCCAAATTTGTTCAAGCCACGTAATTATGCTCTGTGGCCATATAAAAACAGTGTTGAAGGGGAGTCCTACCCTCCATCTCTTCCCTCCTAATTGATTGTCTAACATTATAAATTTGATTCATACTAGCAAAAAAAAGGAAGTTTTGTCTAATTGAGGTCATAATAAGCGCAGGTTGAATACTGGTGGCACTAAGCTCTCGTATGTGCTGCCGAATATCTACATTCAACCTATTTGCCTTTTTCCATCTCTGTACACTAAAAACGGGTGGTTATGTTTTCCTTTTTCCCCAGGACACACCCTCACCGTCCAAGGTCTTTCTTCTGGTTTACGATTACTTCCTACAATCACAAATTTACACCGACATGTTCTACTTTTAGAACCAGGTCGGGCAGCATTATCTAGGTTATGCAAATCACCCCTAATATTACCATAGCGGTGACATATTAAATACAAATTAACTCTAGAACGTCCTTCTTTTTGTTTATATGAAGCATGTGTAAATTGAAAACAAATTCGTATCGCTATCTCATCAGCCCAAGTATGTAATTCATCTACAGAATCAAATAACCTATCCGTAATAAATCTACCAGAGTAATCTACATTGTCCCCTAAGTTTTCAATGTCCTGCAAATTTAAAATATGAAATAAACCATAGATTAGGTTAATAAAACATTATACAAACAAACATTAATAATAAAAATATTCAATATTAAATAAAAAATAATTTACTTTTATAATTAAATTTCAACTAAATTAAAAAGTATATAAAATAAAATAATTCTAATATAATAAAATACAAAATAATATAAATAAATTACTCCTAACATAAATTATAAGTTACTAGAATAATTTAAATAAAAAATAAAAAATTATTTAAATTATTTAAATAATAATAATAATATAAATTACAAAATAAAATAATTTACTACAATGTATATTAAATAATAAGAAAATAAAAAATAATTTAAATTAAAAAAGTAAAAAAAAACTCAGTCGCACCTTTTTTGGGACTCCAAATTTTTTTTTTAAAAAAACAACCATTCGAATCGATTAAAGTACGTACCGAATCGGATTCATAGTCGCTTTGGTTAGCCATGATAAATTGATTCCAGCTATTAGCTTGTTTTAACTCAGATAGCGTTTTTAGAGAGATTTTAGAGAGATGTTATTGTGTTTGAGTTCGTATATTATGCCGGGGCGTTACTGAAAATTCAATATATATAGGGTGACGATAAAAATGTTCGGGATTTCATTTCCTACGCTTTAGCTGCACCAAATTTTAACTTTTGATTTAATGTTTTTAGATTGATAAAAGTGTTATTAAGTGAGATTGAATTTTCGTCATTTTATTAATATAGAGGTGGCGATAAAATGAAAAGTATAACTATGTTTAACAATGTCCAATTTCTAACCATTTCTTATTTATGTTCGCCTTTTTCTATTAGCGGACACTTATTATGGTCGCCATTTCTTCCTACTTTACAAGTTTTCCCTTTTCACTCAAAACTTCATATTTTATCTCTTTTTTCAACACAAACAATGTATCTTCAACATAAAGGATACATAAATGGATTTATGTAAGTATAATACACAAATCTAAAGTAGATTAATTAATGTGGTTGAGTTGGGAAAAATGGGCAAAACTTATAAGATATACATTTTTAATGGGTGAAAACGCACAAAATGTCTTAATTTAATGAAATGCACAAAATTTGTCAAATCATTCCATTATTACATAGTTATCAAAATCTCAATTCTGATCTACGATTCTACGATCTTACGATCCAAAAATATGCGACTGATTCAGATCGTAGTTAGGATCTTAATCCGGTAGAATCGTACGATCCTACTTTAGCTCAATAGTTTAGGTGGTTGGATCATTACGTGATTTTACGATCCTTCGATCCTTCAATCCAATCGTACATGGGTAGTTTGAATCGTAAAATATTTTCATATAATACATATTTCACTTACGTACATATATATATATTAAAAATAATTATATCAATACCTTAAAATTCAAGTTTTTCTTGATTTGAAGTTTAAAAATGATTATTAAAAGTATTCTTTTTACAAAACATAATAGATTAAGTCAAATAAGTTTTTACTTACACCAAACTTAAAAAGAGCACAAATATAACTAAAATCAGTAATTTAAAGCACATTAATGCATATTTGTGGGATCACCCGATTCTACGATCCGGGTCTACCGATTTTGATTCTACCCCTCAACGTTCCTAGGTACAATCCCGATCCCCATCCTAATGTTGTTTAATGTACTCATTCTGTTACGTAACAATTCAATTATTATCATCATTTTTTTTTAATCTGCCACCGTGTACATCAATTAACATTAAAGGAATAAATTTTTTATTCTTACCATGTTACATACATGTGCTAAAAAGTAAAGCTCATCAACTAATTTGATGATTAATATCAAATGTTTCATTATCTAACATTACATATCATAGCTTCATCCTTAATGTAGTGATAAAAGTTATTCATGTTTAATGTACTTTTTCTGTTAAATAACAATTTAATTATTGAAATCATTTCATTTTTTTAAATCTGCTATCGTGTACATCAATTAACATTAAAGGAAGAAATTTTTTATTCTTACCATGTTACATACATGTGCTAAAAAGTAAAGCTTATCAACTAATTTTATGAGTAATTTCAAATGTTACATTATCTTACATTACATATCATAGCTTCATCCTTAATGTAGTGATAAAAGTTATTCATGTACATGTCTATCATTCTTCCTTTTAAATAAATATCACATTGAGTATGTGAAAGAAAGTTCACAAAACAATTTAAGATAGTTGAGAAGAATGTAAGTACATGGTGCAATCAAGGAACTAATTTATGAGTTGGAAAATAGGAAAATGCCATCCAATTTGGGCGAAAGGAAGTAGCTTCGACCAAACCCCCTAGGTTCGACCAAACCCATTAGTTCTTAAACCCTATTTAAGTTCGTTATTGCTTTCAATCTTTTCATTCCAAGTTTATACCTTTAAGCATTTAGTTTCAAGCTTCATATTGGATCTACCTTTCATTTCCATTGAAGTATTTCTTTTGGTTTGTAAGTTCTCATTCCTCTTATTGCTTTTAAGTTTTGTTATATTTTTTTGGCAATTAAGATGGATTCTACCTTTTAAGTTTTGTTAATGCTTTGTTATTGCTTTCATTATTGTTCTTGTTTCTCTTATTGCTATATAGAATAGTTATTGGTTTCATTTCTTTGTTGCACTTATTGTTACTTTCTTGTTTATTACATTTATACTCATCACCTTTAGTTCTATTACTTCATTTATCACTATTACTTTAGTTAGTTTAAATATGTGTGAGTAGTTCCTTTAAAGGTTTGATTAGTGAAATCCTAGAAATGGTTATGTTCTTCATGGAATAGGATTAGGGTGAAGTTAACAATGCTTGGTCATTGATATTCGATACGAATCTTATCTTGCCACTCCCAGGGAGACATAGAGTGATTATAGGTTGTTCGTGTGGTTTTTGGAATCACTAACTTCCTCTCGTTATCTTGAGTGTCTAGAATAGTTATTGTTTGATTTCCCCTAACCTAGTTTACTTTTTGTCAAAACCACCTTCCTATAGTGGATCTAATCTATCCTCGCTTTTCTTCCCTTGATGTTTATATGGTTTGAATTTTTCTTTGTTAGTTTTGTCATTAGTTTTAGAATTTATACACCCTACCTAATAAATTTTCTACATCAAGTGCTTGAGTTTAGCTTTCCTTGTCCTAGTGGTTCGAACCCCTACTCTTGCTATACTTGTGTAGTGTCTAGGGTGTTATAAATATTTTTTAATAAGGTATCATGATTAATACCCTTTATCAGATACCTTCCTTAACCAACAATCAATATGGATCTATGTCTATCTAACTAATCCATACCTAATATCACATCAAAGTTATCTAAATGGAACTCAATCATATCAGTAAGGGTACACCTAAGAAGTTAAGAGATAAATCATGATAGGCTTTAACACAAGTAACGCTATCAAATAAGGGTTGTGCAAACACTATTAAGAGACATAAAACTAGGCAATCCAACCCTACTAGCGCAAGACATTGCAATGAATTAATGAGAAGCTCCCAAATCAAAATGTACAAATATTGGAACTATATTGACCAAGAACGGATCAAACCACCTAAGGAGCCTCCTTAGCCTTATCATGTTGTAACACCATCAACCGACCTGTCGTTTGATCACCATTAACTGGAGCGGATGTAGCTCGCCTCGATGAATCCATATGAGTACCCTTACTCAGTTGTCCTTTAACCCAATATATCTATGAACGACCCTAGCATCGATCTTGGCCGACACTGGCCTGACTAGCTGCAGGTTTCTGCGAACGGTCTTGGGTTTTAACCTCAGCCTCCAACTCCCTAAGATATGTCCAACAATCAAGCTTTTTATGGCCTTTGTTTCCACAGTGAAAACATTCAATATGTCGTCCTTTTGTAAATGTGCTTTACCTTGTCTTAAAGGACGTGACCTCTAGCTACCCGAAGGTTGTCGTGAATCTGAATTATGTCGTTTTCTCAAACCATGAACAACTTCTTTGTGTTCGCTTCTATGCATAAGTTCCTCCTTCTTGAAATAATAGTATCTCAGCTAAACATGCATCATTGTATGCACCTCACACAGTCGTATGACTTCGATCAACCATGTACCTTTGAACCTCTAAGTTTAATCCACAGAAGAAGTGTTGCAACCTAGACTCCTCACTTGTTGTCATATACTCTACTTGTGCTGCAATCTCGATGAATCGTGAGTAAAACTAGTGCACTGTCCTGTTCTCTTGTCTCAAAGAAGAAAATTTACCACGCATCTCTCTCTAAAGATGTATGTAAAAGAACTCCTCTCATAGAGCAGCTATGAACTGACTCCGACCTACTATAGTATATGTAGTGTTGCTACTTGAAGTACTATTAGAAGCTCTAGCTTTAGCAGCCATAACTGCATCCTAGTGTGTTGGTCACCGCGTCTCGGCATCTCTAGTTATGTAATGAGGAACAAGGTTCACTTTTATCCTATTCGGAGTGTTTAGTAATTCAAAAGTCTTATTTATTTTTCGTATCCAATCATAGAGTTTGGAATCTTGTCCCTTGCTGTTGTATCTCTTTCGAGCTAGTCTCTGAATTCCCCAAGTTTAGACTGTCACCACATCAGGACATGGAATAACAATCTAAGGGGTAACAAGTATCGCAGTTGGTTGATGTGCTCATTTTCGAGCATGTTTACGACTCCATTTTAGTGTTAAGTCTTGTGTTTTCCAATCATTAGTATGCACATTATGCGTGATTTTACCTTGTTCTAGCCTTCGGGTTGTTTCAAATTTGTTTCAAGTATTTTCGATTGCAACTCCTACAGCTAATCCTATACCTTCCCCGACACCTATTACCCCTCAGAATGTTATTCCAGGTCTCGATGTGGTAACAATACAGACTCGGGGAATTCAGAGACTAGCTCCGAAAAGATACGATAGAAAGGGACAACCTGCCAAACTCTATGATTGGATACGAAAAATAGATAAGATCGTTGAATTATTAGAAACTCCGGATGGAATGAAAGTGAACCTTGCTACTCATTAGTAGACTGGAGATGCTGACACATGGTGGCTAACAAACCGGGATGTAGTTAAGGTTGTTACAGCTAGAGCTTCTACTACTTTATGCAGCAATACTACACATACTACAGTAGGTTAGAGCCAGTTCATAGCTGCTATACAAGAGGAGTTCTTTCCGATACATATGCAGAGGGAGATGCGTAATGACTTTTCTTTCTTAAGACAAAACAACATGATGGTGCACCAGTTTCATTCACGATCATCGAGCTTGCGGCTCGGGTAGAGGACATAACTACAGGTGAAGTGTTTAGGTCGGAACACTTCTTTCGCAGATCAGACTTGGAAGTTTGAAAGTATATGGTTGGTCAAAGTCACACGACTATGCTAGATGCATACAATGATACATGTTCAGTTAAGAGATTGTTATTTGAAGAAGGAGGAAATTATGCACAGCCTTGGTGCAAAGGTGACCGTAATGATGTTGCTCAGGGTTTGAGAAAACGACATCATCTTGTTCCTGACATCAATTGGGAAGACAAAGGTCATGATCGTCAAGAAAAGGTTAAAGCACATCTACAGGAGGAGGACAGATTGAGTATTTTCACTGTGCAAAGAAAGGCCATAAAAAGGTTGATTGTTGGACATGTCTTAAGGAGTTGGAGGCTGAGGGTAAAACCTAAGACCGAAACCAGCAGCTAGTCAAGCCAGTGTCGACCAAGATCGATGCTAGGGTCGTTCATAGATGTTTTGGGGTAGAGGACAACTAATTAAGAGTACTGATAAGGATTCATTGAGGCCAGCTGCATCCGCTCCAGCTAACATTGCTCAGACGACAGGTCGGTTGGTAGCGCTACAGCGTGAGGAGGCTAAAGAGGCTCCTCAGGTAAGTTTCAGGTACGTTCTTGGTTAATTCAGTTTTAATATTTGTACTTTTTAATTTGAGAGCTTCTAATTCATTCATTGCGATGTCTTACACTAGTAGGGTTAGATTGTCTAGTCTTGTGTCTATTAGTAATGAGTTTGCACAACTCTTAGGTGATAGAGTTACTTGTTTTAAAGCATATCGTAATTTATCTTTAAACTTCTTAGGTGTACTGTGTACCCTTACTTGTTGATTTGATTGAGTTTTCTTTAGATAACATTGATGTGATATTGGGTATGACTGGTTAGATAGACATTGAGCCTGTATTGATTGTTTGTAAAAAAAAAGGTATCCATTGGAGGTTCTAGTGGACAAAGCCTATCATTTTAGGGAATTATATGTGGGAACTGCACTAAGATTAATTATATAAATCATGGAGTTGAAGTCTTATTTAAGAACAACTACCCTATGATCTTATGCCATTTAGGGATATTGAGCAAAGTATACCAAACCTTGGGGACAAACCTATTGTGAGTAAGTTCACTACTATTTTCCAATAGGAGATACCTGGATTTTCACCTAGGAGAGCTGTAGACATTACTATTAATATTGGTCCTAGAGCGAGCCTTATTTCTAAGGCTCCTTATTTCATGGCTCTAAAGGAGTAAAAGGAGTTGAAGATTCAGTTGCAAGAGTAGTTAGATAAGGATTATATAAGACCTAGTGTTTCTCCTTGAGGTGCACCAGTGTTTTTTGTTAGGAAGAAAGATGGATTGCTTAGACTATGTGTGGAATATAGAGAGTGAACCAAGTAATCATTTAGAATAAGTACCCACTTCCTAGGGTTGACGATCTTTTTGACCAGCATTGAGGAGCCACAATATTCTCAAAGATTGATTTGAGATCAGGATACCACCAGTTGAACATTGCTTCGGAGGACATTCCGAAGACTACATTTTATACGTGATATGGCCATTATAAGTTCACAATTATGTTGTTTGGGTTAACGAACACTCCTGCCGCGTTCATGGCTCTCATGAACAACATTTTCGGCGCTTTCCTTAATTAATTTGTAGTAATAATCATCGATGATATCTTAGTTTATTCCAAGAATATGGAGAACCACACTGAACATCTTAGGAACGTATTCCAGCCTTTGTGAGACTATATGTTGTATGCTAAGTTTGAGAACTGTGAGTTTTGGCTATAGCGCGTTGCCTTTCTAGGGCACATTATCTCTCAAGATAGAGAAACTATTGATCCATCAAAGATTGAGGCAATATTATCTTGGACGACACCCATGAACGCATAAGTGATTCGTAATTTTCTAAATTTATCTGGATATTATCGACATATTGTCATGGACTTCTCAAAGATTGTGTGACCTTTAACGCAATTAACAAAAAGGACTATAAGTTTTTTCAGTGATTACGATTAAGGAGGCCTTTTAGATTCCGAAGTCTCGTCTCACATCTGCTCCAATTCTTGCACTACTTGATGGTGATTTTGGTTTTGAGTTGTATACGGATGAGTCAAAACATGGTTAGGATTAAGTAGCCATGTAAAATGGACGAGTTATTGTGTATGCTTCTATCCGACGGACGACATGGAGCTTGCAGGTATTGTATTCGCACTTAAGATTTGGCCACATTATTTGTATGGAATGAGCTTTATGGTTCCATTAGATCACAAGAGTTTAAGTATATCTTTACTCAATGTAAGCTAAACATGAGATAGACATTGGTTAGAGTTGATTAATGACTACGATTTGGAGATTCAGTTCCATCAAGGGAAGGCGAATGTTATCGCAAATGCTTTATGTTAAAGGGCAGTGTATACTATATGAACCGCTTTGCCTAGGGTACGTTTGAGAGACGTCTTCCATAATTTAGACTCGACTTAGTTTAACCTGGTACCGTATCCGCGGTGATGGACTTTCAATCGGACTTATTCGAGGAAATCAAACAACAACAGATAGAAGACACAAAGCTTATATTAAGGGCTTCATTAATTATCGATACACTAGATTAACATTTTAGTATACATGAGGATGATGCCGATGGTGTATTCTAGATGATTTAGACTTACGACATCATATCCTTCGCTCAGAGCTCAACTTATTCTATCCTTCCGAGTGGGGATAAGCTATATAACGATTTCAGACAATCATTTTGGTCCCCAGGTATGAAGCATGATATTACTGAGTTTGTTAGCAGATGTTTAACATGTCAGAAGCTCAAAGCTGATCATCATAGATCACAAGGATTGCTTCATCCATTACTCATTCTTGAGTTGAAAGGAGAGTCGATTTCAATAGACTTTGTATGTGGATTTCCTAGAACACCTAAGGGCAAGAGCATGATTTTTGTTATTGTTGATCGACTGACAAAGTCGACTCACTTTATTTTGATGAAGAACACGTGTAGCAAGCACCAGGTTGCTATGGCTTATAAATGAGATGTTCTCAAACAACATGAAGTTTCTAGAGACATTGTTTTTGATCGTGATGCTAGGTTTTTATTTAACTTCTGGCTGAAGTTACAAGATACCATAGGTACAAACTTAAGGATGAGTACAACTTTTCATCCAGGGACTGATGTTAGACTAAGCGCACTATTCAAACATTAGTGCACATGTTGTGTGTTGCGTGCTTGACTTTGTAGGTTCTTCGGAGGATATACTAGATTTGATTGAGTTTTTGTATAATAATAGTGATCATGCTGGTATTCAGATGGCACTATTTGACACCTTATATGGTCTTAGATGTTGTAGTCCATTATATTGGGACCATGCAACTGAGGTTGTGGTATTAGGACCATCATTGATTCAGGAGATGATCAAGCAAGTGCGTATTATATAATTTTTGCTGGAGATCTAATAGGAGAAATTTTGTTAGTGTTAGAGTCTCAAATCGCGTATTGTATATCAACCTAGTTGCTGACTGATATTATTAACTAATTCAGGAGAGGACTACATAGAGGAACCCTTTTTGTTAATCACACTTGTTGTTGGTGACTGGCATCCGACAACAAAACTTTAGGTAAGTGAATAGTGCCTCTCTTTCAATAGAGACTGACTAGTCTGATTTTCTATTATGTGCATTAATATTAACACTTGAAATTTTGACATGAAAATTATATCCTTGACGTTGATTTATTATATGGAGTTATACTTAAAAGACCATGGGTCTATTTTCCTCGATATTATATTGTGAGCAGGAGATAATTGGGTTTCTGTTATGTTTTGAGGCGAGTTTCCATTGAGGTATTGGCTGGCATCACCTAAGAGAGACATAGGCCCTAGAGTTATGGACCATCCTCTCAACTGGATACTTAGTGCGCACGAATGTCTAGGAACTTATTTCTAAAAATTATGCGTCATTCTCTTCTCCCTGTTTGTGAAAAGATGTTTTAATGGAAATTAAAAAATATTAAGTGAATTGCGGAAGCAGTCTATGGACAGGTGGGTTATTATGAAGTGACGTAATATAGCATAGTACTTATTTTATGGATTTGTAGTAGCTTTACTTTAGTATTAAATTTCATTAATAGTAAAAGAATTGTTGAGTCTTAAGATAAAGAATATTTGAGATTTATTTTCTTATGGGTTTTAGGTATCTATAAGTTTATTTAGATTTGAATTTGTGTAGTTGTTGGATTATTTAACAAATTTTGAGTTTTACCTTTATTTAGAGATATGCTAAATTTTGAGTTTTAGTAGCACATTCACCTAGATAGGTAAATATTATGTGGGGTGTTACAGCTGGTATTAGAGCCATCCTGCGAACGTATGTTGATTACGGAGTAAGAAACTTAATTTTTAGATTTGAAAAAAATTTAAAACGTAGGTAGTTGGTATGATCTTTTAAGTATCAAGGAGGATAAACTCATAGTCTTTCAAGTACCATACCACATAACAAATCAATAATATCAAAGATATAATTTTCATGTCAACATTCAAGTATTAAGTATATAGCACATAATATAAAATCAGGTTAATTAGTCCTTTTAAAATGAGGCATTATCCACTCGCAAGTAGCTCCGTTGTCGAGTGCCAACCACTAACATCTATTAAGATGATCCAATCATGCGTGATGAATGAAGAATTCAACGCATAAAATTGGATTTGAAACAGAAACACAGGGGAATATTCCAAGAACTGGCGCCAAGGAATGTTTTGATTGAACTGGAATGCTAAGCTTCAATGCAACACAATTCAAGGCTTCCTCTGTTGATCTCCAAGGGGTTATCAGTGTCTATGGATAGGTGATGTAGAGTCTTGAAGAACACTCAAGAACACGTACATCAATGAAGGGTAGACTGACCCTAAGTAACCCAATTGCATAGCAATTGAAAAGGAAAAACACTTAGTGAATTTCTTAATTTTATTAATCAAACTTGTCTTTTTACAAAGATGGAACCATCTATATATAGGACTAAGATACATGATCATAGCAATGAAAAATACACGTCAAACAACTACCCTTAACGGTCATATTGTGTAACATCCGTTTTTTTAAATAATAATAATAATAATAATAACGGATATTTCATGATATACCACTGAGTTTCTTCGAAATTCACCATATACCACACAAAATTTTCTAATTCACCATATACCATTGAGTTTACGTCCGTTAGCACAGAATACCATTAATGACACTTGTCGTTAGTGTGCCGTTTGTGGTAAATTAATAATTCACCATATACCATTTACTTTTTTTTATTTTCATCAAATACCATTTTTCTAAAAAATATACCACATGGAATTATGATAAACAAAAGAAGTGTCATACAAACCAAGCCATGATTCAGTTATTCATCACTTGAAATCAATCAAACCCAGACAAATGGAAGGTGGGAATTGCATGAAAAGTAAGGATAAAAGTTCTGATTGTGATAAACAACGGGTTATTCATGAAGCCATGATGAAGATGAAAGGGATTGAATTGTTGATTTTTAGGCTTTAGTTGTGTGGATTAAGTGAAGTTTTGGGGATTTGGGTTTGGGAAATTGTATTAAATTGGAATGTTTTGATTTTGTATTTGATGAAAAGTTAATAGTAAAGGAAATTGAAGTAGGAAAAGAGATTAAAGATGGTTTAGTTGAAGGAAGTGAGAGCAAAAGAAGTGAAACAGTAGCACAAGAATCGAAGAAAATGTGCATGAAAAACCCAAAAGTCGTTGGCCAAACCGAAAAGTTAATGCATCAACCTGTAGGTTTTGGGCATTAATGGAAGTGACGCCATTGATGGAGATCGGAGGGTATGAACAGAGTTCTGGGTTTGTGTTTGTGGGCTGCTATGGAAGGGTTTAGGAAAAAGGAAGGGCTGCTGGTGGCTACTGTGCATGGGCTGCTGTGGATAGGAGGAGGGACGGGCCGGTTAAGGGTGGTGGCTGCTTAGGAAGGGAGGGTGAGGGGGGAGGTAGTTGTCTGGGAAGGCCTGAAGGGAAAGATTGTTGTTTGAACTTTAATTACTTATTAAAAATCTAATTTGTACTAAAAATAACTAATTAAAGACTAAAAGATTTAAATGGTATTTGATGAAAATAAAAAAAAGTAAATGGTATATGGTGAATTATTAATTTACCACAAACGGCACACTAACGGCAAGTGTCATTAATGGTATTTTGTGCTAATGGACGTAAACTCAATGGTATATGGTGAATTAGAAAATTTTGTGTGGTATATGGTGAATTTCGAAGAAACTCAGTGGTATATCATGAAATATCCATAATAATAATAATAATAATAATAATAATAATAATAATAATAATAATATATAAATAAATAAATTTCAGAAATTTAAAAATAATAATAATAATAATAATAATAATAATAATAATAATAATAATAATAATAATAACTCCCCATTAACAAATAACTTCCCACTTCTCCCTCTAAATCTTATAATTAATCTCACTTACCTATTATAAATTAAATCAATTACCCTTGATGCATTCACATTATTACTCACACTTCCTTTTTCTCCTACAAACTACTTCCTCCATCCTCCAATTGTTTAAAATTTAATCAAAGAAAAGGCAAGATTTTGATATTAAAGGTATGTAATTTCATCTCTTTATAATATAGTTCTACCAATTTCAATCCAAATTACACATTTTGTATTTGATAAAAAAAAATTATTTCTGACCTTAGTTTTCTGGCGATACGGCAGTCACCGGGATACCACCGACGTGCGACGGCGGCCACCGGAGCCACCACCGGCCGGCACCTTCTTCCTTCTCCCTTTCTCCTTCTCTCTCTTCCTTCCCTTTCTTCTTTCTTTTCGTGGGTATCCTGGGATCAAAACCCACCTTTCTCCTTTTTTTTTTTAATAATCATGATTTCTTTTTTTTTTTCTTTTCTCTTTTCTTTTAACCTTCACAATTTTAAATCTTATAATAAAATGAGTTAACTATGTTATTTAAATCCTTGCTCTTTTATACAACACTTACAATTTTAAATTACATGTTTAAAATTATTCTTTTTAAATAAAGTATATGAAAGGAAAATGAGTCTTTTAATTTATTTATTTCGATGGGTTGATCGGGGTATTAAATTGAGATATATTATTTTATCGTGTATACAGCGGATTCGTAGACAAAGATTATTAGGAGCATACGTTTTCTAGGATCACGTGACAAGGTAATTCTCAATGTCCATCTAATTAGGACTATCTCGTTAATATTATGTGCTAAGTGATAATTAATGTGTTTAAATAGAATGCATGATTTTATGTGACATTAATTTGTATGATATTATGTTTTATATATTCTGAAATTATATCTACTATTATTTTTGTCAAACTTGAATTTATAATTATTATTTTGATAAAATTTATATTATTATTTTAATATCAAAATTTGATACGATTTATTTGAAAAAGAAATATTTATGATATTAATTCCTATTGCCACCAATTGATGTTAGAATGATGATTTGAAAAATGAGATTTCAGTTGGATATTCCTGAGATATATATTTATTGAAAAAATTATGATTATAAAATAAAATGTATAATGTATGTTTGTGTGCTCGCGACTAATTATTAAATATATTAAATCACGTAAAGTGTAACATGAGGGAAATGAAGCTCTTATATTTGTTGTGATCCAAGTATAAGGGTGATGAACAGGTTGTCCTGTTTGGTTAGTATAGCTGCCGACAGGTAATATTATTTCTGATACTTGATACGATATTTGGCCTTCCTTCTATTTGTTGTGATCCAAGTAGAAGAGGTGTGCACACTAGGGTTCCCTGAGACTACTCTGCTGGCCTTGAATTATTTGGGGTGACGACCTCTTGATGAAGTAGGTATAGGGATAAAGCCTCGGCCTACTGGCGTTCTCGTTCCCTCAAATTAAAAAATTGATTATGTGTTTGTCATTATTAATTATCAAATTAATAAATATGTTTATGTGATGTTATATATATTGTTTTCTCAAATTGTTTGTCTTTTAAACTCAGCTATATATTATTTTCTAAAATTATTTTCAATTTAATTATATTTTATTTTCTTAAACTATTTTCAAACTTAATCGTTTTACAGGATGGAGTTTGAATTACTCAATTTTCTGATTTTGGGAGTTTTTTCCTTGTTTTTCTTGCATTCTTATGTTACAGGTTATTGATTGCGTGGGAATCATGGAGTGAGGATCACTTAGAAATATAGCTTTTATTAAGGTCGTATTTCAGTTTAAATTTTACCTTAAGTTGTTTAAATTTTATATGGATACAGATTATGTTTCAGTCTTTTCTTATGTTGGAAGACCCTTTGTTGGATTTAAAGTTATTAAGTTATTTCTTAGTCGTTAAAGCCTTACATTTATTTTATTAGAAATAGATGTGGCGGTAACACTCCCATGAGTAGGTTTTGGATCATGTTTTTCATAAAGGGTGTTTCAAAAGTTCGACCTATTCTGAGGGTGTTACATATTGCCCGCGTGATGTTCATGTGCTTATTTAAAACAGAAATAACAGAAACTAATATCAGCGCCTGTCAGGACATCTGCTGACTACGTGACCTTTGGCCCTGTTTCTTGTGCCCTTCCCTCGACTAGTAGGAGCACTTTTGGACCATGACAGCAAGGGTCATGTATGGAGATTCCATTCTTGCCCTCCACGTCATCCCATGATCTCCGGATTTGTCTGGACGGCTCTGTCAAAGTGGCCTGGTCAGCGAGTATGATCAGACTCTGCTGCATGTCTGATTCTATTGCTGTTGTTGGTTGTTCTTGCTTGTCTGTTGTCCCAAGCTGTAGTGGATGGTTCCCCTTAATTAAATCATCTCTTCTTTGGTTGTTTTGGCTTACATTAAGGGCATCATTGTTCAGTGTTGATGAACTGAATGCAGGACCAGGTGTAACACCAAATGCAGAGGTAGAAACTTTCAAGGTAGTTTCATCTTCCACGTTGTTGTTGCTGTTTGCTGGTTCCCTTGAATCTTCGTAGTTTCCTTCATTTGAGCCTTGTTGATTTGGCTCATCCCCCCTTCTTGAAAAGGAATTGACCTCAATTCCAAATCCGTGTAGTAGGGTGCTAAGTCCCCAATGTTGAATGTAGGGGATACACCATAGATGGAAGGCAAATCCAATGTGTATGCATTGTCCCCTGCTTGTGCAATGATCTGAAAAGGACCATCTGCTCTTGGCTTGAGCTTGTTGCTCCTATGCATGGCAAATTTGTCTTTCCTTAGGTGCACCCACACATAGTCTCCCACTTTGAAGCTTCTTGCATCCTTGAATCCCCTGTCTGCCTTGTGCTTGTACTTGACATTGGCTTGCATATGTTATTTTGAACTTGGGCATGAATTCTTTGTGCTTCTACAACTTGTTTCTCTGCACTCCATGTTCCTCGTTCCTGCAATGGTAAGCAAACTAAAGTAGTAGGAGTCATAGGATTAAAACCATACGCACATTCAAATGGTGAGTACTTAGTAGTCAGACTGGGACATCTGTTATATGCAAATTCAACATGGGCTAATTTTTCATCCCAATCCTTGATGTTCTTCTTAACTAATGTTCACAATATATTTCCCAAGGTCCTATTTGTTACCTCTGTCTGACCATCCGTTTGAGGATGATATGCAGTGCTAAACAACAACTTAGTACCCAACATAGTCTATAAGCTGGTCCAAAAGGTGCTTAAGAACTTAGAGTCCCTATCACTAACAATGCTTTGAGGTATACCATGAAACCTAATGATTTCATCAAAATATAGTTTTGCTATGTGCCTAGAATCATTAGTCTTATTGCAAGGTATAAAATGGGCCATTTTTGAGAATCTTTCCACTACTACCATTATGGCATCCTTCCCTCTTGCTGTTCTAGGTAGGGCTACTATAAAATACATACTCACATGTTCCCATAGGTGGCTAGCAACAGATAGTGGTCTATATTCACCTTTGTGAAAGGTTAGTTTGGCCCTCATGCAAACTTCACATCTTAGAATGTGCTTACCCACTGTGCCTAGCATTTTAGGCCAGAAAAAGTGTTGTGCTAGCATATCTAATGTTTTCTAAATACTAAAGTGCCCTGCTAGTGTTCCCTCATGTACTCTTTGACTAAGGTATTCCTTAATGGTGATCTAGGTATGCACAGCCTATTACCTTTAAATAGAAATCCATCCTGTATATAGAAAGGTCCCCTTGGCCCCTGTGTGCACTCAGTATATAAGTCCCCTAAGTCAGGATCCTCAAGATATAAAGGCTTAACCATCTCAAAGCCTAGGATTTTGGCTTCTAATATAGCTAACAAATGGCATCTTCTACTTAGAGCTTCAACTACAATATTAGCCTTCCCTGCCTTATAATTAGCTGAAAATGTGAAGGATTGAAGGAATTCTACCCACTTGTCATGCCTAGAGTTCAGCTTACTCTGTCCATTGATGTGTTTAAGTGATTCATGATCTGGGTGTAGGATGAAGGGTTGAACTTTCAAGTAGTGTGACCATGTTTCTAATGCCTTTACTATAGCATAGAACTCTCTGTCATAGGTAGAATAGTTAAGTCTAGTCCTATTTAATTTCTCACTAAAGTAGGCAATAGGTCTTCCCTCCTGAATCAAAACAGCCCCAATCCCCTTCCTACTATAGCATCACACTCAACCTCAAAGGGTTTAGTGAAGTCGGGTAGTCTAAGAATAGGTGCCTTACACATCAACCCCTTAATATGCTCAAAGGCTGCTTGTGCCTCAGTAGTCCACTCAAAATTTCCCTTCTTTGTGCACTCTGTAAAGGGTGACATGATAGAACTAAATTTTTTTTTAATATTAATAATAATGTCTATTTAGTTTTATAAGAGAATCTAACCATAAATTAATGTAAGACTAATTAATATTAGGTAATTATTTTGGAAAATTTGCTCAACATAATCACAACTATCACTTATTGGCCAAACATAATGTCAACTATCACTTATTTTTTGATAATCTCAACTACTACCATAGTTTGTTCATAGCATACCCCTCCCCCTTGTTACCGGCTGCAATGGGTAAAAATGAATTTAATTTCTTTTTTCATTTTTTACTTTACTATTCAATGCAGTCTTCCCCTTCAATTCAATACTCAATTACTTCCCCATTAATTCCCTCCATAATTTCATACCTAAATCCTTCCTAAATCTCTTCCTCCCCAAATCAAAAAATTAACCTTAAAAATCAAATCTTTTGGTTTAGGTTAAATTTCGCTGGTAAAGAAGATCATTTGAAGCACAGAAGATCAATTGCACCGCTGAATTGAGGTTCTTTAATGGTATTTTCGCTTTCCCCTTCTTAATTCATGTATAATTAGGTTAAGTTTTTGTTAAATTTGTTGGTTTTGAATCGTTCTTGTTGTTGTTTTTTTCCCTTTCTTTCGGTTTAGGAATGTGCATTTGAGAAGTTTACAGCTCAATTTTGGTTTGGGGGTAAATTCAAATGGACAAACAATGCTTTAGATTATGTTGGTGGTGAAGGTTGTACAATAGAAATTGATGCAAACCTGATTTCTTGGTTTGATTCAGATGATTTAGTAGTAAATAAGGTTGGAGTTGAATATGAACACTCTTTGTTTATTATGAATCCAGCTTGTATACAATTTGATTGTAATGGCAGTTTCTATGTAATGTAATTTTATTGTGATTATAAGGGCAACTACTATGTTTGTTTCCATGTAATTACTATGGCAGTTTCTACGGCATTTACCATGTTTGTAAGGGCAGTTTCTATGTTGAAGATTTCCAATACTCAAAACCATATGCCATCGTGTACATTAGCTTATGGCAGTAATGAAATGTTGATTGAAATCAAATGGAATGTTGGTCCAAGAATTATGGCAATTACATCAATATTGATAATGCATTGTAGTACATTTCTTGCAATTACATCAAACGAACTTCTACAATGCTAATTAAGAAGAAATACAATCACAAAAAAGATGAACCATGAGAACACAAGCATAATTCTTACGGCCTTCACTGTGCTATTTAGTTTGTATTTTCAACTTTGAGTGATGTAATAAGCACTTCCATAGTCGAAGTTATGCTTTAATTTTTGGATTTTGTCAAGTAAAGCTCTAATTTCAACCTCTAATTGTTCATGCTTGTCAATCTCATTTCCTGATTTATCATTATCATCTTCCCACTTGAAAAACTTACAGTTGGTATCCTAGCACAAGCATAGAAAAAATCAGGTATGATTTATATTTGGTAAAAAAAAAAAAACCAAATTGAAAAATTTTATAAATTGAGCACTTACAGGCCAATTAGCACAACCATAGAATTTGTTATGGCTTGGTAACTCGTTTGGCAATCCGCAATTGTGCAGGAAGACCATGGTATTAAGTCAAGGTTTCTCTATAAAGTGGACTCTTAGATTTGGGGTTTGAAAACTTAGAAAAACAAGCAAAATTCATTAGTTTTAGGGGATGTTATCAGAACTTGTAGGAATTTGGAAGATTTTAAGGAAATAAAGCTTTAACAATTTCTAATTTCATTTTAATTATTTGAGGATTTAGGGTTCATCAATGGAGTTAAGAGTAATGGGGAAGAAGAAGAAGAAGGACTTAAATAGATGGAGGGGATGGGTTTTAACTGCACTATTATAACTGGTTGTAGTAGGTAATGAGGGAGAAGGGTATGTTATGAACAAACTATGGTAATAGTTGGGATTATTAAAAAGAAAAAAGTGATAGTTAGGATTATTTTTGGCCAATAAGTGATAGTGGGGATTATTTTTGGCCAATGAGTGATAGTTCGAATTATTTTGAGTAAATTTTCCAATTATTTTTTAACCTCTCTTTTTATATTCCCTAATGCAGTGCACTATAGAGTGAGAGTTTACTAGAGAAGGTAAAATGTTTGAGAAATAAAGTTAGAATAATACATTTGAAGTAACTCCTATAATTTTATCTTAACTTACAAATTCACAACAAAAGAGTCATCAAAGATAAACTTAGTATGTACTACAATTACACAAACAAAATACACATGTAACAACATCATTTGGTGCAATTGAAGATTTTTCAAATACTATTACTTTCAATGGTTACGAAGAACATATGAGTTCACTAAATTCAGTTTTTCTTTTCGAGATTTAATTCTAGCCTTCAATTTAAGAGGGACCATCAGATCATAATATCTATTCAAGTGTATCATTGTGATAACATCGTTAATACTTTAAGTTTTGTCCTATGTTATGATTACATTTAGTATAAACTAGTGTAGAAGTTCGTACAATGCACAATTTTTTTAGCATCTACATGTATAAAAATATAATATTAAAAATTAAAGTCAGAGATATTATGTAGTACAAATGCTCATTTTGATAATTATTTGTATATATTAACTCTGTAATTTTGAAAATTGTCAATAATATATTACACAGTATATTATATCTACTCAATTTAACTATAAATAAATGTTAGTCAAAGATACTTTAATAGTAGAGATATTAGTCAAGATTAAATGTCATGTCGTTTTTCGTTTGCCAATAAATGAGTTTCATTGACAAATATTCTATAATTGTGATACTTGGAATATTTCAAACTTTTTAGTATAATGTATGATTTGTTAATGCTTAATTGATAATTATCAAGCATATCCAAGAAGTGGTAAAATGTTTTATACAAGAACTTTGCTAAATTTTGTGAAAGGTCCTACATGTTATGAACCAAGACAATCTGTAAAAAACAAAGGTAAACCCCAACCATACGTGATAAGAGTATAATCCTAGTTCTTAATTAATTGGCTTGAAAAGGGTTGACAAACAATTAATTTGTTCTTAATCAAGCTATAGAGAAGCCAGGAGAAGAGAATTTTTTGTAATTAATGCAAGTTATTGCTTTATTTTTATAAAATTGAAGATAGAAAACAATTGAAGAGAAACAATATTGGTTCTTTCCAATTGTTAACTTATGATTATTGATTGTTGATTTAGTGTAATTTTAAAGTTTAATAATTTTTAACTATTCTATTTAATAGTTTTATAATTTTAAGTAGTTCTAAAATTTTCAATTTTTAGAGACTCTATTTTTTTTTTTTTTTTGGCTCAGGGCTTCTAAGGGATTCTTATGTTGAAGACATCCAATTTCTCATTACTTATTCAAATTTTACACAAACGCAAATCTATCTATCACACAATCACACAATGTCACAAAGTACTCTGCATAATTAAACACACTAATTCTGACAACGATTCAAAACCAAATCTTAATACAAAAAAGGAATTACAGCTTTCCTGTTTCTTGGATATTCTTCTTTAAACTTCTCTAAATACCACTTATGATTACCCATAGCTCTAGGCACTAAATTAGAAAAAGTATACAACAAAAATCCAACCCCAGCCCAAGACCAAGTCATAATAGCCCAGCCCAACCACTCAATAATCTCACCCAAATAATTCGGACAACTGATCAACTCAAAAAGCCCACCTCTTGGAATCTTATACCCACCACCTTGGGCCTTCAAGCCCACCAAAACCAAATCGGATTTCACATTTACCACCATACCAAATCCAAAAACCACTAATCCAACCAAAAACCGCTCCCAAAACCACTCATCGGCTTCATAATCCCCGTAATGCGAAACCCATCTAATCTGCACATATGAATTCAACAAGTTAAACGTGAAAGCCATGAGAGAAACCGAGATCGGGAAACTGCCATTAGAATTCCGGTGAAGGCGAAATAAAGGGTAAATTATGGTGCGGTGGATGTAATGAAGGAGGAAAACCGAGAGAAGAGAGAAAGACCTGAGGGAAGACACGTGGCGGCCAAATGGGTAGATCAGGAGAGAGAAAAAAACTGTTGGGCTTTCCATGAGAAACCATGAAACCCATGAAGGGATTGTGGGCCCCCACCCTGATCGGATGTGACGGCCATATGGGGCTTGGATGAAATTGCAGCACAGAAAAGTTGGGAAGGAGATAAAGTTGAGGAATAATAAGCAGAAATTGTGGAAGGAACGATCGGGAGAAGATGAAGAAGACATCATTTTTTAGGGTTAAATGATGATGGTCGGAGTTGTGAGTTGAATCGGTATATAATACAGGTTTTTCGTTGCTATCTAAAAGAAGGCAAGTTGTACTAATATTATATTCTGTTGTTATGGGACAATACATTGAATGCATTGTTTTGTGGAATTCTATCTCTTGTAATTGTAATATATTTGTCTCCTTTGATCATCTTGCACTATATATATGTGCAAGATCTTGAATGCTATGATAAGGTAATATAAGAAAACTGATATAAGTTCATCTCATATACTACTTTTCTCCTTATATTCTCCCTAACTTTTAACACGTTATCAGCACCATTTTTCGCTCTCAAAACCCAAGAAGGTAATATTTTTTCTCAAAACATTATAATTTTTTTAGCCACAATATGGACCAACAATCAAATGGTATCAATATTATTATTCAAGGTGTTACTAACATCGTTCTATATTTTATCCTTGAAGAAAATTGTATATGTTACTACCAACCCAGCTAATAGTGATCCAAACAAATTGCGAAGACATAATCCAAATAATACCCATATAAATGAAAACTCAATGCCAAGTCCCAATAATGCAGCTAATCCACCAGCACGACCTACTAATCAGCCACCACAATCTACTGATAACCCACCAGTCCAACCTACTAATGATCCTACAGTCCCACAAGAAAATAATAAATGAAAAAATAACGACGGCGAAGAAACTAGTAACAAACGTTTTCAGACTATTAACCCATAAAATAATTTATTTTAATAATGTCATTTAATCTTTTTGTTTCTTTTTACTTTTTCAGCCGCCTATATGGACTGGCTAATATTATTTTGTAATGACCGCCTTTATGGACTGGCTAATTTAGTATTGTTATCGCCTTTATGGACGGTTTTATCTCTATTTATCTGATCATGTCATCATATTATGTGCATATGCATTTGGTTATTTTAGTCTATAAATTATATAATCACTTAATAAACTCATAAAATATAATTTCACCTTCAAATAATAATAAATAACGATTTTATTCGATTCTATTTTGTTTAACATTATAATAATAAATTTTCTTAATTTACCTATAACACAGATTATTAGCAGAGATGACCACATCATTTCTACTCAACATAAAATCCTTTTCTAATTGTAAAATATCACCTGGGATGAATGCCAGAGTGGTCCGAAAAATTATAATTTAAGTAAATCGTCAAGGGTTCGATTCTGAAAAAAAAAAATAATAATACATAATTAATTAAAAAAATTTACCTTTTTACCCCCTGTAAATAAGGATTTCTACCGTCACAAACACACACACACCACTCACACCTTATCCCAAACACAATAAATAATTTTTTTTTCTTCATCTTCTTCCTCCTTTAACCATCCATGGCAAATAATACATCTACAAACACACACATCAATCCAATTGCCGACAATATAAGTAAAATACTAGACGCATTTCTTATCATTATGGGTTTAATTGTATTACTCGTAGCATTAATGCGCTACCTAATTATCCAAAAATAAATTATAAATCTTGCATTTGTTTAGCAATATGTATTTATTTTTTGTTTGTTTTATTATCTATTAATACTATCTATTATATTTTTATTTATAATTATATTGTACTTATTATGTTTGAGATATTAAATCAGGGGGAGATAAGACTAATATGCTTTAATATATCTGATGATACACAAAATCATTAAATAACCTTGTCATTTTCTCAATTGTAGAAAATAATGGCTGATCTAAAAAAAAGAGAATTCAATGCCTTGGAATTAACAAGAAACAATTTTATAAAATGGGCTTCAGATGTCAAATTATATCTAAAAGAAAAAAGTTTATTATGCACAATAATTGAACTTAATCCCACCGACAAAGGAAAGGGTATCGAAAGAGATCCCATAAAAATTGAGGAAGATAAGGCAAAAGCTGCATCAATTTTGAGACATCATTTAACCGACAGTCTCAAGCATGAATACACCAATTATGAGGACCCAAAATTACTTTGGGAAGAGCTAAATGAAAGATTTGGCCATAATAAAAGTGTACTTCTCCCAAAGGCCATCGATGAATGGCGAGACTTAAGATTTCAAGATTTCAAATCAATCTGTGATTATAATTCAGCCCTTCATCTGATAAAATCTAAATTAGTCTATTGTGGACAAATAATAACAGATGAAGAAATGATAGAAAAAAACATTATCAACCTTTCACGTAAATAGCATTTTGTTACAACAACAATATCGTGAAAGACATTTCAAGAAATATCATGAATTGCTGAAAACACTTCTTGTTGCGGAACAAAATAATGAACTATTATTGAAAAATCAAAACAAGAGACCTGTTGGGACTATGCCCTTTAATGACACAAATATGATTGAGAGGAATGTGCGCCATCGAGGTCGTGGGAACTATTTTATAAGAGGCAAAGGTCGTGGAAAATATCACGAAAAGAGCGGCATGAATACTTTCGAACAAGGAAATTTCTATGGCCGTAGTCGTGGTCGTGGTCATGGACTTAGTCGTGGCCATGGACGTAGCCACGTTTATGAAAGAAATATATTTCCCCCCCGAAATGATAATTTTAAATAAGTCCAGAAATACAAAAGCACATGTAATATATGTGGCATGACTGGACATTGGGGGCGAACTTGTCGTACCGCCAAACATTTAGTGGATTTATATCAAGCTTCCGAAAAAAACAAAGGAAAAGGGGCAGAAGTAAATTTTGTAAATGAAGGAAGTACATTTGGGCCCACCTTAGATGTCTCTGATTTCTTTACTGAGGATGTGAACCTCCACAAGCTTGATCCCCAAAAAGAAGATAATTACATCTTTTGAAATGACTAGATGCATTTTCTGTTTATCTAACTTGTTTTTCATTTGATAAGTTGTAATTCTTTACTTATGTTTTTGTATTGAGTATTCTAGCTTTATATTAATAATATAAAATTTTTTTTCTTCTTCTTCTTCTCTTGTCTTAGGAAAGGAAATGTTAGTAATTGGATCAACATTTCATTGCCTCCTGGACAGTGGAGCAACACATACGATATTGAAAAATCGAGAGTATTTTTCAAACCTTACATTGCTTGAGGCAAATGTCAATACCATATCAGGAACAACAAAATTAATCGAAGGCACTGGAAAAGCATGCATCATACTCCCTATGCGGACAAAATAGAAATAAATGATGCACTATACTTGAGTAAATCTCGAAGAAATCTTATCAGTTTCAAGGCAATAAGATAAAATGGTTACCATATGGAAACCAAAAGTATAAATGAAAAAGAATTCTTATGCCTTACAGCAGAAAGAAATGGAACGAAAATTATCCTTGAAAGGATGCCAGCATATTCATCGGGGTTGTATCTCACCCATATATGCCCCGATTGAAATAAATATGATAAGATTAGACAATAAGGAGCTATTCACCTTATGGCATGACCGCTTAGGCCATCCTGGCACTGGGATGATGTATAAAATAATAGAAAATTCAGTCGGGGATCCACTAAGAAATATTAAGATTTCCTAGTCGAATGAGCTCTTATGCACCTCTTGTTCTCTATGAAAATTTATTACTAGACCATCAGTAAATAAGATTGTTACTGAATCTCCTATATTTCTTGAAAGAATTCAAGGAGATATATGTGGACCAATTAATCCACCATGTGGACCTTTTAGGTACTTCATGGTCTTAATAGATGCTTCCACAAGATGGTCACATGTAAACCTTCTATCAAGTAGAAACAATGCATTTGCAAAACTACTTGCACAAATCATCAAATTAAAAAATCATTTTCCTGATTATACAATAAAAAGTATTAGATTGGACAACGCCGGCGAATTAAAGTGGAACACCCTGTGCCACATGTTCACACACAAAATGGTCTTGCTGAATCCTTAATTAAGAGATTGCAATTAATTGCAAGACCACTGCTAATGAAATCAAAATTACCATCATCGGCCTGGGGTTATGCAATATTACATGCAGCATCATTGATTAGGCTAAGACCTACAGCTTATCGTAAATATTCGCCAATGCAATTAGTAGCTGGTTATGAACCAAATATTTCACATTTGAAAATCTTTGGATGTGCTGTATATGTGCCCATTGCTCCCCCTCAATGTACAAAAATGGGTCCACAAAGAAGAATGGGAATATATGTCGGTTTTGAATCTCCATCAATCATTCGATATCTTGAACCATTAACTGGTGATCAATTTCAAGCTAGATTTGCTGATTGACACTTTAATGAGACAATATTCCCATCCTTAGGGGGAGAGAATGTGGACTTACAGAAAAGAAATATGGAACTTATTTGGAAAGCAACACATTTAGAATATTTAGACCCAAAAACAAAATCATGTGAACAAGAAGTACAACGAATTGTTCATCTACAAAGTGTTGCTAACCAATTACCTGATGCATTCACAGATACTAAGAAAGTTACAATATCACATATACCAGCAGCTAATACTCCAGCTCGAATAGAAATTCCTGATGAAAAAGAAAAAAGTGATGAAATTGTTGTGCAAAGAAAGCGTGGAAGGCCACTTGGTTCAAAAGATTTAAAACCAAGAAAATTGAGAAAACTAGAAGGTGCACAAAATAACATTCTAAATGAAAATGAAAATAAAGGAGAAAATCAAGACATCTCCGATAATGAAAAGGATGAAAATTATGAAATCTCAATAAATTATATTTTCTGCAAGAAAAAATGGAATCGAAAAGGGATCATTCCAAATGAATCCTTTGCTTATTCCGTAGCTATTGAAATAATAAATGATGAAAATGATCTTGAGCCAATATCGATAAATGAATGCAGAAAAAGACCTGATTGGCCAAGATGGAAAGAACCAATTGAGGCAGAATTAAAATCATTAGAAAAAAGGAAAGTTTTTGGGCAAATTTTACAAACTCCAAAAGGCATAAAACCCGTAGGCTTCAAATGGGTATTTGTAAGAAAACGAAATGAGAAAAATGAAATTGTTAGATACAAGGCAAGACTTGTAGCTCAAGGTTTTTCTCAAATGCCAGGAGTTGATTATGAAGAAACATAATCCCCAATAGTTGATGCAACTACACTCAGATTTTTGGTAAGTTTAACGGTTTCTCAATCCCTACACATGAGATTGATGGATGTCGTAACTGCGTATTTATATGGGTCACTCGACACAGTCATCTATATGAAGGTCCCTGAAAGGCTAAACTTACCAATAAAAAATATACCCAAAGAAATATTTTCTATAAAATTAAAGAAATCACTGTATGGGTTAAAGCAATCTGGGCGAATGTGGTATAATCGTTTGAGTGAATGTCTTATGAAAGCAGGATTCAAAAACAACCAAATCAGCTCATGTGTATTCATCAAACGATCGCAAGTCGGTTTTGTAATAATTGTTGTGTATGAAGATGACTTAAATCTGATTGGGACCCCAAGAGAAATTGAGATAACAACTAAATATTTGATGAAAGAATTTGAGATGAAGGATTTAGGAAAAACTAAATTCTGTCTTGGTCTACAAATTAAACATTTGAAAAGTGGAATATTTGTCCATCAGAGCAATTATACTAAGAAAGTTTTGAAACGATTTTACATGGACAAGGCTCATCCACTAAGTTCCCCAATGGTGGTACGATCACTAAATATAAAAGATGACCCATTCCGCCCACAAGAAGAAGACGAAGAAATTTCAGGCCCGGAAGTGCCATACTTGAGTGCCATTGGTGCTTTAATGTACTTAGCAAATAATGCAAGACCTGATATATCATTTTCTGTAAATTTATTAGCTAGGTATAGCAATGCACCAACAGAAAGACATTGGAATGGGATAAAACATCTATTTCGATACCTAAAGGGAACTATAGACCTTGGATTATTTTTCCAGTCAGGATATGATGCCATACTCACTGGATATGCTGATGCAGGGTATCTATCTGATCCACATACGGCCAAGTCACAAACTGGATATGTATTTACATATGCAGGAACCGTAATATCCTGGAAATCAACAAAACAAATTCTAACGGCTACATCCTCAAATCATGCAGAACTGATAGATTTATATGAAGCCAGCCGTGAGTGTGTATGGTTGAGGTCCATGATCGGCCAACTCCAAAAGGATTGTGGCTTAAACGATACAACTAGGGCTCCAACTACAGTTTATGAAGATAATGATGCATGTATCAATCAAGTCAGAGAAGGATACATCAGAGGAGACAGAACAAAACACTTGTCACCAAAATTTTTATTCGCACATGATCTACAGATAGATAAAAAGATGAAAGTCCAAGAAATTCAATCATGTGAAAACCCCGCTGATTTATTCACAAAGTCACTCCCGTCAAAGCAATTTGTGTATTTGGTACGCAAGATTGGGATGTGCCGATTTCGAGACATATGTTAACTTCAGGGGTGAAATATGCTCACTGTACACTTTTTTTCCTTTGATCAGTTTTTTTTTATTCCACTGGGTTTTTCCTGATAAAGGTTTTTAATGAGACAGTTTTAAGATTATGAATGTCATAATAAAATTTCCACATATATGTAATGCATTCAAGGGGGAGTGTTGTGATGGAACAATACATTGAATGCATTGTTTTGTGGAATTCTATCTCTTGCAATAGTAATATATTTGTCTCCTTTGACTATCTTGCACTATATATATGTGCAAGATCTTGAATGTTGTGATAAGGTTATATAAGAAAACTGATATAAGTTCATCTCATATACTACTTTTCTCCTTATATTCTCTCTACCTTTTAACAATTCCCTCTTAATACTCATTTAAATTATTATAGTGATTGTTCACTCTTAAATTATACTACAAGTTTTTTATATCATCTTATTAGCTATGGGAATAGAAATACTACAATATTCTTATTATTAATTTTGTTAGTTACATTTGACAAAAAGCAATTAATTGTAACAAATGATATAAACGCATGATAGAAAAAAATAATTTGCAAATAACTATCTTTAATTTTAATTTTAGGACTTTTACGAATTACAGTCTTAAAGTTTATTTTTTGTGAGTTACTGCCTCCAAAGTATCAAAATTTACACCACTCAGGCCAAGTGACCGTTGACCAACCCAAATGACCTTTGACCAGCCAAAATGACCTTTGACCATCACTAAACACCTTTGACTTTCCTAATTACCCATAGCATTCTTATGTTTTAGCACTTTAACGTTCTTTTTACCCATCATAATGATATTTTTTCATAAAATGGACGTCACGACTACTCTTATGGGGTAACTCTTACAAAAATCTGGTCGAAACAAATACTAATTCGCCTATTTCCGACATGTAGACTGAAAAAGATATTTAGCATCGTTTTTACCCATCATAACAATATTTTTTCGAAAAACGGATGCCACAATTACCCTTAAAGGATATCTCTTTCGGAAATTCGGTTGAAACAAGTACTTATTTTCCTACTTGCCCATACGTAGACCGAAAAAGATACTTAACCTCGTTTTTACCCATCATAACGATACATTTTTAAATAACGGACGTCGCAATTATCCTTATGGGGTAACTCTTTCGAAAATTCGGTTGAAGCAAGTATTAATCGCCTATTTCTCAACATATAGACCGAAAAAGATATTTAAAATTATAGCGATGTCCCTTTTTTAAAAAAAAATATCGTTATGATGGTAAAAATGATGTTAAATATCTTTTTCAATCTATGTATCGAGAAATAGGCGAATTAGTACTTGTTTCGACCGGAATTTCGAAAGACTTGCCTCATAAGGGTAGTTGTGACGTCCGTTTTTTGAAAAAGTACCGTTATGATGGGTGAAAAGGATGATAAAGCGCTAAGACATAAGCGTCCTATTGGTAATTAGGAAAGTCAAAGGTGATTATGATTGGTAGTGATGGTCAACGATCATTTAGGCTGGTCAAAGGTCATTTGTATTGGTCAACGATCACTTGGCCTGAATGGTGTAGACTTTAATACTTTGGAGCCAGTAATTCGCAAAAAATACTTTAAGACTGTAATTCGCAAAAGCCCTAAACTTAAAGGCACTTATTTGCAAATTTCTCGAGAAAAAATGTATGAAAATTTCTACAATCCGATTATTGTGTTGTTCATATTGTTTTTGTTTTTAAAATTAAAATAGGAGTAAATAAATTTGATAAGATACAAGTTTTGTAGGAGTTATGAGATCGAGTTGATTTCTTTTTTTTGAAAGGAATGTTAGTCGATATCAAATTTAATATAAGTATTCTATGAAGTTAGTGAACCCTATTTAGTTCATAAAAAATATTCTCTTCACTTCTTAAAAATTGTTTATAGTTGTCATTTTAAGTTTTTTTATTTGTTGTTTTCATCAAGAATTTTACTTTTTATATCATGAATTTTGAATATAACCAACCTTGTTTAACCTTATTTTAATATTTTAAAAATCCTTATAGTGCTTACATATTTTTCACTAATATTAATTATAACATTTTTGTATTGTTTATAATTCATACATGTTTTTCATTAACTTAAAATATTTTTAATAATTGTGGTCCACAAATTTTTTTTCAACGAACTTTATTTTAATACATCTATACTTTTAATGCTTGTTGTTTCTATTTTTCTTTCATTAAATTAATTATTCAATAAAATAATATTTATCATTTAAAAAGTTTTTTTGTAATATATTTTTTTAGGAACGGAGAGAGTAAGTAATTAGAAAAAATCCATTCAAAAAACAAACAGAAAAAAAATGACTTTTATAAGTAAAAATCAATATCATGTTCGATTTTATTATCATTTCCCTTTTACGCCTGATCTCATCATTTCCCGTTCACCTCCTTCATTTCCAAGATTTGATCTTTAATGGTTTCTTATCTTCAAGTTCATCTTCCTTCTCCACATCAAAATTCAATATTATGGTCGTACAAGACTTGGGAGTAAATCGATGCTAACCCTTTTAGCCTTTCAATTCGTGAGATTATTTTGCAGAAAAAAGTAGACCCCATTCGTAAAATAGATAAAAAAAAAAAAAGTTTATCAATGCTCTATTCCCGAGTATAAGTTTCAATCTATAATCTATAATCTATAATCTATAAAGAATACTAATAAAGAAACAAACTGGCACATGTCAGCCTCTCTTTCAATAGTTTTCCGCCCAAATTAATTCCTAAAATACAGAAACATTATTTTCTTAAATTATTAAGAACTGTAGAATCAATTTTTTTATTGTGAGAAAGCATACAATAAAAACTTTTTAGGGCATTAACTTTAGACACATATTTAGAATATTGTGAAACCTGTATAAAATATATAATTACAATTTTCTTTAATATTGTCAATGAATTCTGTATAATTACAATATCATTTCCTAAAATACAGAAAAATTATTAACAACCACAGTCTGTAATTGAGACACTTAAGAGTTAAAACAGAACGAATACTTCTATAAAACATGAATAAAGCAATTTAGACCACAGTTTGTAAAATTCTCACCCAAACTTTGAAATTAATTATACTGATTTTAGATATTAAATCAGACAAGTCACAAGAGAACCAATAAAATATCAGTGAAGTCCAATTGATAACTTGAGAACTTGAATACAGATTCGAAGTAGAGCGAAAATCAAAAAATCCAAATTAAAATTAGGGTTCTATTTGGGGAAAATGGAGAGGATTTTACTTTTAGGATTTTTAATTTGGGAATAGAAGGTGGCAACTTTTAAAAAATTGGAACGCTCAGGTAGCGGGCCGCGACTTTACTCGCGAGCCACGAGTTGGCTGCTGCACCTTTTTTGCTTCAATTTTTCTTAGTCTCCCTTGTTTCTAATACTAATAATAATAATAAAGCTAATAATTACAATAATAATAATAATAATAATAATAATAATAATAATAATAATAATAATAATAATAATATTAGTAGTAATAATAATAATAATAATAATAATAATAATAATAATAATAATAATAATAATAATAATAATAATAATAATAATAATAGTAATAATAATAGTAATAGTAATAGTAATAGTAATAGTAATAGTAATAATAATAATAATAATAATAATAATAATAATAATAATAATAATTATTATTATTATTATTATTATTATTATTATTATTATTATTATTATTATTAATTATACTAATAATAATACTAATAATAATATTAATATATAACAATAATAGTAGAAGTTAGTAATATTTAACTGATAATAACTATAATAAAAAGGAAATAAAGATAATAAAATAATATAAAAGTAAAGCTCTATCATAATCTCACTATATACAGTAATCAACAATTTACCAACATTGACCTTCACATAGGTCACAAAAAAATTCATGAATTTTTAAACATCATAAAAGAATTTAACCATGTTTAAACACCACCAAATTTAGATTAGAGTACTCCCAATTAGACAAATTAGGGCAGTTAAAAACAAAGTTTACCATTATTTACCAAAAACACCTTCCAAGACCACTCATAGTAACAACATTATGCGTAAAATCTCATCATCATCGAGTATTACCAAAGACTCTTATGTTGAAGCCATTCAAAGATTTTCGTCCTTTATATGGACCCACACATAGAAATCCAATGGCCACCAAATCAAAGCAATAAGTTTTGTGGCATGCAAGCCACTGCAAATAAAAATCAATTAACATATAAATAAGTGGAAGATCAACTTAAAATACAGCATCCACCCTACAGACTTCTCATCGAAGATCTAATAAGATAAGATTATAAATAAAAAAAAATAGCCAAAATCTGAATCATTTCATAGGTCACTTACTCTATATTTGCCAATTAGTAATAGTCTCTCCAAAAAACCGTCTCTTATAAGAATTTGTGTTGGGAGAATTAATAGATATTATAGCTAGTCTTGGTCGAGACCGTCTCAATATGAGACGGCCCATCTATAATTATTAACAATAATCTTCATTAACAATTATTAAAAAAAAGAGGAAATATAAACTGCTATTTTTGAAAACGGAATTCACGGATTGATTTTCAAACTGCCAAATTTCAACTCGACATTTAGGAAACAAAATCAAAAAGATCTGCAAATTCAATTATTTACAAAATCTCTGAAAATCTTCAAGAAATCATCAAAGAAAATAGATAATTGATCTTCAAAACTCCAAACATCTCTTTAATGGAGGATTTAATAAATAAATTCAACATGGTAAATATTTGCTCATTTAATTATATATAAATCTCTTAAAATCTTCAAGAAATTATCCAGAAAATCGACATTTCATTTGTAAAACTCTAAAAACCTCTCTAATGGAAGATTTAATAAATGAAATCGGCATCAAAATGACTTTTAAGACATTACGAAGAGATGCGGACGAGGATTTAATGTCAATTTATATATCACAATTTTAATTCTAACATATTCAATTTGAACTTAATGTGTTGCAATAACTCTATTCAATCTGAATACTTATCTTAAAATCGATAATTGAAGATTAAAAGTTCAAAATTGAGTTAGATAATAAAACATCAATTGTCAATTTATGTGTCACAATTTTACTTTTAACATATTAAATTTAAACTAAATACTACACAATATGTCTATACAATTTGAATACTTATCTTTAAAACGATAATTGAAGATTATAAGTTTAAAATTAAGTTAAATTATAAAACATCATTGTCAAATTATATGTCATAATTTAATTATTTACATATTCAATTTGAACTAAAATCTATACAATATCTTTATAGACTTCGAATACTTATTTTTAAAACGATAATTGAAGCTTATACGTTTAAAATTGAGTTAGATCATTAAACATCAATGTCAATTTATATGTCATAATTTTACTATTAACATATTCAATTTGGACTATATATATGCCCATTTATATAATATATTATTCATATCGACTTTTTAAAGGTTTCTTTATGACTATCTAATAACACATTAAATTTAATAATAAATACCAACTTTAAGCATAATTAATCTCAACTTATATTATGATCAGTGCAAACTTAAGTTAGACTTAGTACTAAATTACATCAGAATTTATTGGCATTAGATATGATGTAAGTTGACATCAAGTTTGATCTAAGTATCAATATGTCTGATGTAAATTGACATTACGTCTGATGTAAGTTGGGATCAAGCTATTGTAATATGAATAATAACCTAATCAGGGTGCATTTGAAGCTGCATTAGAGTTCTTGTTGATGTAGAAATACAATAATTTTGATTCGAACAGCTTCTAATTATTCTTTGTTGTCTTTTGCGTTTAATAAGATTCCAAAATAAGATGCGAAGGCGACAAGTTTTAAAAATGGCAAAGCAGCACAAAGCGACCAGTGACAAAATTCGCAATCAGTAACTTTGCGATCGATGAACACATTCACTACCTGCGAATTAACAAAAAACTGCTTTCTGACTTTGAATTGCTTCTGCTACCGCTATAATAATAATAATACTATTATTATTATTAATAGTATCATTATTGTAATTATTAGTTTTAGTATTTAATTAATAGCAGAAGGAATTTAAAGACAGAAAACAGTTTTTAGGTAATTCACGGGTTGCGAATTTGTTCACTGATCGCGAAGCCATTGATCATGACTTTTGTCAATGGTCGCAATTTTGTTGTTCTACCTTTTTAAAACTTGCCACTTTTACGTCTTACTTTAAATCTTATTGAACGCAAAGGGCAGCGATGAAGACTTAGAATCTGTTTGAATCAGACTTATTGTAATCCTGCATCAACAAGACTATAATGCAACTTCAAATGAACCTGAGCGGCTTGATTGCTAAAAGAAGATGATGTTCCCGACTTATCGTATGATTATGAGCCGAAGAAGTTTGAAATTTAGAAAAAAAAAAAAAAAAAAAAAACATTGACAAATTTCTTACTACGGATAAATGAGGAACAGATAATAGCTAACAGAAATTAAATTTTTGGATCAAGGGATGCTAAACTGTATGGTTTAGATTGGGTACATGGATTTATCTGTGTTGTTGATGGGAACTACCTTAATTAATTGAAGAAATTAGAACGGAAAATAAAACGCGTACAAGTGAGATATGGGTGAGTTTTAAATGAATTCAACATAACCCATATGATCAGAATGGATTGAAGAAAATTTTTTGATGAAAGAGATAAAATTTTAACTGAAAGAAAAGCAAACAATTAAACTTCGCGAAACAAAACTGATACAAGGATATGTTGGCAAAGAGTTAAGCCATGTGGTATGCATGTTGGGTTGGAAAAACGATGAGGATTTCACATATCTTGACTCCAAGAAAGAAAATTTTGAAACAAATATAGAAGGAAGGGGAAATTTTCTCACCTTAGAACTATAATGATATATCACATCTATATCACCCAAGTCCAAAAAAATGGTGAGATAATGAAGACAGCACTGGTGACAAATAAAAAAAATAAAGAAACGTATAATAATATAGCGTAATTCTAACATTTTTTAGGGTTTTTTTTTCGGAAATTTATAATCTTTCAATTGAATTTAAAGCTTTGATCATATAACAATCAAGGAACATTGGCCTTAACTACTCATCACAATCAAAATTTCAACTCAATTGAAAGATTTTAACTTTCTTAAAATAAACACTAAAAAAGTAAGAATTATTTTATGGCTATTAATAATATTCTTTTTTTTAAAAAAATTTTTGTCACCATTGCTATTTTCATTATCCCAACATTTTTGGACTTGGTGAATATAGATATGATACGTCGTTTTAGTTCTAAGGTGAAAAAATCCCCCTTTCTCCTACATTTATCGTGAAATATTCCCGTTTCGAGTCACGATATGTAAGATTCTCACCGCTTTTCAAATCAAACAAGCATACCACATGGCCTAACTCCTTGGTAACATATTTTTGCATCAGTTTTCTTTCGTGAAGTTTGTCGATTGTGCACTTTTTTTGTTGGTTAGAATTTTTCTTTTTCACCGAAAAATGTCTTTACTCCATTCTGATCACATAGAATTCCCCTATATCACTAGTGTACGCTTTATCTTCTGTTCCAATTTCTTCAACTTATTTGGGTTGTTCCAATCAACGACATAAGTGAATCCTTTTACCAAATCCAAACCATACCGTTTAGCATCTTGATCCAGAAACGTAAGCTTTCAGTTATCATCTCTTCCTCATTTATTTATAGTAAGAATTCTGTCAATATCCTTTTTCTAGATTTTGAAACATCTCTCGCAGATAATCATACGATAACAGTATCCCTTTCAGCAATGTTCTTGATCAAAATGCATTTGAAGTTGCATTAGAATTCTTGTTGATGCAGGAATACAATAATTTTGATTTCAAGAGCGTCTAAGTATTTATTTATGTACTTCGCGTCCAATAGGATTCAAAAATACGATGCGAAGGCGACAAGTTTTAAAAATAGCAAAACGCGACCAGTGACAAAATTCGCAATCAGTGACTTCGCGATCGGTAAACACATTCGTTACTTGCGAATTTTCAAAAAACTACTTTCTGACTTTGAATTGCTTATGCTTTAATATTAAAATTAATAATAGTAATAATACTAAAACTAATAATTATAATAATAATACTATTAAAAATAGTAACAATACTATTATTATTCTTTAATTATTAGTTTTAGTATCATTATTATTAATATTATTAGTTTTAGTATTAAACAGCAGAAGTAATCCAAAGTCAGAAACCAGGTTTTAGGTAATTAATGGGTTACGAATTTGTTTAATGATCACGAAGTCACTGATCATGAGTTTTGTCACTGGTCGCGATTTTGTTGTTCTACCTATTTAAAAACATGCCGCCTTTGCGTGGTACTCATAAATTTTATTGGACGCAAATGACAACAATGAAGACTTAGAATTCGTTCGAATTAGACTTCTCGTATTCCTGCATCAATGAAAACTCTAATACAATTTCAAATGAACCTGATCAGGAAGATTGCTAAAAGCAGATATGTTCCTGACTAAATATATGATTATCTACGGGAGACGTTAGAAAATCTAGAAAAATAAACTTTTACAAATTTCTCACTACAGATAAATGAGGAAGGAATAATAGCTTATAGAGATTAAATTTCTGGATCAGAGACTGCTAAACGGTATGGTTTGGATTGGGTATTTCGATTCACCTGTAGTGTTGATCGGAACAACCCTGATAAATTGAAGAAATTGGGACGGAAGATAAAACGCAAACTAGTGAGATATGGGGGAGTGTTAAGTGAATTCAACATGATCGATGTTAGAATTAATATGCGGAAGTTGCAGTGGATTATTGATTTTGATTAATAAATATTGAAGAAGCTAGTATGAAAAATAAAGAGGAGAGTTGATGACTTTTGTGAAAAAATGAAAAAAGGTTTTTTATATTATGTGGCTTGGTTACAAATGAGAGCATGCAACACATATATATAGTGCTTCTATGTTGGTGCTTTCACCATCATTATGTTTCTAGTCTTTTTTACAACTTATAGAAAGTTCTAGACTATTAGCTTTAGGGTGTTAGTCTAGATAGTTCTAGGATATTATAGAATTTTTTAATTCTTGATACATTACTCCCTAGATTTTTCTACATTACATTATTTAACACTCCCCCTTAATCTGAAAAAATCTTGGACTCCTAGCTATCTTCTGAATTTGATGAACTTTTCTGTTCGAAGTGCCTTGGTAAATATGTCTGCGAGTTGCTCCTCTGTCTTGCAGAATTTTAGCTTGATCTCTTGTTTCTCGACCAATTCACGAATGAAGTGGTGTCGTATCTCAATATGCTTTGTGCGACTATGAAAGACTGGATTCTTTGTCATGGCTATTGCTGACATATTGTCACAATAGATGATAGTTGCATCTTCTGTCTTTTGTTGTAGATCTTTTAGGATTCTTCTTAGCCATACTACTTCACATGCCGCGCTTGTCGCTGATACGTATTCTGCTTCTGATGATGATAGTGCTACCGTAGCTTGTTTCTTTGATGACCATGAGATAGACTTGGACCCTAGCTGGAACACGTATCCACTCGTACTTCTTCGATCGTCGATGCTTCCTGCCCAGTCGCTATCCGTGTAGCCTATGAGCTTGTAGTCTGCTTCGGACTCGTACATTATCCTATAGCTTTTTGTTCCTTTGATATACCTGAGTATCCTCTTGGCTGCTGCTAAGTGAGCTTTGCTTGGCTCACTCATAAACCTTGAGATGATGCTGACTGCATGAACGATGTCTGGTCTTGTATTTGTAAGATATATGAGAGATCCGACTAAACTTCGGTAGATTGATGCATCCACCTTTTCTTTTCCATCATTTGTTGAGAGCTTCTCATTTGTAGCCATTGGTGTAGCCATTGGCTTACAATCGCTCATGTTGAATTTTTTGAGCATATCCTCGACATATTTTTCTTGTGAGAGAAATATTTTACCTGGACTTTGCTTGACTTGCATGCCAAGGAAGTACTTCATAGCTCCGAGGTCTGTCATTTCATATTCTGACATCATTGTCTTTTTGAAGTCTTCTATCATCCTCAGATCGGTGCCTGTGTAGATTAGATCATCTACGTATAGGCATAAGATGAGAAACTTTGGCCCTTGGGTCTTGATATAGAGTGATGGCTCATTTGGGCTTTTTACAAAGCCATTTTGGAGAAGATATCCATCGATTTTGCTGTTCCAGGCCCGAGGGGCTTGCTTGAGCCCATAGAGGGCTTTTCGAAGGTGATACACCTTATCTTCTTTTCCTTTGATTATATATCCTTGAGGTTGTTCGACATATACCTCTTCTTCTAGCTCCCCATTGAGAAATGCTGATTTGACATCTAATTGATAAACTTGCAATTTAAATTGAGCTGCTAGAGCTAGGACTGACCTGATTATCTCCATACGGACAACTGGAGCATATGTCTCGTTGAAGTCAATTCCAGGTTGCTATGAGTATCCTTTTGCAACTAGACGAGCTTTGTACTTTTGAATGGAGCCATCTTCATTGTGCTTGATCTTGTAAACCCATTTGAGACCGATCACGTCCTTGTCTTGAGGTTTGTCAACAAGCTCCCATGTGTCGTTCTTTTCTATCATCTTAATCTCCTCGTTCATGGCTTCGATCCATCTTTCTTCTTGAGCTGCTTCTTCAAAGTTTTGTGGTTCTCCTGCAAAGAGTACCATGATGGTGTGATTGCATTGATAATCTTCCAAGTAGCTTGGTGGACATCGATCTCGTTGTGATCTTCGAACTTGTTGAGCTGGGCTTGAGTGACTTGGCTCCAACCTTGAGCTTTGTGATGTAGATGGACTTCTTGGGCTCCTTGATGGTGTTCCTGGATTGGTTGATGGTGATGGACTTGCAGATGATTGAGTTGGTGACTGAATTGGATCTTCTCCTTCATCTGGGCTTGGTGGTGGAATGATTTCTACTGGAACTTCAACATCGTTCTCGTTCCATTGCCATTGCGCCTTTTCATCGAATATGACATCTCTGGAGATGATCAACTCCTTGGATTCGGGCTGATAGAGACGATATCCTTTAGACTCGTCACTGTATCCAATGAAGATACATTTTTCTCCTTTTCCGTCTAGCTTATCCCGATTCTCCTTCGGGACGTGGGCATATGCAATGCACCCGAAAACTTTGAGGTGCTCAACCCTTGGTTTTCTTTTGTGCCAAGCTTCATACGGCGTCATACTTCTTACCGCTTTTGTGGGAGACCTGTTAAGTATGTAAATAGCTGTGTGGACAGCTTCTGCCAAAAAATGTTTAGGCAGATTTTTTCCTTGCATCATACTCCGAGCCATTTTAGCAATTTTCCTGTTTCTCCTTTCTGCAACACCATTTTGTTATGGTGTGCGTCTGACTGTGAGCTCCTTTTTGATGCCGTGTTGTTTACAAAATTTGTTGAATTCATTGCTTGTGAATTCTCCCCCACGATCGGTTCTTAGAACCTTTATTGAATGCCCACTTTGTTTTTCTGTTAGGGCTTTAAATTGCATGAAGTGGGATCATGCTTCTGATTTTTTCTCCAAGAAATACACCCACATCATGCGTGAAAAATCATCCACAATCAACAGAAAGTATCTTTTTCCGCCAAGAGACGGATTCCTGGTAGGACCCCATATATCAGCATAGACAAGCTCTAATGGAGCTCTAGCCGTCCATGATGAGGTTGGGAATGGTGATCTATGCATTTTGCCATGGATACAACCCTCACAAATTTTCTTTTCATTAGTGATTGGTGGTAGCCCAATCACCATTTCTCTATTTTTTAACAGTTTTAAACTGTCAAAATTTAAATGTCCGAATCTCAAATGCCACAATTCGGATTCATTCACCATTGTACTTAGGGCAGTATTAAATTCCAATTGCATTTTTAGTGGAAAAATTTTATTTGGAGTCATTTTAGTGGTAGTGATTAATTGCCCTTTTTTCTTATCATATTTGTGGCATTGATTATTATCAAATTTTACCATATAGCCTTTTTGGACTAACTGACCCACACTTAACAAATTTTGTGCTAGCCCAGGGACATAAAAGACATCGGGGATGAATTTAGAGGAGCCGTTTTTTGTTTTAACAACAATTGTTCCTTTTCCAGCAACTGCTTGGTTACTCCCATCACCAAGTGTTATTTGTGATTTTATATTTTCATCAAGATTAGCAAATGAATTTTTATTTCCGGTCATGTGGTTGGAGCAACCACTATCGATGTACCATGGGTCAGTTTGCTCTTCTTGAGCATTCAGACATGTGTAAAATAATTGATCATTATTTTCTGTGAAATTAGCCTCTTCCTTTTGCCGAAAATAACAATCTTTTTCAAAATGAGAGTGTCGAGTACATCTTTTGCATTTGTACCGACAATCTCTTGTATTATGATTGTTTTTCTTGCATAATATGCAATAAGATTTGTTATCTTGGCTCCCTTGATTTTTATGATTTCCTCTCCCCCTACCACGGTTGTTAAAATTGCCCTTTTTTGGTTGAAAATTATTACCGTGGCCATTTATATTTTTTCCATTATTAGAAAATTTTAATTTAGCCTGAAAAGCTTTTTCAATTGGTTGCTCTTCAAACTTACGCATTCTTTCTTCATGTGCTAATAAAGAGCCCATTAATTCAGTCATGGTGAGTGAACTTAAATCTTTATTAGATTCTTCTATAGCAGCCACAATATGATCAAATTTTTTGGTTAAAGTTCTTAATATTTTTCGAATTATTTTAACATCTTCAATGGTGTCTCCATTGGATCGAATTTGGTTAACAATATTTGAGACTCGGTCGGTATATGATTGAATTGACTCATTATCGGTCATTTGCATACTATCAAATTGACCCCATAAAGATTGTAGTTTGAAGAGTATTACCTTTTCCGAGCCTCGATATTTTGTCTCCAAAGTGCTCCATGCCTCCTTTGCAGTTGTGGCGGTCATGATTGTTGGTAGGATCATCTCATCTACTCCACGATATATTATAGAGAGGGCATAATGATCCCTTCTTTTGTTTTGCTTGTATTGACACTTTTTAGTGTCATCCCAAGAAGCCTCTTCATTGGTATCTTTGGGTTGTTCATAACCATCTTGAATAATTTCCCATATATCTTGGGTAATGAAAATTGATTTCATTTGCATACTCCATTGATCAAATTTCTCCCCTTTAAATATAGGTACCCAATTAACTTGGGGATTAAATATGTTTGTGTTTGTGTTTGAATTGGGGTTAGGGAAGGCCATTTATATATATGTGGAGTTGGTATTGATATGAAATTTGGATGATATATGATTGAAAAAAAAGGCTTTGGATTAGTGGCTCTTGATACCAAATGTTAGAATTAATATGCGGAAGTTGTAGTGGATTATTGATTTTGATTAATAAATATTGAAGATGCTAGTATGAAAAATAAAGAGGAGAGTTGATGGCTTTTGTGAAAAAAGATTTTTTGTATTATGTGGCTTGGTTACAAATGAGAGCATGCAACACATATATATAGTGCTTCTATGTTGGTGCTTTCACCATCATTATGTTTCTAGTCTTATCTACAACTTGTAGATAGTTCTAGACTATTAGCTTTAGGGTGTTAGTCTAGATAGTTCTAGGATATCATAGAATTTTTTACTTCTAGATACATTACTCCCTAGATTTTTCTAGATTACATTATTTAACAATCGATGAGTATGATCAGAATGGACTAAAGACATTTTGACTGACAATAAAAACTGGACAATCAAACTTTGCAAAAGAAAACTAATACAAGGATATGTTGGCAAGAAGTTAGGCTATGTGGTATGCTTGTTGAGTTGGAAAAACGGTGAAGATCTCACATATCTCAACATCAAAGGGGAAGATTTCAGAGCAAATGTAAAAGGAAGGGGGTTTCCTCCTCTTAGAACTAAAGCGATATACCACATCTAAATTCCTTCAGTCCAATAATAGTGGGACCATGAAGATAGCAATGGTGACAAAAGAAAAAATAGTATCAGAATAAAGATAGAGTAATTCTTATATTTCTAGGGTTTATATGGGGAAAAATTAGAATATTTTTGAAACTTTAATGATAATGAATATTTAAATTGCAATACAATCAAAGCTTCAAATTCAATTGAACGATTCTAATTTTCCCGAAATAAATCTTAGAAAATGTAAAAGTTATTGTATTTCTACTCTGATGTCTTCTTTTTTTCTTGTCACCATTGATGTCTTCATCATCCCAACATTTTTGGAATTGAGGAATATAAATATGGTATATCACTTTAGTTCCAAGGTGAAAAAACCATCCTTCCTTCCACCATTATTCCGAAATCTTCCCATTAAAGTTGAGATATGTGAGATCCTCATAGTTTTTCCAACTCAACAAGAATACCATATGGCCTAACTCCTTGCCAACCTATCGTTGCACTTGTTTTCTGTCGCGAAGTTTGATTATCCACTTTATGTCTTCAATCTATTCTGATCATTCTCATCAATCATGTTGAATTCGCATAGAATTCCTCTATATCTCACTAATGCGCGTTTTATCTTTCATTTCAATTTCTTCAACTTATTAGGGTTGTTCCGATCAATACAGGTGCATACATCTACCCAATCAAAACCATACACTTTAGTATCCTCTGATCCAAAACCGTAATCTATTTAGCTATCATCTCTTCCTCATTTATCCATTGTAAGAAATTTATCAATGTCTTCACTTCTAGATTTTCAAATGTATCCCGCAGATAATCATAAGATAAATCGGAAACATTATCCCTTTCAGCAATTTTTCCGATCAGGTTCATTGGATGTTGCATTAGAGTCCTTGTTCATGCAGGAATATAACAAATTTGACTCGAACAGCTTCTAAGTCTTTAATGTTGTCCTTCGCGTCCAATAAGATTCAAAAGTAAGACACAAAGGCGAAAATTTAAAAAAGCAAAGCAACAAAGTCGCAACCGGTGACTTCACGATTGGTGAACAAATTCGCGACTAGGTTATGGAGTGGTGTTTGTGTTGAATGTGCCGTTTGGAACTGTAGTGGAATTTTCCCCTTCATGCTCGAAGCTTGCAAGTAGTGTCGAGGTTTCGCAGCAGATAACATACACTCAAACTCCTCCCATGGAAATCCTGTCGACGAGGACCAAGCTCGCCAAGAATTGTTGTTGTAATACAAGTTACTCGGAACCCTTCCTCGGAGTAGATGCGCGTGCGTGTAGGATAAAGGCTGAAGAATTGCTGGTACTTGGCGGCTAGCCTTAATTATACAAGGGTTTTCTTCATTTGCTTAGGGTTGGCTGTAATGTAGATCTTTATTTTAGGTCTAGATTAAGACTAGCTTGCTAAGGTCCTACCATATTATGTTTAATTCAAGTGTTTAATATGGTACTTTTCAGGGTAAAGTACCTTCTCCATGAGAGGCTGAGTATCTAGTTCCTGCATGTACTTTGTTTTTGAATATATATATATATGTGTGTGTGTGTGTGTGTGAAGTCTTTGAGAAACCACTATTATGAAGTATATAAGGCATAGTTGTTTCCACGTGTATGTGTTAATTAGGTGCAAGGGGCTGATCCTGGGGAAGGGCCTACAATATTTACCATATTGGTGCTATTTGCAGGACCTAAAGATGAAACTGGCTACTTTCTCTTTCTTCCTATTGACCTTTTGATGTTGTAGTTACCAGCATGCCCGGCCATGAGAGTAGGCTAAAGGGTCCACCGCCAAGGGCCCAAGTTATAAATTCAAAATTGTAATGTAAAAGAGGGCCTAATATATATAGGATAAAAAAAATAAGGGGGCCCAATTCTAATAACTAAAATGGAAAGTTGTGTATGACTCCTTCATTTACCCCATATTGCATTCATGAATGGCATTTACTCCTATCCTCACCATTTGACTGGGACTTCCAAAAATTAACTCCCATCAATTCCCAAAAATCAACTCCTCCATCAATTTTCTTAGAGTGTGGCTCCTTAATCCGATTTTCTTAGAGTATAGCTCCTTCATCCGGTGTGCCTGGTGGTATTTTCCGTCGATCGTCTTCTCGAACCTCCCCTTGACTTTATCAATTTCCATTGCAGGGATAAATTTTTTCCATTTAAGTTGCATTCCAATTCCCTTTCCCTTCCCTATTTTGAATTTCATCTTGAATTTCAATTTCAAGTTCATCATCTGAATTTCCTCCTCATCAAATCCATTTCATGTTTGTCTTGAATTTCTTCATTATTTCTCCAAATCAAGTTCAATTTTCAATGCTTGATTTCTTGATTCTTGTCTGTAATTTTTTATTTCGAATTTTATTATCTGAATTTCATCGAAATCAATCGAAAGTCATGCTAGTCTCTTGTTGCATTATAATTGGTTGTTTTTTACTTGTATGGTGAATGGTTTACAATATTTGCAAATTTGTTTAATGTAATTTTATTTTTTATTTTTATTTTTGAGTTGTTTTTTTAATGCAATTTTATTTTTTTTTTAATTGTATACACACTTAATTTCATAAGACTATACGTTTTAAATTTTAAAATTTTTTAAAGAGGAGGCCTGCCTAGGGCCCATAAAATGTCAGGACTAGCACTGGTTACCACTTACCAGTAGTGTAATGATTTAGTTGCAATGCAGAAAGTAGATTTTTATTTCCAATGCGTATATACACTATGACTAGAAAACATTCATCAAGCATTGAAAAAATGGATTTTCAGACTATCTAAGCAACATTTAACAAGTATACCAAAAACAATCATCATTATTATTATTATTATTATTATTATTATTATTATTATTATTTAAATAACAATAATTTAAAAATTAAATTAATTAAACGAAAGATATTGTATAATTCGAAATTCAAAAAAAAAATAAAATTAATACCAGTCGCACAAAAAGTGCGACTGTTTGTGCGACTGATATTAATTTTTTTTTTATTTTTTTTTTAATTTCGAATTATACAATTTCTTTTGTTTAATTAATTTATTTTTTAAGTTATTGTTATTTAAATTATAATATAAACAAAAAAATTAAACAAAAGTTAGTCATTTAGTCATTGCATGAGTAGTAAATATTAATCTGTCAAGTACATTATAAAAAATAAATATTTTCAACTACTTTCCCTTTTTTAAGGAATTCAACTTTTGTGAATTGTGTGATAACTATGCAACACCATAACCAAGAGTCTTTGACTCTTTTTTCAATTTTTTCACATTTTTCTAGAAATAGGATACCCTACCTTTTCCTTTTAGCTTTGCTGGAATTTTAATACCCAATTATTATTATTATTATTTAAGTAACAATAACTTAAAAAATAAATTAATTAAACAAAAGAAATTGTATAATTCGAAATTAAAAAAAAATAATAATTTTTAAAAAAAAAAATAGAAAAAAAGGTGGAGGTGGATTGGTCGTCGTCTCATGGCGATGGAGCTGGGAAAGTCAACGAAGGAGGTGGCGATTTAAGGGTCATTGGGTTCAAGTATATTGGTTCTTAGGGCATTGTTAATGGTGACCCAATATTGGGTCACATGACCTATCAAAAGAAAAAAATCTTATTATGGTGATCCATATTAAGATGGGTCATGGAACGGTGACCCAATAGAGCATGTGATGACCCGTTCAATGGAACGGTCATCTGAATTTTTTTTCAAATGAATTGCCACGTGTCAATCACTGACTGGCCCGCAAAAAGTAAAATGCATCATCTTTCCCAGTCACACTGCTGCACGCCACTTGTCTTCTTTTGATTGGCTGTAAAAAAATAGCCGTTTTTTATCTTTAATGGCTATTTTCGCATTAAAATAATTTTTTTAAAAAAAAAAATTATACCAACGGTCATATTTTTTTGAGATCTATAAAATGAGACCCATATTAATATATTTTGACATAATTTTTTTTGACATATTTTGTTCATATTTTCGGTATTTTTTTGGTTAAAAAAAATATCAAAGTAATCATTTCAAAAATCCCAAAAAAAATATGGATTCAAATAACCCAAATTATGGAAGAAATCCATGTAAAAAAAAAACCAAGGAAAAAATCTTCTTACAATCAAAGTGCTCAAATTCAGTATCAAAATCCTCCGTTCATTCCTCCATTTTCTCAAAATACTCCAAATTCTTCTTACTATATTCCTGAAAATATCCCAAATTCATCTTATTATGTTTCTCAAAATACCCAAAATTCTCAAACTATGTTTCACCACCATCATCAATCTCACAATATCAACTCTAATATTGATATGTATTCAACTCCAATAAGGGGTGAAAGTTTAGATGAAAATGAGATGGAGTATGATGATGATGATGATGATGATGTTGTTGTTGAAAATCAAGGAAATGATCAAGATGTTCAATATGGTGAAGATGGAGGAAATTCTGTTCATCATGTTGATGCTAGTCTTTACACGCAACCATCATTTCAAGATCTAGTTTCACAATTTGGTTCACCACCGAGCTTCACTCAATTGGTTCAACCATCTCAACAGCTACCTAATAATAATGATGAAGCCCCTATACCTTCAAAGAAAAGTTGGGATTTGATTGAAGATATTGCTCTCATATGTTCAGTCATGAACACAAGTACAGATCCAATTGTGAGCACCAACCAAAAGATAAGAGTGAGGTGGCAGAAAGTTAAGGAAGCTTATGAACCAGCGAGGATGGAACGACCCCATCTGATCCCATGAAAAACCGCCGACATGCTTAAGTGTCGTTGGGGTAGAGTTGCTCCAGCATGTTTGAAGTGGTCTGGAAGTTATGATGAGGCTGTTAGGAGGAAGAAGAGTGGCACGACAGACGAAGATGTGCTTAAAGAAGCGCATTTAATCCATCAAAGAAAACACGGTAACATTAACTTGATTGAACAATGGAAAATTTTAAGAAAGTATAACAAGTGGAAGCAAGTTGTAAAAACTAATCAAAAAAAACAATTGGATCAACAACCAACTGGTGATGTTAGTAGTAAAAGTAGTGGGAAAAGATCAAGGATGGAAGAAGATTCTGAAACTCCAACAAATGAACCTCAAGGAGGATCATCCACGCGCCCCGAGGGTGTGAAGAAGGCTAAGGCTCGCATGACAGGGAAGATGGTCGTAGATCAATCAATTCAAGCTTTGAGTGCATTTGGAGAGAGTCTTCGATTTAATTCAGAAATAATGAAAGAGAAGACAAAACTTCAAAAACAAAAAGAAGCCCGAAAACAAAAACAACTTCAACTGGAAAAATATCGAATGAATTGGGAGATCTATGAATCATTAAGCAAAAAAGAAACTCTTCAGCCATGGGAAGCTGATTTGATGGTTCAACTTGGACAATACCTTCAGAATTACAATCGTCAGTAGATATTTTAATTATGTAATGTCTTAATTATATTTTAATTATGTATTGTTTTTAATGATGGTTTAATTATGTTATGTTTAAAAATATTTTAATTATGTAATTTTAGTTTTTTAATTTGTGTATTTATTTTATGTATGTGCATTGTAATATTTATTTGAAGTTAACGAATTTTTCTTAAATATTAAAAAATATTTATTAAAAATTATATTTATATTTATATTTATTAAAAAATATTATTTTTATTAAAAGAATACTTTTTTTAATTATAAAATAGTAGATCTATTTAAATCAAATAAAAAATTATATTAACTTTGTACATGAAAATATTATTATAAAAAAATAAAAATAAATGTTAGATAAATTAAGGGAGAGAAATTATGGTGGGGTAGAAAAAAAGTAAGAAAGAGAGGATGATGACCTTTTAAAAGAGGTCATTGTTAATAAAATTAGGTTGATAGATGAAATTTTTGGAGCGAGAAAAATTGAAAAATAGTAACATGACCTTTTTTTAAGGTCATGAGTAAAGATGGCCTTAGTGGTTGTGGTGAATGGAATTTAGATGGGTGGAGGAAGAGGAGGGGGTTTTAAACGACGCAATGGTGGAACTAGGTTGCTCATCGTCTCAGGGAGATGGTTGTAAGGGGAAACCGACCTTGTAACAGGCTCAAATTTCTTAATCTTAATCTTCCGATTATTTATTCCGAAATTTCTTTTCGAATTCCTAATCCTTAGGTTATCTAATTCAAATCACCTTGAATTCCTAAACCTTATTCCGATTTTTGTAATTTCTTCCAAATATTAAACTTAAAAAAATATATATATATTCTTAAATTTCTTTATAAGCACTAAAATATTATTTTATTATTTTATTCTACGAAAAGTAAAATTTTAATATTATATTTACGGTTTTATTAAAACGTTACGTTTCAATTTCGTTTCCTTAAACTAACTTTACTACTTATCATTTTAACTTTACAACTTTGATTTAATTATTTTATACCTAAAAATTAACTATATTTTTCTTATTAACTTTAATTATAGTTTTAACTAAAATTTTCTAAGTAAACTATCATATTTTCATAATCAAACCTTAATCATACTTTCCCATTAATCTAAAACATTTCACTAGCATAAACTAGAACAAAAATTTGATGAATCAAAATCCTTTCTACATCAATCCATAATGTTCATCACTTACACAAGCTATCACCATTTCCTTACACAAGTTAACCTTCTTCTACTCTCCAAACTCTTATACATCCACTTACACACTCCAACTCTTACACATTCACTTACACACTCTAAATCACTTACACAAGTTAACTTTCTTTTTCATACAATCTTATGAACTAAAAAGTTGCCCAAAACCCATTATAAATACCCCTCCTTAGCCATGAGATCACTTTCACCCCATCATCAAATCTTTCTACCATTCTTTCTTATATCTTCACTTCATTAACATCTTACTAACTTTATACCCTTTTTATTTGTTGAAGAATCAAATGAAGATGGAGCTTGATCTTATCACTTCTTAAGCCAATAATCATCAACTTTTGAAAAGTCAAGTATAATCTTTTGGAGCTTGGCTATCATTTTTCTTTTGGGTAATTAAAGATCTACTTCTTTGAAGCTTGGAGCCTTGAAGACTTTCTCTTTTGGAGCTTATTTCTTTAAAGTTCTTATTTTCCTATTATTATTCTCTTGGTTTAGCACCACCTTCGGAGGAAAATGGTGCACATTTTCTTAACTCTCTCGTTATGTGATATTTATTTATGGTTACTCGATAATATAAAGCATGATCAACATGATTTTATTTTAGTCATTTAAACTTTACATGGTAATATTAAAATCATATCCAGTTTAGTGATATTTTCGTCAAAACAATAATACTTTTGGGACACTCGAAAAAAAAAGTCATATATATAGAAATTTTTGATTAATATGATGATATAAATATATATGAATTTTACTAGTTAAATAAACTTATGTGTTTAAAATGATTCCACATCATCTTGATGTTTTGATAAATTTTTAATCGGTTTATTGGTAAAATAGTCAAACTAATTTGTTAAAATGCTTAGCGTTGTTTTTCTCAAAAACTCATTTCATTTTGATTTTGGACCTTTAATAACTTGTCGGATTATGTTTTTTTATAGTTATGATAGATCCGTTTTACTATTTTATTGATTATTTGATAAAATACGTTATTAATATTACTCTTGACTTTTATAATTATTTATGACATAATAATGACTTAGTTTAGCCTCAGGAATCTTAGTATAGCTACAAAAATTTATTATTTAATTAATATTAATTTATTAGATACTAGTAATTTGTTTCTATTGAAAGGGTAGAATTGTCAAAATTTTGACTAGTGCCAGTTTGACTTATAAGAATGTAAACCATTTCGGTTAAGAGTCTTGTTTGATATTGCATGATATTGATTGTATGACTCTGATAGTAAGGTAACGTCGAACCATGGACCGGCATGTAAAATCCCGGCGTCCGTGTTAGCCGGCACGTAAAATGCGGTGTCAGACAGGGGGTCCGAGAAAAACACATCATGTGAAGTCTCGAGCATAACACTATTGAGAGGAGTGACGACTCCCACCACAGTTAGGGTTTAGGACTACGGTACTCACCTAACCAGACCCTTACATATATCAGTTGTCATTATTGTTGTGATCTTGTGATGTGCTATGATGGTAAAGTTATGAGGCTTAATTGTATTTGATTAAATAAGCATTAAGGTTACCAAGTATTTAGTAGCAGTAATGAACTTCTGCAAGTATTGAGAATGTAACTTAATGGCTTAGTAAAGGTCAATAATGAGTAATAACCTTCTATATTACGCTTGATGATTATTCTGTAAGCATGATTTAACTATCGCATCATAAGCTTGTTGAGAAAATTGTACTCGGCTTTATCGCTGACCGATTTAATCGGCTGTCATCCATATTATGGATGACAGTATTTTGCAGGAAAATTTAGCTTAGATTTCGATCCAGGCCGCAACTTTAATTATTCTATCGAGGACTTAGCTTCAATGATTTAACTTGATGACTATATTGTACTTATGTTTTTTTTATCGTAGTTAAGTAAACCTTATTTTATATTTTCTCAGTTTTAAGATATTTTTTTTTTACTTATGTTTTGAACAATTTTAGTTTAAATGGGTTTTAGCAGTTCGGCGTTTTATACTTCCGCATTATTTATCTTAAGTATAATTATTAATGTTAATTATGTATCGAGAGTGCCGCTCCTGCTACACGTGGTATCAGAGCTAAAGTTACTCGAATCTTGGAATTTTAGTTCCATGTGAAAGGCTCTATAACCGACTAAAAAAAAATATAAATAAAAAAAATAAAAAAAAATTCAAATGATATTTTTCAAAACAAGTCTTCCTAAAATTTCTATTTGTTTTCTATGTGCTTATGTGATTATGTGTAAAATTACGTGCCAGATTAATTAAGTTAATGTGAAAGTTAGTCACATGTTTAAAAATTTTTTGGTAAGAAATGGCGTAACTTCATCTGATCACGAAGCTAGAGTTCGAGAGCTAGAAGCACAACTAGCTCGGATGGAAAGGACAAATGAGCGACTGTTCACCCTCATGGAGAATCAGGCTCAAGAGGCCAATGACGACGGGAAATACTTTAAGAATATGGCATATCATCGACCGCCGCAATACGACGGAGAAGCTGATCCGGTTCGCTTCGAGAATTGGCTCACAGAGATGGAGAAACTTTTAGAGGTCATTAATTGTCCAGCACACCTAAAGTAAAGCTGGCTTCCTTCTACCTATCTGGTCCAGTAGAGTTATGGTGGCGTTCTATCAAGGCCACTATGAATGATACCTTTTGGGATGGTTTCCTTATAACTCTTCGTCAACAATTCTATCCGCCATCACTCCAACGGAAAAAGGAGAATGAGTTCTTACATCTTCGTCAGGGTCTTATGACCGTGATTGAGTATAGTTGTAAGCTCAATGAGCTATCTCGATTTGCTTCTGACATTGTAAGCTAAGAAAGTGTTCGTTCATCCCGCTTCTTCAAGGGTCTTAATCTTAAGATCCAAAAGGGGATTGGGAAGTATTCTGACTTCCGAGATCTCTACGACCGAGCGCTTGAGTATGAGAGGATCCTTGACAAGGAGGACAACACCAACAAAAGAAAATTTGGTGGAGGCAACAACAACAGGAACAAGAGGCCAACCAATTGGGATCGCGAGCCGTTCCAACCAACAACTTCAACAAGAGTCACAGTTTGGAAGTGTCGCTTATGTGGTAAGGATCACCGAGGTCGTTCATGCACTGGGAAGATCATCTGCTTCAAATGCAAAAAGGAGGGTCATGTTTCCACTAACTACCGAGAAGGGATCTAGTTGGGAGCTAGTACTACTGGTAATTATGGAGCTACTAGTTCTTCAGGAAATGTTCAGAGTATTGCAGCTAGGAGGACTGCCAGTTTGCACGCTATTAGCAACCATGTAGACAATCTTCATCAGGCATTTGAGGGTAAGGTCATTTCTGGTCACTTTGTCGTAGGATACTCTTTGGCTCATATTCTTCAGGAGCTGACCGATCTTTTATCTCTTCTTCTTTCCTTCATAAATCCTCTGTCTCTCTTGAACCTCAAAAATTTAATCTCCAAATTCTATTACCTGACGGTTCACCATTCCTATGTGACCGTATATTTCCTAATTTCCCTCTTAAGATTTCGGACAACCATCTACCTGCCGATTCAATAGTGTTTGAGTTGGGTACATATGATATTATTTTGGGGATGGACTGGTTGGGACGTCATCATGCGGAGATTTTGTGTAAAGAGAAGATCGTTCGGGTTAAGGCTCCAAGTGGAGAATGTTTGATTAGGAAGAATTCTGTGTTTCCCATTCAGACCATTTCTGCAGTTCAAGCCATTGAGATGATTAAACATGGAGATAAGGGATATTTGTGTTTTATTACTAGTAGTGAGGAGAAAATCAAGTTAAGTCTTAAGGAAACCCCATTTGTTTGTGATTACCCTGATGTTTTCCCTGAGGATCTACTTGGTTTACCTCTAAGGAGAGAGGTTGACTTTCATATAGATTTAATTCCTGATGCTACCCCTATCTCTAGGACTCCGTACCATTTTGCTCCAACTGAGTTAGCCGAATTGAAAAAGCAATTAGATGAGTTATTGGAGAAAGGTTTTATCCGACCTAGTGTGTCACCCTGGGGAGCCCATGTTCTGTTTGTGAAGAAGAAGGATGGAACGATGAGATTGTGTATTGATTATAGGGAGACTAATAAGATCACCATTAAGAATCGTTACCCTTTGCCCAGGATAGATGATTTGTTTGATCAGCTAAGAGGCGCTCAGGTGTTCTCGAAGATTGATTTAAGGTCTGGATATCATCAATTGAGGATAGCTAAGGAGGATGTTTCTAAAACAGCATTTCGGACCCGATATGGACATTATGAGTTTTTGGTGATGCCATTTGGGTTAACAAATGCACCTGCAGCATTTATGGATTTGATGCAGAGGTATCTTCGTCCTTATTTGGATAAATTTGTGGTTGTTTTTATCGATGATATTTTGGTATATTCAAGGAGTAGGGAAGAACATGAAGAACACTTGAGAATGATTCTAGAGCTTTTGAGAAAAGAGAAATTGTATGGTAAGTTTAGTAAGTGTGAGTTTTGGCTTGAGTAAATTTCTTTTCTAGGTCATATGGTGTCTAAAGGTGGAATTTCTATAGATCCTGAGAAGATTAAAGCAATAACGGACTGGCCGATTCCTAGAAATGTGACTGAAGTTCGGAGCTTTTTAGGATTAGCTGGGTACTATAGGATATATGTTGAAAACTTTTCTAAGGTTCCTCGTCCCATGTTTAAGCTGTTGAAGAAAGGGATACGATTTCAGTGGAATGAGAGGCACACAATTGCTTTTGAGGAATTAAAGAAAAGACTTACTACCGCCCCTGTTTTAGCAATGCCTGATTGTAGCAAGCCATTCGAGGTCTATTGTGATGCTTCATTCGAAAGTTTAGGTTGTGTACTTATGCAGAAGGAAAGGTCATAGCTTATGCATCGAGGCAGTTAAGGCCACATGAGGTGAATTACCCCGTGCATGACATTGAACTTGCTGCAGTGATCTTTGCTTTGAAGTTGTGGAGACATTATTTGTATGGGTTACCGTGTAAGATCTACACTGATCATTAAAATTTGAGGTATGTCTTCAACCAAAAAGAATTGAACATGTGCCAAAGGCGGTGGCTTGAGGTTATTAAGGATTATGATCTTGAAATTGTGTACCACCCTGGAAAAGCGTATAAGGTAGCTGATGCCTTGAGTAGGAGACCGAGAGTGTCTGTGAATGCCATTATGTCTGTACCATGGGAGTTGTATCGTGAGATGCAGAGTTTGGGATTAGAGATTTGTAGTCGACACGAGGTTGGTCAGTATTTGGGAGCAAATGACTATACAAACCACTTTGTTTGATCGTATAATTGAGGGACAACTTGAGGATCCAGAGATTGTTGAGTTGATCCATAGAATTGAGAAAAATGAGACTGATGCTTTTGAGTTAGGAGAAAGAGGAGAGTTGAGGATGAACGGTAGATTGTGTGTTCCAAATCAATTTGAATTGAAGAATGAGATTCTGAAGGAAGGTCATCAAAGTTTATTTCATTTGCATCCAGGTCGAGATAAGATGATTGAGGAGATAAGAGAGATATTTTGGTGGAAAGGTCTAAGGAAAGATGTCTCTGATTTTGTGTCTAAGTGCCTAGTCTGCCAGAGGGTAAAGTTCGAGAGACAAAAGAGTTCAGGGTTGCTTCAACCGTTGCCTGTCCCAGATTGGAAGTGGGACTCGATTTCTATGGACTTTGTGGTAGGGCTGCTAAGGACCCAGCGAGGGAATGATGTTATTTGGGTCATTGTTGATAGATTGACCAAGGTCGCTAGATTTGTGCCAATGAAGAATACTTGGGGGGCCAAGCAATTAGCAGATGCCTATGTCCTAGAGATTGTTAGACTTCATGGTGTTCCGAGGACTATTGTTTCGGATAGGGATCCGAAGTTTTTATCGAGGTTTTGGGAAAAGTTGCAGGAAGCTTTTGGGAGTAAGTTGTGCTTGAGTACTGCTTTTCATCCTGCGACTGATGGTCAGACTGAGAGAACTATTCAGACTTTAGAGGATCTTTTGAGATGTTGTGTGTTGGACTTTGAGGGTTCTTGGGAAGATAAATTACCGATGGTGGAGTTCGCCAACAATAACAGTTTCCAATCTAGTATTAGGATGGCACCGTATGAAGCTCTTTATGGAAGGAAGTGTCGAGTACCTTTGTGTTGGGATTTGATGGATAGGACCATTCCCGAAGGTCCAGATGTGATTCAGGAATCCATTGATGCGCTGAAGATTGTTCAACAGAACATGAGAGCAGCACAGAGCCGACAAAAGAGTTATGCTGATAATCGTCGAAAGATGTTGCAATTTGAGGTTGGCGACAAGGTTTTCCTAAAGGTTTCACCTACAAAGGGTGTCCAGCGTTTTAAAGTTCGAGGAAAGTTGAGTCCAAAATTTATTGGACCTTTTGAGATCCTAAGGAGAGTCGGAGAAATTTCTTATGAGTTGGCTTTACCTCCAAGTTTAGAAAAAGTTCATAATGTGTTCCATGTTTCACAGTTGAGGAAATATGTTCATGATCCGTCTCATGTTCTAGCTCACGAGCCGCTTTTGATTGAGGAGTCTTTGGTGTATGAGAAACAACCAATCAGGATCTTAGATACTCGAGTAAAAGAGTTGAGAAATTTGAGGATTCCATTGGTCAAGGTTTTGTGGTCAAACCACGGGGTTGAAGAGGCGACTTCGGAAAAAGAGGTCGACATGAGAGAGCATTATCCTAACCTTTTTGGTGAGTCCAAGTTTCGGGACGAAACTATCTAAAGGGGGAAAGAGTTGTAACAGGCTCAAATTTCTTAATCTTAATCTTCCGATTAATTATTCCGAAATTTCTTTTCGAATTCCTAATCCTTTGGTTATCTAATTCAAATCACCTTGAATTCCTAAACCTTATTTCGATTTTTGTAATTTCTTCCAAATATTAAACTTAAAAATATATATATATTCTTAAATTTCTTTATAAGCACTAAAATATTATTTTATTATTTTATTCTACGAAAAGTAAAATTTTAATATTATATTTATGGTTTTATTAAAACGTTACGTTTCAATTTCGTTTCCTTAAACTAACTTTACTACTTATCATTTTAACTTTACAACTTTGATTTAATTATTTTATACCTAAAAATTAACTATATTTTTATTATTAACTTTAAGTATAGTTTTAACTAAAATTTTCTAAGTAAACTATCATATTTTCATAATCAAACCTTAATCATACTTTCCCATTAATCTAAAACATTTCACTAGCATAAACTAGAACAAAAATTTGATGAATCAAAATCCTTTCTACATCAATCCATAATGTTCATCACTTATACAAGCTATCACCATTTCCTTACACAAGTTAACCTTCTTCTACACTCCAAACTCTTACACATCCACTTACACACTCCAACTCTTACACATTCACTTACACACTCTAAATCACTTACACAAGTTAACCTTCTTTTTCATAGAATTTTATGAACTAAAAAGTTGCCCAAAACCCATTATAAATACCCCTCCTTAGCCATGAGATCACTTTCACCCCCATCATCAAATCTTTCTACCATTCTTTCTTATATCTTCTCTTCATCAACATCTTACTAACTTTATACCCTTTTTATTTGTTGAAGAATCAAATGAAGATGGAGCTTGATCTTATCACTTCTTAAGCCAATAATCATCAACTTTTGAAAAGTCAAGTATTATCTTTTGGAGCTTGGATATCATTTTCTTTTGGGTAATTGAAGATCTACTTCTTTGAAGCTTGGAGCCTTGAAGACTTTCTCTTTTGGAGCTTATTTCTTTAAAGTTCTTATTTTCCTATTATTATTCTCTTACTTGGTTTAGCACCACCTTCGGAGGAAAATGGTGCACATTTTCTTAACTCTCTCGTTATGTGATATTTATTTATGGTTACTCGATAATATAAAGCATGATCAACATGATTTTATTTTAGTCATTTAAACTTTACATGGTAATATTAAAATCATATCTAGTTTAGTGATATTTTCGTCAAAACAATAATACTTTTGGGACACTCAAAAAAAAAAGTCATATATATAGAAATTTTTGATTAATATGATGATATAAATATATATGAATTTTACTAATTAAATAAACTTATGTGTTTAAAATGATTCCATATCATCTTGGTGTTTTGATAAATTTTTAATCGGTTTATTGGTAAAATAGTCAAACAAATTTGTTAAAATGCTTAGCGTTGTTTTTTTCAAAAACTCATTTCATTTTGATTTTGGACCTTTAATAACTTGTCGGATTATGTTTTTTTATAGTTATGATAGATCCGTTTTACTATTTTATTGATTATTTGATAAAATACGTTATTAATATTACTCTTGACTTTTATAATTATTTATGACATAATAATGACTTAGTTTAGCCTCAGGAATCTTAGTATAGCTACAAAAATTTATTATTTAATTAATATTAATTTATTAGATACTAGTAATTTGTTTCTAATGAAAGGGTAGAATTGTCAAAATTTTGACTAGCACTAGTGGAAAAAACATCATTTGCTGCGGTTTTTTTGCCATTATTTGCTGTGGTTTTGGCCCCCAGCAATTGTGGTAGCAGCAAATGTCCTACTTTAAATGTTGCGGTTAACAACCGCAGCAAATAAGGGCATTATTTGCTGCGGTCATGGGCAAAAACCGCAGCAAATAAGGGGGGTTATTTGCTGCGGTCATGTGTAAAACCGCAGCAAATAACCCCCCTTATTTGCTGCGGTTTTTGGCCAAACCGCAGCAAATACTCTATTTTTTTTTCTTTTTATGTTTTATCCTTATAATAATGCAATAATAATACTAATAACAGTGATATCACATTAATCAACATTATAATAATGGAATAGTAATAATAAACTCTCGCTCGTATATATATATAATATAATATTATGTACGTACATATATATATATATATATATATATATATATATATATATATATATATATATATATATATATATATATATACATTGTATAAAAAATAATCTATACTAAGTTTGAACATCTAAAGTGATTGCACTAATTACAATCAAGAATCCACTAATTAAAGTATAAAAAATAACAGTGATCCCAGTTAAACTTGAAGACTGCTGCAGAAAATCAAGAATCCTTTGGTCAATCTCTTTAAGCCCATCAACACTCATCTGCATTGAGACCTACAGAGGGAAAAAAATGATTAAAAATTGGAGTGGAAAGTGGAACACTTGACAGGAGGGATTTTAGGGATGAACACAGAAACTGGCATCTCAAGCTTACTTGATTAAGTGGAGATGAGAGGAACCCATTTGATTCAACTTTAACTGGGGTACTTTGTGATGATTCAATCTTCACATTAACAATCACTTTGTAGCAGCATTGACAACAAAACACAAAGTCTGGGGGGAGATTTTGTTCATCCATTTATAATGATCTTATAGAATTAAAGTTACTGTTTCAGTGCAACTAATTTGAAAACATCAACTAAGATACACTTTTTATTTTACACCGTCGTATGAGATCCTATACAAGTCTCATATCATTTCATGTAAGGATCAAACTTGTCAATTTCATCACTAAATTCACTACAAAAATCTCAAACATTTACTAATTGTTACATATAAATACCAAAACCCTTTAGTAAAAACAATTAAACATGTATGTGCAGATCAAAAAGATTGCTTTTTTTCCTTTTCAAAACTCAACCTATTTATTCAATGATGGAGTCATGAATTTATATAAAAAACCCAACTATAAAACAATAAACTTCAGACAAAGCTGATACCTTTTTAAGGATTCTGAGCAGTAATCAGTAGAAAAAAAGTGTTGAGTTGTGTTTTGTGACTGAATTTCTTGTGTTGGTAGTTGCTATACCCTTGGTGTATGTTCTTCTCAAAATCTTTGTTGGGTGATAGTTAGGCAAGACAACCTAAAATACGGAGTCTATATGCTAATAAATAATTGTATAGTTTGGCGATTCAATCTATATATGGAGAACGTTTGATTCAAGCTTTTAAAAAAAATCACAAAGTCGCAAAATCATGTATCGACAACACTAGAACGGCACACAAAAGGCTATAAAAATTTAACAATTTTAGATGCCTTTGATGGAGTTCTAACATCACTTCTCAGCTACACCATGAGGAAGTCATATAACCACTCGACGTAACACTCCAGCAAAAGATCAAACTATACATTTAGCTTATATGGACTCCAATTTAAGTTCATCAAAAATTTCATCACCACCTTCATACAAAGCAAGGCAAAAAAGCATTGGCAATAACAGATCCAGCAATTTTAACACGACTTACAGTTAGGGAAGTAGAATGGATGTCAAACCAAAGCGGGGGGAGGGGGGATGAGAACCATTTAAAAAATGTCAAATGTCCAATATATTGAGCAGAAAAACAAGAATAAATATTGAAGAAACCTGCACAACAGAGTAAACAATTATAACAAAGCCGATCAGAGGAACTTTACAGAAAAGGTAGCATGTATACCTTGTGACAGCACCCATAGATCTTCCCCAAAGACCTCCAAGACACAAATCTTTCAAGTTCCTGTAAGTCCAAAATCACTTGGGAATAAGATTCATCAAAGTTAAGGAAGAAACTGAAAGTTAGTAGTAAAGTAAAATTTGCAAGGATTACTTATAAATACTTAAGACACACAAAAATACAATTAAGTTCTATAATATCACTCCACAAAAATTCAAATATTTCTATAATATCACTCTACAAAAATAGAAATAAATTCTATAATATCACTCCATAGAAGTACAAATAAATTCTATAATTTCACTCCACAAAAATACAAATAATTTCTATAATATCACTCCACAAAAAATCAAAATCACTAAAAATGATAGCAATATCTTAGGTAAAATTTTGAGAATCAACTATGAAAAAATTCCATTTGAAACCAGTATGAGAAACAGATTAATAGCACAAATTAGAAATCACTAAAGCATTTATGAAACTACAGACAATACCCATCAAAAAATTTGGAAAACAATCAATCAAAAATACAAGAGAAATTAATTGAGTAATCCAAACATGAATATTATTTAGGAATATATATTCAGCATCAAGAAAATAATTCCAGAACACTCAGAGAACATCAATGTTTGCCAGTATATTAAATTTAATTAAGAGCATAAACAGGAACATTGTATAACCCTAAAGTTCTCTATAACCCTAAAGTTCTCTATCAACATTAAGTCTAGAAGCAACAAATGCGCCCAACAACAAGAACAGAAGCAACAATGAGATATTTCAATGCTTATTGAAATTAAAAAGAGAAATAATACCTTAATTCGTGAGTTTTGAAGATGAACAAGCAAATGCCTTTGGTTTCAAACAACGGTTTTGAAGAATGCGCACACAGTAGAACAAGCAAATGCACGAAACAAGCAAACGTTTGTCAACACAGTAGAACAAGCAAACTTTTGATTTCTGGGTTTCTGGTTTTCAATGGGTTTGTTTGAGAGAACAAAGGCAGTTTAATCGTTTTGTATGAAGGGTTTTGTGAAGGGTTTATTGTGAAAATAAAAGAAACTGATGATGATGGCAGGTTTTATTAAAATTCCAAAGCTCATTTGCTGCGGTTGTAATCAAAACCGGAGCAATTAAATTATTTTCCCAGTTTATTTGCTGCGGTTCATGAAAAACCGGAGCAATTAATGTGTTTTGAATAATATTTGCTGCGGTCCACTGGTTAACCGCAGCAATTAAAGGTTTTTTTTTTTCCTTATTCATTTTCCTCTTTATTGCTGCGAATATGAAAAAACCGCATCAAATAATGAGCAGCAAATACAATTTTTTCCACTAGTGTAGTGCCAGTTTGACTTATAAGAATGTAAACTATTTCGGTTTAGAGTCATGTATGATATTGCATGATATTGATTGTATGACTCTGATAGGAAGGTAACGTCGAACCATGGACCGGCATGGAAAATCCCGACGTCCGTGTTAGCCGGCACGTAAAATGCGGTGTCAGACAGGGGGTCCGAGAAAAACCCATCCTGTGAGGTCTCGAGCATAACACTATTGAGAGGAGTGACGACTCCCACCACAGTTACGGTTTAGGACTACGGTCCTCACCTAACCAGACCCTTACATATATCAGTTGTCATTATTGTTGTGATCTTGTGATGTGCTATGATGGTAAAGTTATGAGGCTTAATTGTATTTGATTAAATAAGCATTAAGGTTACCAAGTATTTAGTAGCAGTAATGAACTTCTGCAAGTATTGAGAATGTAACTTAATGGCTTAGTAAAGGTCAATAATGAGTAATAACCTTCTATATTGCGCTTGATGATTATTCTGTAAGCATGATTTAACTATCGCATCATAAGCTTGTTGAGAAAATTGTACTCGGCTTTATCGCTGACCGATTTAATCGGCTGTCATCCATATTATGGATGACAGTATTTTGCAGGAAAATTTAGCTTAGATTTCGATCCAGGCCGCAACTTTAATTATTCTATCGAGGACTTAGCTTCAATGATTTTACTTGATGACTATATTGTACTTATGTTTTTTTTATCGTAGTTAAGTAAACCTTATTTTATATTTTCTCAGTTTTAAGATATTTTTTTTTTACTTATGTTTTGAACAATTTTAGTTTAAATGGTTTTTAGCAGTTTGGCGTTTTATACTTCCGCATTATTTATCTTAAGTATAATTATTAATGTTAATTATGTATCGAGAGTGCTGCTCCTGCTACAGACCTAGTGGTGGATATTTAGTGATGTCGTCGGCTAAAAGAAGGTGGTTCAATAGTGGGTAGCTAAGGCGTAGGAAGTCAGATAGGTTTTAGGGGGTGTTCCTTGTTTTTCAAAGTTTGTGAATTTAAATCAAATTTAACTTGTTCAACTGGTTAAAGGTCACTAAAGACTTTAAAATCAAATTGCCATCAAAGTTTGGATTTTTAAATATTAATCCAAAATGAGATTTTTAGACTAAGATCACCCAAAGATGGGATTTTTAAAAGTGCTTTTCTCAAATTGATTTAAAATAATATAACTATTGATTTAGCAAGTATTCAATTATTACAATATTTTTATTTTTAATTTTGAATACAGGAATTTGATCTTAGTACACAAATGCATCATGAAGTCATTCGACATAGGCACTCTACAAACAACAATGCAAGTTACATTATATTTAAGCATCACATAGATATTGAAATGCTTCTCAAAAAAGTTATGGCATAATGAATTTCTTATTTTTGAACATAATTCCTTTAAACTTGTTGATATTTTATACTACTTCCTATTCATCTAAAATGGGATATTTGAGTTTTGCACCAAAACCAAGGAGGGGTGAGGGACCACTTGAAAGTGGGTGGAAAACTCTCTTTTTCCATAAAGGACATTGATATTTATGTGTTATCGTGTTGTTGTAGTAAGGTAAAAGGGTAAAAAAGAATGACACAAATAGAAATGGGACATTTTCAGTAAATTGGCTCAATAAGAAAATGTCCCATTTTAAATGAATAGGAGGTAGTATTATTTATACAAATTTGAGAAATTCTCTTGATATTTAAATTATTTCTTTAATTATATTTAGCTTTTACACTATTACTTTCGAACTAAAAAGAAAATTATGATTGAACAATGTGTCACAAGTTGATGTGGTGATGTGTACAAGCATCAATGACAATACAAATATTTATTAAAAAAATGTATCGTACATTAAAATATTGACGCACAGAAATGGAGTAAACGAGTAAATTAGTGAGTTGATTAGACATCACAATATTGCAATTAGTGACACCATACTGTGTTGTCAAGAAAACAATTAGTGATGAAAAAAGCATCGCTAAAAGAAATAGAAGAAATAATGACTTTAAGGGGTTGTTTGGTAAAGATTTTTTGGACTTGGATAATGGAATGATTTAAAGCATCCTATTAATTATTGTTTGGTATATAATTTTTTAACTCATTTCATTTCTTTGGGTCAACCATTACTCTTATTTTGATTCCCCGACCCTTATTTTTTAAGAGTAACAAGAAGAAAAGGAAATCACATTAGTGTTTCCCTTATCATATTAATGCCAAACAACCAATACGTTTAATGCATATTAATATCATTTTCTTAACATAACCCTTTCCAATCTATTTCTTTTTATCCTCCATACCAAACACACCCTACATTATGAATGCAAAAAATGACTTAAGTGCTAATAATAACGTAAAAGCATCTTAAAAGCACAAATAGCGACTCTGAAATATGTCCTAAAAAGACCAATAATGACAATTAGTCTCTTAGAAAGACAAATAGCGACGATAAAAGCATTTAAAAAGGAAAATAACGGCAACAACTATCGTCATGAACCAATACTTCCACATATAAAGCACTAATAAGAAAATGCATCACAAATGTAAATAGTAACGATAAAAAAAGCCTTATCCACTAGCGACATGAACTTCAGGTCACTTACTGACCTGGTTGTCCACGTGTCCATTGCTCTAAATTGGTTGTACATGTAGCCATACACGTGGCCTTATATGTGGCATGTACAATTTAATTTATTTTTGATTTTTTTAATTTATAAATTAATTTAATATATTTAATTAAATTAGTTTCATCTTTTAAATTTAAATTATCATCTTTTATTTTAAAATTAGTTTATAGTTTAATTTTTTTTATATTATTTATATGTTTTTTCAATTAGATGTTATTTTTAAATTAGATTAATAAATTAATTTTTCAATCTAACACATACAATTTTTTTGGTGAACTACATTGATTGGGTAAAAATTAGTTTATTTTATCTCTCTTTACGAATGAAATAAATTGATTCACAGACCTTCAATAATAAATAAATGATTTTCATAAGAGTAAATTATAATGAAATAAAAAAACTGTATTATAAAAATATATTTTTTTGTTTCTAGATTATTAGAGAAGACATACAACTACTTAACAATTACAAACACAAACTTAATGCTGCAATAATAGAACTTTAAGATGATGATGATGAAGATGAGCCACCATCATTTTCAATCTTGGTTTGCCAAGCAGAAGCCACAATAAGAGGACGATTGTGCCATCCTAGAGTTAAGCACCCATCATTTTCTTGCACACAATATCCATCACCTGAACACAATGTTAGTAACATATTTGCTTGCTTTAAGGCATTATGTCCCATTGGCAACGCTTTGAACCCAGCCGAACTCAACCGATGCTGCCACTTCGCAAGTGGCTCGTGTCGTTCTACCCGAGCCGAGCCTTCACAACACAAAATGTTACATATCTCTCTTTGCATATATGTCTCCGCTAGTGGCTTAGCGGCTTCCAGGTGACAAGCTTCTAATGAATCAAACATTGCCGAATAATAATTTAATGCTTCCGTAAACCTAATTAAAAACTCCGGTTGATTGTGATTTGCTTCTTGTTCAACTATAGTTACTATTTTTGGTTTTAGTTTTTGTATGGATTTCAGAATTGGGTTTATGTCCGAGCTAAGTAATTGATGGAATTGTAAGATTGAATTTACGGCTACTACTTCTTCGGGACTGGTTTGGAATATCCACGGGTTTATGCTATCAAGTTGTGAAATTGGGACAACTCGCAATGAGAATGTTACGTTTATTGATCGAGCTAGTTGGGTTAGCCTTATCCCAGTCTCACGAAAGGAATCAGGAGGTCCATTAGACGAAGGTAGGCTAACCGCAGTTAACCTCAAGGATGGTGGGCCACCCGGTCTTAAAGCCAAGGCTTGGATGAGAGCTGGCCATTGCAAGCCATGCATCAAGCTAAAGTCGATAACATGTACACTTGTGTGGCCCTCAAATGATTCTAGTATAGCTTGATTAGCCGTAAAATGAGCGAATTTAAGATAAGGACAAGCCTCGTAAAAATAATGATAAAGCACATCATTGGATAACCAACCTTGACTAGCTAGGCTCGATGGGTATAACCGTTGGCTCAAGGCATCAATGAAGTAGTAAGCAACTTTACCAATACCAGAAGTGGTATTGACACGTGTCATCAACTCATTGGTAATCTCTCCAACAAGTGAACTAGCCAAATGGAGCTCACCACGTTGGATAGATTCTGCACACGTCAGCAAGGCATGAACCAGCCTTATTTCCTTATCTTCTTCCACGTCACCGAACACGGTCAAGGAGCCCAATTGACACTCCTCGCTATGATTTGGATGCTGCTCTTCAATCCGTTCGTCCATCCACGTGTCACCAACAATCTTCATCAACTCGTTCGAAATTGGATCAAAATAGCCAAGACTCGAAAACAACCCGGACCCCGACCCGGACCCAGACCCCGACCCGGACCCAGACCCGAACCCTAGACTTGGAAACGTATTAACCAGCGTAGTTCCCCTCGGATGAATGATAAACCCGTCTGTGACTGTATCTGACTCCGCAAAAAATGCTGCGGAAACATTGTTATTGGGCCCCATTACTAAATTTGAACAAATTACAATTCAAGATGGAGAAAATAATTTTCAAGAAAGAAACTTCAACACAGTAATGAATAATGATAAAGAATAGAGTAATCTCGACTATTTTTAGTAATACTTGCTCTATTAAGAAAATATCATTCAGTGATTGAATTGAGTGAGAAGCTGAAGGAGAAGCAAATCAAAGGAGAAGGCTTTGGAGAATAGAGATTATTATGTAATAAAAATGGAGAATAACATGATATGCTACCCGCTAGGCACATATATATACTACACTTATGCTTCCTCCCTTCCAATTTACTTGCAACGTTTGGTTTTTCACACAGTACAATGCACTAATTTAATTTTTAATATCTCTAATTATGTATAATAAATCATAAAAATTAATATAAATAATCTTTGCAATGAGACGAATCAAACAAGATCTCTTTTGACTATATTTTAACCTATGGATTAAAAACTAATCGCAAATTAAGAATAATGAATAAATAGTGTCATTTTTACCAAAATTGCAACTAATTTGAAACGAAAAAAATACTACGTACATGTATGTAATATTAACACGTGATTTATTTATGACTCAGCGGCCACTCAATTTGAAACCTTTTAGTTACAACTTTTTAAAGACTTCTTTAAAATGTGAACTAAATCTTGCTTGTTTACAATAATATTAAAAAAATATTTAAATTTAGAGAAAATAAAGAGAAAGTAAAATACACAAATAAATAAGCGAGATAATGTTTCATTTGTAGTATTTTTTTGACATCTATTGTTTTCTTTCCTTTTGGAGGTCATCTATGAAGAAACGTTTTGATGTTAGGTGTTTGTTTCTATCCCGTTTTATAAAGCTTTCACTAACTTGTTCAATACAAGTGGTATATCCTTCATAACTTAAACAAGTGGTATATCCTTCATAACTTATAAATAAAAATTATATTTTTGTGTTCATCCCACATCCTTCCTAAATATGAACAATTACTAACCTTAACCAGATACATTCTCTACTTATGTCATAAAAGACGCTCGTTTCTACATGATTTGATGTTGTAGCAGTCAACGTCTGGTTTGTGGATTTTTAAGATACTTCGGTACCTCCATATGTAAATACATATTCATTTTGTGATTTAACTTTATGTGGGTCTGGCAGGTATCTAACATCCGTGTATTCAACTAGAGTGGTATCTTGCTTTGATTGATAAATTAATCCAAGATTATTAGATCCGTGAAGGTACCGCAAAAAATGTTTTATCCCATCATATTGTCTCTTTGTTGTTGAATTTTTATCAGCTAGATACATTAGAAAATATAATTTCCATTGTGCTTTGGTAATTATAGAAACTTTTCCCATATTATGGCTAAAAAAAAATAATTCCCACTTTGCATTATGTGGGAAAGTATTTCCCACAATACCGTCCACGTGAAAATTTGTTTTTTTTTTTTTATAGTTTTTCAGACAAAACCGCCACTTAAGATGGCGGTTTGCCTTAAGCACCAAACCGCCACATGAAGTGGCGGTTTGGTCCCTGGTAAACCGCCACTTCATGTGGCGGTTTGCTTGTGGCCTGAAAATGTTTTTTTCTTTCATTTTAAAATAGTGAATGCAACATGCATTAAACTAGTTCAATACCATCTATTCCATCATAATTAATTACGAACCGGCTTGATTTGAAAAAATTAATTATGAAAATAATGCAAGGATATATTACAATTATGGAAAGTCATACAAGAAGTTCAAGTCATAAAAGAATATACAAAGTTTGTTAAACTACAACCCCCGGCCCCTTTTGTTTTGCGCACCGGTGGATGATGATGGTGTGAACTCGTCAACCTCCGCAATGACATTAAGAGCAGGAGCTCGTCGTTGACTAGCACGCTGATATGTGATGATCCTTTGTGGAGGCGATGGATGTGGAGGAGGAGTGGTGATGGAAGTTGGAGGAACGAATGGCGACATAGTACCGGATGACGATGGCGATCTGGAAGACCGACCTCGAGTAGATGAACGCTGGCGACCTCGTGTGGACCGAGAATTGGATCCTCCGGAAGAGCTACCTCTACGGGCTGAACTCCTTGGAGAAGGAGTGTGGAATGTGTCATCTACCTCGTTAATGACGAGTGGAGTCGGTATGAGGTACTCATACTCCGCCTGACTCAATGCATCGGTCAATGACGCGTTGATGGAGCCTAGGGTCTGAGAACATAGCCGATACCCCACATCAACTGGCGATGTAGCGGCCCCTTGAATCGTGTCATTGCACTGTATGAGCACCGATCGGATGCGCTCAGCCTGTATGTTATCATTATGTTGTTAAAAGACTGACATTAAAGTATTACTATATGTTATGAGTGTTGAAAGAAGACGTACCAGTAACGTAGATGTCGGATGGTAATGTAATCCTGGTTGCGCAAATGCGGTGTTCGTTAGGCGTAATATGGAGATACGCCTGTATCAACTCATGTACATGCCGGTGCTATGACCTGTGAAGTTATCTCCTCGAATCAACCGAGATGCTCGGTCATTCCACGCATCTACGTGCGACCTATGTCGTAGGACGTAGTTCTAGTCCCCAGTCCTTCGATCGATCGCATGTAGTTGAGGTTGGGTGTCATAGGCATGTGGAATAACCTGCTCCAAACCGAATTGACGCATGACACGATCTGGAAGATGTAGCTCGACAATGTCAAAGCAAATAAGTGGACAATGCGATCTCCAAATCTCGTGGCCCGATGTACATATGTGCGGTAGAACGTCCATCTTAGCCGTTGTGTAAGGCTGCCATGTCATCTGTAATTGAAATCAATATGCTCAGTAATATATACAATTATTTTAATAACTAATACAAATAGTAAATGTTAATAACCTGCTCGTCCCGTTGTCGATCAAGTGCGTCTCTGTAGTAGACGAGAGTATGTGGGGAGTGGGATCTCGAAAGATATACGCGAAGCTAGCTGCAAACAAATGAACATTGTTTAACATTTAGATGTATCATAAAAAAGTGCAATTATGAATTTGATCTGGCGATTTACTTCAGTTCCCTAAACAAAACCGCTATCTCATGTAGCGGTTATATTAAAAAAACTTAAAAAAAAAATTCCTCAAAGCTATCCTACGTGGACGGTAATGTGGGAATTAGTTTTCAATTTCAAACAAAATGGGAATTACTTTATAAAATTGCATTATTCTGGGAAATGACTCGTAATTATATTGTTGCTTGTCCGATTCTCATGCAAAGAATTATTGAAATAATTTTGAATTTGAATTATTTTTTAGAAGCCTGACGTATTAAGAGTATTAATTATTTAAAGGAAAGAATAAATCAAACGACAACAACACAACATCATTCAACTCTTCCAATCTTTAAATTTCCAAATTATTCTGATGTAGTTTTTGAGAACAAGTATTTTCTTTTAAATAATGGATTTCAAATATGAAATTATAAATAAAAATTTTGAGAATGACAAGATTTGTGAAGTAGTTCTCAAATTTTCAACTTTAACTATTTAAAAAACAATAGTGGAATTTGATCCAAATCTTAAATTAAAAACTTTTAATTTTTCAAATAATAAATTTGAGTCAATTTCAAATTTCCAAATGAAATTATCATTCCCAAAAATCACATGATGCGATTACGCTTGGTAAACGCAATGAAATGGAATTGACACGAAGATATTGAAGGATATTCCAAGACTGATATCAGTGTCTTGATAAGAGTTGGACTGCCAAGCCTCTTTTCAACACAACACCGATGCTTTCCTTTGATCAATCAATGGAATGCTCAGCGTTCTTGGATAGAATGAAGTGTAATCTTGATGACTGATCAAGGGTTTACACATTCATGAAGGGTAGACTGACCCTTAGTAACCCAATTGCAAGCAATTGAAAAAAAATTCAAACACTGAATTTTTCTGGAAAATTTTCATTAAACAACAACGTGAGTGCTTACATTGATATTATCTACTATTTATAAGGCTAGGAATCAGAGGTAGGCTAATTACATGAAGGCCTAACGGTTAATAACAGTCATATACAAATACGTGCCTATACACGCGCCTCATTAAAGCTAAAATAGAACAACCAGAAACTATGCAGCAGCTGTTGGTTAATCTGTCGACTGGGCGACCATGGGCTCAGATTTCAGTCCTCCTCTGATGACTTCCAAAAGGATTCGTGGGCCATGGCAGCTAGGCCCATGTGTGGAGATTCCAAATCTACCCTCCACGTCATCCCATGGGCTCCGGTCTCGTCTGGGCGGGCCTGCCAAGGTGGTCTGGTCAGTGTTTGGTGTCAGATTTTGTTGCTGGTCTGTTTTGCTGATTTCTGTCAGGCCTTCTTGTTCGTTTATTGCTTCAATCAATTGAATCTGATTTTCTTTAATTAATTCATCACTTCCTTGTATGTATTGGTTGCATTGGAAGTCCTTTTTGTTTGAAGCTAGTTCAGAATCCGAAGTTAGTTCGGGATCTTCAGCTTTGTTGTTCATGATGTTGCTTGTGTTGCTTGGGTGTTCTTGGCCTTCGTTGTTGCACCCTGAGCCTGAGCCTTGATTGGCTCAATCCCCCCTTCTTGAAAATGAATTGTCCTCAATTCAGGGTCTTCATAGTATGGTGCTAAATCACCAATATTGAATGTAGGTGATATACCATAGGTAGCTAGCAAATCTATTGTGTAAGCGTTGTCTCCTGCCTGGGCTATGATCTGAAATGGACCATCTGACCTTGGTTTCAACTTGTTACTTCGTTGTTTGGGGAATCTCTCTTTGCGTAGATGCACCCATACATAGTCCCCGACTTTGAAATGCCTTTTCTCCTTGAATTCCTTGTCTGCTTTCTTTTTATACTTGTCATTAGCTTGCATGATGTTTTGCTGAACCTGAGCATGTATGTGCTGAGCTGCAGCTATTTGTTTTGCGGCGTTCCATGCACCTCTGTCCTGCAATGGTAAACAAACGAAGGTAGTAGGAGTCAAAGGATTAAACCCATACACACATTCGAAGGGTGAGTATTTAGTGGTCAAGCTTGGACATCTATTATATGCAAACTCAACATGTGGTAATTTGTCATCCCAATCCTTTGTGTTCTTCTTAACTAATGTTCGTAGTATATTTCCTAATGTTCTATTTGTTACCTCAGCTTGCCCATCCGTTTGAGGATGGTATGTAGTGCTGAACAACAACTTAGTGCCCATCATATTCCATAAGCTAGTCCAAAAAGTGCTCAAGAATTTAGAGTCCCTATCACTAACAATACTTTGAGGTATGCCATGTAATCTAATGATCTCATCAAAGTACAATTTGGCTATATGTCTAGCATCACTAGTCTTGGTGCAAGGTATGAAGTGTGCCATTTTCGAAAATCGATCCACTACTACCATCACAACATCTTTTCCTCTAACGGTTCTTGGTAAGGCCACTACAAAATCCATACTAACATGTTCCCAAGGGTGGTTAGCTATGGGTAGAGGTCTATACTCCCCTTTGTGGAAAGTTAGCTTTGCTCTTATGCACACTTCACATTTTAGGATGTGTTTACCTACTGTGCCAAGCATCTTGGGCCAAAAGAAGTGTTGTGCTAGAATATCTAAAGTTTTTTGAATACCGAAATGCCCTGCTAGTGTTCCCTCATGAATTTCTTTGACAAGAGCATTCCTCAAGGGTGATCTAGGTATGCAAAGCCTATTGTTCTTAAATAAAAATCCCTCCTGCACATAAAAAGGTCCTTTAGGTCCTTGACTACACTCGGCATATATTTCTTTTAAATCAGGGTCCTCTGTATACAATGGCTTAATCATTTCAAACCCCAAAATTTTGGCTTCTAATATAGCTAACATGTGATATCTTCGACTAAGAGCATCAGCTACAATATTAGCCTTCCCTGCCTTATATTTGGCTGAAAATGTGAAAGATTGAAGGAATTCTACCCACTTGCCATGTCTTGAATTCAACTTACTTTGTCCATTGATGTGCTTAAGTGATTCATGATCTGAGTGTAAATGAAGGGTTGAACTTTTAGGTAGTGTGACCATGTTTCTAATGCCCTTACTATAGCATAGAACTCTCTATCATAAGTAGAATAGTTAAGTCTACTCCCATTTAATTTTTCGCTAAAGTAGGCAACATGTCTCCCTCCTTGGATTAACACAGCCCCAATCCCTTTTCCACTAGCGTCACACTCGACCTCAAAAGGTTTGGTGAAATCAGGTAGTCTCAAGATAGGTGCCTTACACATCATCCCCTTAATTTGCTCAAAGGCTATTTGTGCTTCAGTGGTCCATTCAAAAGTGCCCTTCTTTGTGCATTATGTTAAGGGTGACATGATGGAGCTAAAATTCTTAATGAATCTTCTAGAGAATGATGCTAACCCGTGAAAAGATCTCACTTGTGTAATGGAAGTAGGTGTGGGCCAGGTTCTAATTGCCTCTATCTTCATAGGGTCTACCTTAATTCCTTCCTTTCCAATTATAAATCCTAGGAAATTTACCTTGGTCATCATAAAGGCACATTTCTCTAGTTTTCCATAGAGTTGTTGTTTCCTCAAAACCTCAAACAATCTCCTAAGGTGCTCAAGATGTTCACCTACAGTTATGCTATAGATCAAGATGTCATCTAGGTATACTACCACAAATTTTCCAAGAAAGGGTCTCAACACCTCGTTCATTAACCTCATGAATGTGCTTGGAGCCCCAGTCAACCCAAAGGGCATCACCATCCACTCATATAGTCCATATTTGGTTTTGAATGCCGTTTTCCACTCATCACCTTCTCGCATCCTTATTTGGTGATAGCCACTTCTAAGGTCGATCTTGCTAAACCAGCATGCCCCTGCTAATTCATCTAGCATGTCATCTAGTCTAGGCATAGGAAACCTATATTTAACAGTAATGTTATTCACACTTCTGCTGTCTACGCACATTCGCCATGATCCATCTTTCTTAGGAACTAATAGTGTAGGAACAACACATGGACTTAGACTCTTCCTTACATATCCCCTGGCTAACAACTCCTCCACTTGCCTTTGTAACTCTTTAGCCTCAGTAGGGTTTGTTCTGTAAGCTGGTCTATTAGGTATAGGTGCCCATGGTATCAAATCTATTTGGTGTTCAATTCCCCTTATGGGTGGTAAGCCTTGGGGTAATTCATCTGGAAAGACATCTTGGAACTCCTCTATTAATTTTTGCACAGATGGGTGAACAGGTGTGTGTGTATGTGGTGACTCCTTAGTGAACATTATAAATACTGTGTTCCCTAGTTTCAGCTCTTTGTCACATTCCTTTCTTCCTATCAGATGTGTAGGAGATGGTTTGGTCTTAGTAGGAGGTATGGCTTTGTGAGGGGGTAGTGGCATCAATTCCTTAGTCTTAACCTCGTGCCTTAGGGAATACATATTGGTGAAGCCATTGTGTATGGTTTTCCTATCATGTTGCCATGGCCTTCCGAGCAATACATGACAAGCATCCATGGCTAAAACATCCCAAAGCACTTGGTCGTGATATGTGCCTATGCCAAAACTCACCAAACATTGTTTATTAACCGCATTCCCCGTACGATCATCTAACCACCTTAGCTTGTAAGGTCTGGGGTGAGGTCTAGTGGATAATCCCAAGGTTTTGACTAGCTCTTTGCTCACACAGTTGGATTCACTACCTCCATCAATGATCAAATCACATAGCTTGTTCCCGATCTTACATTTTGTTTGAAAAATATTTTCTCTTTGGTCTGAATTCTTGACCTGTGGGACTATGTGAAGGTTTCTCCTGATCAACAGATTGTGAAGCTCCTCCTCGGGGCAAACATGCTCTATATCTCCCTCCTCCTCACTTTTCTCAGTAGTATTCTCCTCCATTCTTTCCATATACCCATAGCTATTCACTCTAAAAGACCCCTCATATTCATCCTCAGGTGTGGGTGGTAACTTGACTTCCTCTCTTCCTTCCATGTGCACTAACATAGCTCGTGGTCCCCTTTTACTATGAATCTCATCCCATTCCCGTTGTGTGAAGGCTCGTGCATTGGGACAATTTCTTTTGTAATGGCCATGTCCGTGACACTTAAAGCACATGACATCCTTAGGGTTGACTTCTTTATCTTTAATAGCAAATTGCCTCTCTGTGTGGGAACCAATATGTCTACTATGAGGCTGTGTAAGTTTGCTGAGAGGAAAAAATTGTGCAGCTGTTCTACTGTTAACAGATGGGTGCTGTGTGGGTGGCGTAAAGCTACTGATTTCCTTACTTCTATTGAATGTGTGTGTAGGCTGTGCTACTCTTCTCCTTGCTGATTTCTCGAATATTAAGGCACTATTAGAAGCTCCTTCATAAGTGAGGTTCTGAATCACTTCTACTTTCTCCCTCAGGTCCTCCCTCCATCCTCCTAAGAACCTACCAACTTTCAGTTCTTCTAGTGTTACATCATCATCATCGACAATTCTTACATATAATTTCCATTATTCAATGATGTTATTATATCGAGTTGTAATTTAATTATAGTAATATTTTATTATAATTCTAGTGTTACATTTCAAGTGTAGATCAATAAACTTCACATTTAAAGTTACGAATATCAATATCATATCTTTTCTTGTGTAAGGGTTTAGCTAAGTATAGAGTGTAAGTCTAAGTTAAGTTAGGATCTCTTTAGGAAAATAAGAGTTTAATAAAATAAGCATAACTTCTTAGCTTACATTAAGTTACATTAACGGTCCATTTGATTATTGGTATTAAATGGTAGTAATGGAAATGATTTATAGTGTAAAATTTCATCAAAAGTTATATTATTTCCATGGTAATGAACTTTTAATCATAAAAAAACTACCTAATAGCAACTCTCCCAAAGGTAGTGCATTGGAATGAATTTCATGAAGTAAATGAGATGATTGAAGTTGGACAAGCATGACCATCAAGGTAATCAAGAGATTTTTCAACTAAAATTACTCTACTTTTTTATTCCTATTACCACTATTTATTATCAGCTACCAAATAGACTGTAAGTTTAATAACTTATAAAGTGTGTAATCAGCTACCAATTAATGTTAAAGTTCGTAAACAAATCTAATTATTTTGTCTACTTTAATTCGGCATTAATTTATATTTTGTCATAAGTATTTAAAATACTGACAAATAATTTAATAAATAATCATATTCTATTCAACACCTTTCCAGATTATTAACTCATAGTTTCGTTAACAATTTTTTCCAATTAATTATATCACAATGATACAATCCATTTTGTTTTTGTTTTTTTATTTTATAAGCTTTCAAGGTATTTTTTTAAGTACAGCTATTAAAGTATCTTAATGATAAGAGGTAAGACGTGATATTGCTAAGTTGCTAGAATTAACTGCAAACTTTTGAGTTAGAGAAAAGTTCATGCGCATAATACATTTATGGTGAAAATTATTGCAATTAAAGGTTACTGTAAATAACAATGGTCTTAAAGTTTTGTCAATCATTTGAAATGCTAGAGTGATTAGATTTGATTTGCTAACGTAACCAATAATTAAATTCCATTAATTAATGATTAATAGCAAATATTTCTTTGTTAGTAGTTGGAAAGTCCAATTCATCATTAACTAAGATCAATTACACCATAAGTTAATCACTTGGTTGAAAAAGTGAAACACAACATTCTATTTGATTTTATTTCAAAAGCTTCTTATAATTTGCATTGGCAAGGAGAAAAGGATAAGTATTATATCTTAACATTTTAATAAAATACTAACATTTTATTGAGAATTATGAGTTAGTTTAATAATTAAATGTGTAATCTATAACCTTTATACTACGAATTTAATTTTTATTACGCACAGAAAGATCAAGTTCCCTCTCTTCTTACACTTACAAAATTATATCCTTATCTATATAAAAAAAAATTTTACTAGGGCATTATGTTGTACTTATGTTTAATATCTCATTAGCTTATGTATACAGGGCATGTTAACGAAATGTTAGTTATGGGGTAATTGTTAGCTATGGGTGGTTTTTAGATATTTAGCTGTTAATATAATATTATAGTTACATGTACTAATAAATGCTACATAAACTACTGTTTACTAAGCAATAATATTTTTTCTTAAAGTTGTCTTTTAGCCTCACTAAAAAATAAACCGTTACTTAAACTGCTATATATATCGAGCAAATCTATAGCTTAAGATATAATAAATTACTTTTTAGTTTCTATTAAGTAAAGTAAAGTTAAAAAAAGTATTATTACTTATCCATTTTGTGCTAATTTTTGTGGACCCGTTAAAAACTAGCTCTCTTACATATAGGAACAAGGATAGATGCTTATTCTCATTTGTCAATAATAACCCTAATTATTATTGTCACTTAATTAATTATCATCAATACCAATCACGTAATTCAGGTTGATGTTAAATCCCTATCAACACAATAAATGTAGGCAGTGATCATCCCTAGTGTCACTTCTAAACATTTTATGCTTAGAAG
>NC_080052.1:12998433-13198433 GCF_026212465.1 Amaranthus tricolor
TATGTGGATGTTAGTAACATATTATGAGTGAACCATATTAAACGTGCATGTGATCTTTATTGTTTTTTATATTTATCTTACATTTCTCATAAAACTTGTGCACGGGATTAAATATGAGTTGGACAGAATACGAGCTATGAAAAGTTAAAAATAGGGTAAAATTATTGTGATCTCATTACATGAAATTAAACATTAAAAATAGTAAAAGAAGTAGGATGATGTAATAATTATAATTCTGGATGAATTAGTTTTTTTATGCATGGTCTTAAAAGATATATATATATTTTGACATCTAGTTTACCAACATCCAACATATTGGATCGAAAATCATGTCACTAGCATTAAGATCACTCGCCTATAATTTGTAGACATTTTAATTATGTTCAAGTATTCCTAAATATTATCAAAAATTATATTGATTCTACAAAGATGAACAAAACTTTTTATCCGTATATATGTACCCATATTGACTATTAGTTAATGGTATATTGTCTGTCTAACTTATGCTACAAAACAAAGGTTAAAAACATTAATTAACGCATTTAACCAATTTCGTTTGCAAGTATTCTCCTCAAATAGTGTTGAACATAATAATATACATAATAATATTTTATCTATATTAATTAACGTAGACACGAAAATAGAAATTTTATGAAATTCTTTTCATATAGGACTGTTTAAATGAGGTGATTAATAACCCGTGTTTACATAGATTAGATGAACCCATTATTTTAAGAACTTCTTTTCCTATTAAGCGTCTAAGATTTAGAGAAACAATTATAAAATTTATCTTAGGTATTGAAATTAATGTTCAACCTAACTCCTAAGACTTTTCCCTTTAAATTTCTTGAAGTTTGTTAAAAATTGAAAATTCATCCAATAGACATAGATAGTCAATATAGATCCAGTGAGTAATTGGCAAAGTTACCTATACATTGATGCATAATATCTGGTTATGAACTCAACTTCGTATCTGATCCCAGTCCAAAAAGATAGTGCCAGAGAAGGATTATTAAACTAATACTCCTATTATGCTAAATTTATCCCATTAATTTTTCGTATGAAACAAGAACAAGAAGACAAAAATAAATATTATGGGACAATAGAAGAAATGTGCAGATCAACTGAAAAAGTAATTTAATTGTATGGATGCTAGGGCTGCACACGGTCCGGTCTGGTCTGATTTGACAGAAAAATCATACCAGACCAGAAATTCCGGTCTGGAAATTCCTCAGACCAGACCAGACCAGTCAAGAGACCAGACCGGACCAGACCAGACCGTTCTAGAACGGTCTGGTCTGGTCTGGTCTACGGTTTTAATTTTTTTTGTATTTTTTCAATTGAGTGAGAATCTAAGATAAACGATAATCTGTAAACAAATATCAACCTATATCAACAACACCAAATAAAAGCACTGCAAGCAGACTCAAGTATCTTTGTAGTCTTCTTGGGCAGAAGAAAAACCTGAGACCAGTAAGTATGCATTCCCATAATGACACTCCTAACAAGCTAAATCCTGCCAGCAATAGATAACTACCTGCTAGACCAATGTTGAATTCTGCCTAAAGTTTTATTGACAAGGGGCTTACAATCTGATAGCATCCACCATATTCTGAGCAACATCATCAAGAATCCTCATCCAGCACTATACCACCATCCAGCATCATTAAATCCCCACCCACAATTAGGTGTAACAAAACAGACTAAAAGTTCAATCTCAAGAATCCCCAAACAAAATAAACCTAATTAATTTTTCAATCAACCCAGAAAATGGAGATTCAACAGCACTTCATGAAATTCAAATTCCATATAATATTTGGGGTACTTTTATCAACCTCATTTTTCACCATTTTAAGAATAGCTCCAAGATTTATCGATCTAATAGTCTTAGGATTAACAAAAACTGAAGGAGGACATTCAACATATTAACATTTTCTTAGGATTAACATAACAACTAGAAGCAATCAAGCAATCCATTCGTCCATAATCACCAGAAGCAATCCATTCATCTTCGAATTTAAACAAAAACTGATAAAAAAACCCTAAAAAATCAAAAAATCAACCAATATACTTACATTACGAGATTCTACACTTGATTCCGTGGTGACTGGTGAGATGGGAGAATGAAGATTGGAGGAGGAGCGTCGAAGCCTCGAAGAAGCACAGAAGCACAGTCGTCTAGCGATGAGTTGAAGGAGGCCGTCTGTCGTTTGGCGTCTGGCGTCTGTCGACTGTCGATGGGTTGAAGGCTTGAAGCTCAAAGAGTTGAAGCCTCGAAGGAGGCGAGGAATTAGAGAGGAGGCGAAGAATCAGAGAGGAGGCGAGGAATCAGAGAGGAGGCGAGGAAGAGAGGAGAATGTCACGAGTTGGGAGAAGGAGGCAGCCAGGCAGGAGTAGACGAGTAGTAGCCCTAAGCCCCTAACATTTGATTTTATTACGGTTTTTCGGTCCGGTCTAGTCTGAAAATCTTAAAACCGGGACCGAACCGTAAACCGTTTAAAAAAAAAACCGGACCAGACCATTTAGACCGTAGACCAGACCAAATATTTAAATTACGGTTTGGTCCGGTTTGGTTTACGGTTTAGACCAAACTCTGTTCAGCCCTAATGGATGCAAATTAAAAAATATATTTTTGTCATTATTAAAAATAAAAATGAAATAAATTTTATAGATGAAATAAAAATAAAGAATTATAAATATTGTGGGACAAAGAAGGTATGTGCATGATCATAACCTTGTATATTTTTAAATACACTGAGTTACGTTGTAGTCCTATAATACAATAACACGTAAGCAAGTAATAAATTTAAAAATCATATCATCAAGTATACTCATCATGATGTATAGTCAAGAGAATAGAGAGCTATGCATAAAAACAAATGAATAAAACCCTACAAGAGCATACTATAGGGTACAAAAATTATTCAAGATTCACTACAATGGATTTAACTTAGTTTTTATTGATTTTATTTTAGTAACATGAAAAAATTACTAATTTATATTTTATTGTAATAAACGTTAGTTATAATTTTGAATTCTACTTCAAATTGATTTAGTTACATTTTATTTGATCTTTGATGACATATGTAATTATAGTCTCTAGTAACATTTAAGAAATATCATTAGATCTAATGTTGAATAAAATTTTAATAATATGATTTTTTATTATGCTGCTAAATGGTAATTAATGTTACTAAAACAACTATTTAAAGAAATGTCACTAAATATCCCAAAAAGTATACTATTGGATGGATAAAAATACAAAAAGAAACAAAAATTTTAAATTTAATAAAATTTCCGAATTTGAAAATACTATTTACTAAATATTATGGTTTCATTTTATAAAATATACTTGAATTATCATTTAAATTACATTAAAATACATTTAAATATACTATTGGATGGTTTCATTTTAATCACCTTGGGCTTTGTTTTATTCTCCTTAACTCTTTCTCATCCTTTAATAATTAATTTCACATTAGTATAACTCATACCATATGACCCTTGGTCGAGCTTGTATATCGTAACTAATTCCTCCACCTTACTTTTTTTGGATTACATGGTCATTTTTATCATTACTTCTTTTGTTATGTTTTAGTTGCATATAATAGTAACATTTTATATGGTAAATTAACATCATCAATAGCAAGTATTGTAAAATGGATGAAATATATTATTAGCGTTTATAAATTATCTTTCTCTTCGGGCCCTTAAAATCTCAGGATCAGCCCTGATTATTGGATAAATTCAAAAATATTAGGAGCATGGCCATTCATGATTTGTTTCATCAAATTTTTTTAATGTTATTATAATTAAGAGCGGAGGTATATACTTTACACATAAAAGAGCTAAGTCGATACATTAGTAAAATAATTATAGGGTAATTAATTGATAGATCATATATCTTACATTAGTTGAATTAGAAATAAAATAGGATGCATATTTAGGGAGTTGGACCCCAACATAGCTTCGCCAATGCAACGAACATGATGAACGCAAATCACTTATATTTCACACAAATATTGGTTTTTAGTCATTGTTCACCTGATTTCCTCTTTTATTATTAAGAGTGTTTTTATGCTCTAAATTACTAGAAATATTGTGCTGTTGAGGAGAACAAATTATAAATTTTTGTAATACATCAACATTGTTATATAATATGGAAATTACCGGGTCCATTTACATTTTATTATGAGATCATAGAGTAACTTTAAGTGATGTATGAGCTGTATGCACACAAATATAGTATGCACTAATTTAAATTTAAGTAGTGTGGCTTATAGAATTTGACTAAGTAAAATATAAAATGAGAAGTATAGGCATGTGCATCAAAGATTAAGAAAGGGTAAGGGTGCACAATAAAATTATATGGATTAAGTCTATATTGAACTTTTACAGAATTCATGATGGTATCTAGGGGTGGCATAATGGGCGGGTGACTATTCAAAGAAAATTACAACATATTCATTGTGAAAACTCGTATAATTCTATTCGTCGTGATATCAGTAATACTATCATCCCATAAGTTTTACGATGAAAAAGTGGTGCATAATTTATACTGCATAAATCATAAAATTAGTATTTCTAAAAAAATTCGTTGATATCTTTGTTCTTAAGAATATTTTTCTTATCAAAAGTAAATAAATAAAAGAAAAAGAATATTTGAATTTGGCTACAACATGGTTTACCTTTAATTTAAAGAAAACAACGTTGTGCCTCAAACAGTCCGATATTTTGGCTGACAAAACTAAGCTATTCTCTAATTATTTTTTGTTTATATATTTTTGTCTACTTTACGAAATACTATACAATTAGCAAATAGAAGCAATTCAAAAATAAGATCTCATTTAAAGAAGAAAATTCATAAACAAACTCTAATTTTGGGCCGACCAAGTACAATATTGTAACTTGAATCTCACATTGTTAAATTTTAGGCACCGTTTATCAAGTTTGGGAATACTTCCTTTCATTTAAAATATGTACCTTATTTTTAGTTTGTATTATTATATTTCTATATATAATTAATTAATATTACATAAAAAAGTGTACATTTTTTTAGTTTGTTAGAAGGATATTTCTATAACATTAATTTTCTCAGACCAACTTCAAACATTTTTGGTTTTATTAATACAACCGCAATCTTTATTAGTGACAAATTACTACCAATAAAATTCCGATGGCGTTGATTGAATATTAATTGTAAGAATTTTAATTTACCGCATTGAATGTCGGTCCTTATGTGACTTTTACCTATTTTTTGTATAATCTATTTTATTATTAGTTATTTAGTATGAATTTTCTTTTAATAAGTTAGAAACTAATTTTCAAATTACTTATGTTTTAAAAAGTAATTATCATGGTTAAAAATAACGTTAAATACTTTTGTAATTTAAAATGCAGAAATATGGGTGAATAAGTACTCATTTCGATCAGATTTTCAAACTACATGTGCATAAATAGTAATCGCGGTATCCTTTATTCGAAAAAATATTAACGTCAATAAAAAATCATTAAATATTTTCTAAATCTTTGTGCCTCAAAAACCGGCTGATAAGTATTCATTTACACTAGAACTTCAAACTATGTTCCCATAAAAAGTGATCAATGCGTTTATTTTTTAAAAAATGTTAACACAATTAACAATGATATCAAATATCTTCTTAATTTGGCATGCCTCAAAGATAAGCACATAAGTAGTCATTTCAATTGGATTTTCAAACTATGATCTCATAAAGATTGATCCCAACATCTATTTTTCGAAAAAACTACGCTATAATGTGGTAAAGCAAAGTTAGATGTATTTCAAATTCTAAAAATTTAAATAATAATTGAATAATTCAAGTACAAATATCAATATTTAATAGATTTACTTTTACTTATGAAAAATAAAAAATTAGTTAATTTTGTAAAATGGAATTTTAGAGTAAAATAAATAATTAATCAAAAATATGAAAAAATAAAAAAATAAATTAGTCAAATCTCAAAGGTTTAAATCAAAGGTCATTAGCATTAGTCAAAGGTAAATAAAATGTCATCTCTGATTAAAGTGATCTGATCACTAAAATTTGCCAACTTGACAACAACATATATTTGTGTGTTTTGATTAGATATGATATCAGTAATTTGCAAAAATAAGAATTGTGTTTGTAATTTTGAAGATCAAGTAAGTTTAAGGATATTCTGGACAAAAGAATCTTAATTATTATTATGTGACTTATATTTATAAAAATTTTGTTTGAAAAAAGTATGTATAAAGATAAATTAATCTCATTTCTATTGAATTAATTTCATTTCTAAGTTTGATCATCACATATTTAACTTATCTTTTGATCTCATCAATATATTTTTCCTTCGCTTCCCTAAAATAAACGTCTTCATTTTAACCACTTTACTCTCTTTTCTTAATTTTTAACACATTGGTACTTAAAATAATCTATATTTCAAGTTACTCTCGAGTTTAGAACTTTGCACTTTGAGAGCCATTTTCCTTGTTATTTCGTTCTATTGAATTAATCTCATTTCTAAGTTTGACTTTCACATATTTAACTTACATTTTCATTTTATCAACTTATCATTCTTTCTTTCCCATAAAATATACCCTAACATTTTTATCGCTTTACTCTCTTTTCTTAACTTTCACCACATTAGTACTCATAGCTATTTTTTTAAATTACCTTGAGTTTAGAGCTTTAAACTTTGCGAGCACGTTAGGTTGTAAAAGGTTCTATGGTCAATGGATCAACTATACAATCGGAAATAACTAGAGGTCTCAATTTTGAGATTTTAAATTCACTTACGTTGAATTTGGAAATAAGTAATTCTTTTCAAAATATAGATTTCAATTATAAACTCATAATGGCAAAATTTGATAATGACTAGCTAAGCTTTGGAAAATAATTCTTAGATTCTCAACTTTACTTTTAGAATAAAGGTGGAATTGACTCATATCTAAAATTAAATTTCATTGATTTTACAAACACAAAATTTGAGTCTATTCTAGATTTTCAAATGAAATCATCGTTTTCAAACATTGGAATAGTTTATCATATGTAGCTTGTATTTTACTAATGATTTTTTGATTATTTTTTTTAATATTTCATTTTTTTTAATTAATAAAAAATTATATACAATTAGTAATTTAAGTGAGAAAAACACCTATATATATTTTTGAAGGCAAAAGAAGAAAGCTATCAAAATTGTAAATTGTACTAACCAAGGACAAACATCCCAACAGATTTGTAGATTGTGTTACACATGTAATAAGCAGGTGGTTTGGTCATTAAAAAAGAAGAGGTGAGTTAGAGTCAACTAAATGAATTTTCCTCGTAAGACTTAAGGAATCTGAGAAGCTACTTCAAGACAGTTTAATCAGTGCCTAAAATTGCATGGCTTTATCCATTTGGTAGTTTATGTGTACGTGGTTGTATTTAAATATTAAAGAAATTGCCAACAAAAAGTACATAATTTTTGAGCTTCCTTATGTTATTAACTGAGATATGATTTGTATCTTTCATTGATTTTCTTGCTTGGAGTTTCATTGTGCTTGGTTTTATGTGAGAAATTGAAATCTGGGAAGAATAATAAATAATAATACATGTTATTTCAATTTTAAAAAATATTGATTCTTCTCCGATCACAGCCGACTGCAAGCATGTCGGAAGTCGGCGAGCATTGATATATGAGTCGGCTAACTTTAATATTTTAATACTTACTCCGTCTGTCCTTTTTGAATTGCATTAAAGAGAAAGAGGCTAATTTATAAGAATGTGATAATAAATGAAGAGAAAAAATGAATTGTGTGGACGAAATTAAAAGAGAGTTAAAATGTATGGATGAAATTAAAAGAAAGTGTTGGACCATCATCCAAATATAAAAATAATGCAAATTAAGTGGGATGAACCAAAATAGAAAAAGCTGTTAATTCAATGGAACGGAAGGAGTATAGTTTAGTGCAACATAAAAGTGCAACTAGATTTTTATAGAAGGTTTGAAATTGTTTATTAAGATATAATCAACAAGTGGATAAAAATATTCTTAGGGGGAGTTTTGAATATAGTATGAGGAATTTTTGCAAAAATAATCAGGTTTTGACTTCAACAACCACGGGTTCAAACTTTAATATTTTGTTGAATAAAATTAATCAAAAACCCTAATTATAAATTTGAAGAACAAAATTGAAAAACAATAATGAAAACAATAACGGAGCTCATAAATTAATTAACCCTCAAAAAAACCTACATCATGACCCTTTAGTTTTTATAACTGTTAGGCCTTTGGTATAGCCTCTTTATTCACACTCACTTATATTTCTAGTGCTATAATCTTTAGAAGAAGATCACAATTCTTTTCTAATACTGCAAAAATAACTTATTTTAAGACAAACTCGCTTTCTTGTATAAACATGTTTAGTGACATAAACGCTCTTAGCTTTGTCGCTAAAATTGTCGCTTAAATGAAGAAAGAGAACTATGTACAACTTTAGCGAAAAAAACTTTTTTTTCTTTTTTTTTTTTGAAAATAAGGCAACATATTATAAAACTCAAAAGTTAGGGTGCATCAAAAGAGAAAACATAGGTGTCCTACTCCTCAACCACAAGAGGAGGGGGGAATACAATAGTAGAAAATAAAGAGTTTAAAGATACATCATAACAAGGCATACAAAATCAAAGAAAATAGTCTCGCCTACATAGGACGACGAGGTAGAGAGTCTAAAAAGCCTAATCTGTTGGGGGATTTTTGTACGAGCTTGGTGGGAGAGACAATCAGCATAGTGGACTTCCTGTCTAGGGACATGACGTACTTCCTTCTTAAGGTTCCACATTGAAAGCCCCCTACAATAGGTACAAAGTGAGCATATATATCCCTAATAAAAGTAAGCCTTGATAAACTATCCACAACTACTTTGGAATCCGAAAAATAGAAAAATCAGTCCAAGATAGGAGATCAGTTACCATAAACCCGATAATAATAGCCAAAAGTTCAGCCATATTTGCATCTAGAGTCCTAGCAGACAAAATAAAGGAGGAAAACCAAATACCAGGGTCAGAGAAACATGCCACGCCAATGGTGCAAAGGTTAGATGTAGGCAGGAAGGAAGCATCAACTTGGATAAGGTTACTCGGAAGAAAAGCAAGCTGGTAAGAGAAGCCATACAGTTTTGAGACCCCTTGACTCTGGTGGGATTGGGAGAAGAAGAAATTAAGAGCACTAGATATGGTAAGACTAAAGGAGATATATGTTGTTGGGTTGGGCTTAGAGTAGACTTTGTTATTCTGTTTAATCCACAGAGTCCAGAGAGAAAAGTTGAACCAGGTTGGCCACGGAATGAGGTTGGAAGAGGTACTGGAACTGAGATTAGAGGTTAGCCAGGCAGAGAAATCGAGGGAGAAGAAGTTATCTGGTAAACCAGCGTAGTAGAGGAGCCAAAATTCTTTAGCCACGAAGCAACCTCTAAGACAGTGGATAGAATATTTCGCTAGGGAAGGGCAGAAAGGACAGTTAGAAAGCTAGCAAATAGAATAGTGATAAAGGGTACTTCTCGTAGGAAGTGCATCCCAAGCTAATTGCCAAAGAAAGATGGATAATTTTAGAGGACATATGATATCCCATATGAGGTTCCAATTAAAGGATGGAGGAGGGGGATTTTTAGATTGGTGAAGAGAGGAGTATAAGTCTCGGGAGTTGAAAAACTTTCCTTTTGAAAGGTTGCAAACCAACAGGTCAGAGCCTGATTTGGATATAGGAATAGAAGAGATATGGTTGGTGATCCACGAAGATAACGGGTAGGAAAGGCAAGACATGTTCCACTGGTTATTAGCTAAAAGGTGATCGGGAATTTTACGTCCTTCAATAGTAATACCACAAGTGCACGACATAGCGTAGTACGTCGGCAAGTACGGGTCGAATCCATAAGGAGTGGGGGTTAAGTTAATAGTTTCTCGATCGATTAGTGTGTTCGAAAACGTATAATATGATGTTTGGAGATAGAAATAATTAAAATAAGCAATTTTAAGTACTTAATGAAATAAATCATAAAAGTAAATAAGGATACAATGAACTAAAAGCAATGATAAAATGATTAATAAGCAAAGAGGCATAAGCTTGGCTTTCTCGCCAAAGTAGTGTTTACAAGAACGTATCATAAGTACTAAACTACTAATGTTCTCTCTTGAGCAACAAAAGCTTCCTAAACATACTCCACTACCTATTCTTATGGAGCTAAGCACAATTTAAGACATGAAGCACACATTTAACAATTCCAATCAAAGCATCTACCTATTCTCATGGAGATGTCTTAACTTTTAAGCATAGATTATAGTTAAAAATCGACTCTCGCCCTCAATTCAACGACACTAACAACATGATAGCAAAATCCATCTTAAACCATAAACAAAACAACCAAGCCAAAGGTAAAGAAAGCAATTCAAACTACATACATGGTGATGATGCCTAGCCTAGCCAAAACAAACTACTCACTCATACTCATATTGAAATTGTAGATTGCAAACAAACCAAGAATCATAGATAAATAAATTAAACTAGAGTATCCTAAAGAGATGAGTGCAATATAAGTTGAAGAACTACAAGCATGAATATATGAAACTAAAGGCAAACAATCAAAACTAACTAAGTGACATGAATTGAAAACAAAATAAGCAAGGATAGAAGTGGAAGTTACTCTTTTAAGTTCAATCTAAGGATTAACAAGATGATTCAAGGATTCAAAGTAATACATTCCAAAAGTTTCAATAATAGTACATCAATGGTTGAAGAATTCCAAGTTGTAAAATATTACACATAAGGATGAAGTTGAGATTGTATTTGGAAAGTGAAAAATAGTTAATTGAATTGAAAGGGAAATTATGCTAACACTAATTCATAATTGAAATGAAAGCAAAGCTATGAAGAATACATAGAAATTACTCAAAATGAAAGGTGAAAACTGAGATGATAGCTCCATCTTCCTCTTCTCTATTTATAGGCTTCAAAAATAAGTGGGAGCTGATGGTTTCATGATTGCTCCACCACCTTTAGGTTGTAGGAGGGGGGGTGCCACCCCTAATGGATAGGGTAGGGTGGGTGGTAGTCTTGGCAGCAGCAATTAGAAGCAACAAATATAATTGGACCTCGAACGATACTTAAAAAGATCGCAAAAGTGTTGCCGCCCATTTTGCTCGACTCGAGCGGATCCTACTCGACCAGTCGAGCCACTATTAGGTCCAACATCAGAAACATAAAAAATTGGACAGAATGTGAAATTTAGCTTCGCTCGACCCAAACCATCTTGCTCGACTAGTCGAGCGGATGTACTGTGCTCCTAAATTGAATCCTGCTGATGATCAGAAGCTCTGGAAGTTTGAATGCACTTTGCTCGACCCGAGCCAACTTGCTCGACCGGTCGAGCGAACGTCAGATATGTAATACTCAGCTTCTGACTCGAGCAATGCTCCTGGGCTGCTCTAGCTACTTTGGCTCGAGCCCATTCTGGTCTAGTGGATTGGCTTCTTTTTGGCTTGTTCTTATGGCTTGGCTCATGAAGTTTCACTTCTTTGAGCCCTCGGTGTTTAGGTGAGCAATGTATGCAACCAAAGGGGCTAGTTGGTGCTAGGTATTGATGATTAGATCCCGAGATGAAATAAAACACCTAAACAACAAAACAAGCGTAAAATCCAATAAACTAGTGCAATAGCATGTAGTTTTCTCGCGCTAAACAAGCCACTTATAGGGGTAAAAATAAAGATAAAATGTACCTAACAAAAGGTCTTAAGGCACAAAAACTTGATCTCTAAACTATTTCCCATTTTTCAAATTCAAAAGTGCATTCTTTAGCAACAAATAAGGCAACAAACCTTTTGTTAGAATATATTGTTGCTTTTAACATGCAATATTGTTATTTTTTGTAGTATTTTGTAATTATTTCTTAATTTAGGTGAGTCAGGTGCTCGTCATGGTTGGGGTGGTGATATAGGAGGTAGCTGTAGTTGATCTGGTAGATTCATGGATCGCATAGTTCCCACGGTGGTGGTACTTGATCTAGTCATGGTGCTTATTACTAATTTTTTTGTTTACACATTGATTTTTGTATATACATTAATTTAAACAATTATTTGTGTAATATATATCGTATTTTTGAAATCTTGTTATATGCATATTTCAATTAATAAATATTTAAATTATTAAATTTCAATTTAATTATTTTGTTGTTTATGTATAGTTTTTAAGTATTATTTACAAAAAAAATTAAATATTTGTTATTATTGTTAAATAATAAGAGTAATATTTACTATTATTATTCAATGAAAATGACAAATATTAAATTATTTTTTTTACAACCTGAAAAAAATCTAGCGAAAAGATATAGGGTTTGTCACCAAGCTAGTGACAAATCTAGCGGCATAATTTTTTTTAGCGACAAAGCGTTTTGTCGCCATATCACTCTAGTGACAATTTAAGCAACAAAAACGCTTTGTTGCCAAACCCTTTTCATATTGTAGTGCAACACTCTCTGTAGCCATATGCTACCAACAAGGCTCTCAATTCCTAGTAAACTTAAGAAACACTATATGCTTACCATAGTTTCTCTTTGATTTCTTTCTCTTATAACATAGATTAATTCAGACTATGTGTAACTCAGAAGTGATAGAAATGAGAATTATACTATGAAAAATAATAATTAGTCTCTAAAATACTAGAAGGGGTAAGAAAATACAAGGATAAAATGTCTTCTTTGATGTGAGCACAAGGAACAATTATGATGAGCATTGTTGTTAAAATCACGATCTGGAATCGTACGATTCTACAACCTAGATCGAACCCAGCGTTTAGGATCGTTAGTAGAATTGGAATCAAATGGGATATCGCTGGTGGGATTGCTACAATCAACTAGCACTAGTGGAAAAAAACGTATTTGCTGCGTATAATTTGCAGCGGTTTTTGTATATACGCAGCAATAAATAGGAAAAAGAATAAGGAAAAAAAACAATTAATTGCTGCGGTTTTGAGACGTGACCGCAACAAATACTCAGTAGCACAATTAATTGATGCGGTTATGCTTAGGACCGCAACAAATAAGTATTTTAAAAAAAAGTGAAGAAAAAATTTAAAGGCAGACAGACCAGGCTCCGCGCCTCGCGTAATTCTCCGCGGCCCGCGGTGTGCCTTCTGACCAGTATAATTGCTGCGGTTTTGCTCTTGACCGCAGCCAATAACCCTTACACAAACCATAATTGCTTCGGTTATCGAGGCCCGCAGCAAATAACCGTTACATTTAATAAATTAGAACCCACCATTTCAAATTTTTTTTGCACAAACTTGACTTCTTCAATTCATTGTTGTGGTTGTTCTCAATACCCATTGAAAAAACGCTTCATCTTCATCTTCATTTGCTTCGTTGCTTTTCTTCATCTTCACAAACGTAACAACAAAGTTCTTCATCTTCACCAAGTTCTTCATCTTCATCTTCAAAAACGCGGTGTTACTACAGTTTCTTCAAAATCTTCATCTTCTTGGATCATAAACCCACGAAATTTAATACTTTGGTCTGGTTCATCTTCAAAACCCACGAAATTAAGGTATTTGTTCTCCTTTTAATTTGTTAAGCATTTAAGTTTTGAAAGATATTCATGAAAAAACTCGAAAATTATGGCAACCGTTTGTATACTAATTTTGTTTCTTTGTTTTTCGTTGTAGATATTTATAAAGGAATCTTGGAGAGAGATCGGTTCCTCAGCAAAGGTGTCGACTGGGTCAAAATCGATGCCAAGCACTCCAATTTTGACTGATGCGGAGCTAAAAGATCTCTCTCAAGATTGCAAATGGCTGCACACGTGTCCATCTCTCATACGTGAGGAGAACCCAATCATTCTAAACCTGCAGAAGGACCAATTCTGCTTTTTAGAAAGCCCGTTTGTAATTATTGGTCCTAGTGACATTGGACAATTTTTGAGAGGAGAGATGCTGAACGTAGCTCTTATCCATGTTTACATGAGGTGATGCTCATTATCTTACAATTTAGGCATTATCGTGGAAACTATTGTTAAGTTGCGATTTTATGGGTTTTAAAGCTTTTTTGGCACTTTCGCGCATAAAGTAGCTCAAACTTGGTTTGTTTTCCACGAAACTTGGCACACAACACTATTTGGTATATATTATTGTGTTGAAGTGGTTAGAATTTAAATTAATAGTCATATGCTAGAAATTACGTGCTAAGTAGCCATTTTAGGGGTTTTTGAACTTTTCTAGCACTTTCGCGCATAAAGTAGTTCTAACTTGGTTTGTTTTGCACGAAACTTGGCACACAACACTATTTGGTATATATTATTGTGTTGAAGTGGTTAGAATTGAAAATCATTGTCATATGCTAGAAATTATGTGTTAAGTTGCAATTTTAAGGGTTTTTAACCGTTTTTGGCACTTTTGTGCATAAAGAAAACTTGGTTTGATTTTTATGCGAAACTGGGGCTGATTAAGGCCTTGGCTATGCAAGGATTAATTTTGTACGGAAGCTTTGATTAATGACACAGAAAAAAACTACAAATGATCATGAAAAGAACACGAAACAACCACAAACAGAACCAAGGATTAATGTTCTGAAATACCTCTATATTACTTTGATTAAATCTGAAACATAAGTTGTTCAACGTTTGTTACACAAGTGAGGCTCTCCTTATATAGAGCTCTCGACTAACATAACGGCTATATTTGCATGGGCACTTAAAACGCACGTGCTATTACATGGGCACTTAAAAAAGAAACAAAAAACAAAAAAACACTTAAGATAATTCTGATCTTGCAAACTGTCGAGTAACCCTCCTTCAGCTCAACTTCTAGGAGTCCACAAGGATTGTTAGAATGGTTTTAGGACCTAGATAGCTAGATCTAAGTACCAAGATTCCATTTCCACTGTAGACTAGGTCCTGGATGCATAGGTTTAGTCTCCACATGTCGTGTAAGGTGGTCTGGTCGCTAGTTTGCTGCTGTGTTGTTCTGAAGCCATGACCTGTTTAGTGAGCTAGGTCTGTATGCAGCCTTGTGTGGGCTCCTTTGGTATCTTCATTTGATACAACCACATTTGTATCAGATTTGCACGAAACTTGGCACACAACATTATTTGGTATATAATATTGTGTTGAAGTGGTTAGAATTAAAAATCATAGTTGCGATTTGCACGAAACTTGGCACACAGCATATATGCTAGAAATTGCGTGTTAAGTTGCGATTTTATGCGTGTTTAAGCGTTTTTAGCACTTTTACGCATAAAGTAGCTCAAACTTGGTTTGATTTGCACGAAACATGGCATACAATTTTATTTGGTATATATTATTGTGTTGAAGTGGTTAGAATTGAAAATCATTGTCATATGGTAGAAATTAGGTGTTAAGTTGAGATTTTATGCGTTTTTAAGCGTTTTTGGCACTTTTGCGCATAAGGTAACTCAAACTTGGTTTGATTTGCACGAAACTTGGCATACAAAATTATTTGGTATATATTATTGTGTGGAAGTGGTTAGAATTGAAAATCTTTGTCATATGGTAGAAATTAGGTGTTAAGTTGTGATTTTAAGGGTTTTTAACCATTTTTGGCACTTTTGTGCATAAAGTAGCTCAAACTTGGTTTGTTTGCACGAAACTTGGCCCAAAACAATATTTGGTATATATTATTGTGTTGAAGTGGTTAGAATTCAAAATCATTGTCATATGGTAGAAATTTGGCGTTAAGTTGCGATTTTATGCGTTTTAAAGTGTTTTTCGCACTTTTGCGCATAATGTAGCTCAAACTTGGTATGTTTTGCACGAAAATTGGCACACAACACTATTTTGTATATATTATTGTGTTGAAGTGGTTAGAATTGAAAATTATTGTCGTATGCTAGAAATTACGTGTTAAGTTGCGATTTTATGCGTTTTAAAGCGTTTTTGGCACTTTTGCGCATAAAGTAACTGAAACTTGGTTTGATTTACACGAAACATGGCATACAACATTATTTGGTATATATTATTGTGTTGAAGTGGTTAGAATTGAAAATCATTGTCATATGGTAGAAATTATGTGTTAAGTTGCGATTTTAAGTGTTTTCAACCGTTTTTGGCACTTTTGCGCATAAAGTAGCTCAAACTTGGTATGTTTTGCACGAAACTTGGCACACAACACTATTTGGTATATATTATTGTGTTGAAGTTGTTAGAATTTAAAATCATAGTCATATTCTAGAAATTACGTGTTAAGTTGCGATTTTGAGGATTTTTAAGCGTTTTTGGCACTTTTGCGCATAAAGTAGCTCAAACTTGGTTTTTTTTGCACGAAACATGGCACAAAACACTAATTGGTATATATTATTGTGTTGAAGTGGTTAGTATTGAAAATCATAGTCATATGCTAGAAATTACGTATTAAGTTGCGATTTTATGCGTTTTTAAGCGTTTTTGGCACAAACATCTATTTTCTCTTAGTACTTTCAACAACCTTCTACTTTCGCTGATTGCGGCTACTACACGCTGAAGTATATGGACGATATTATAAATTCCGTGATGGATTTTGCAGTCGAAAATATAGATGCCGTAAGTATTTGTTACATTCTTAAATTATTATTATTGGTAAAATCTAATGTTTATTAATCTTTTAATTTTATATTATATTATAGGTTTTATACGACATTTCGAGGGAAACACGCCCTCTGAGAAAGTGGAGAGATGCGCGAATTAAAAGACAAGATTGCCGCATATCTTGCTAATTTTAGTCCTTGATAAATTTTAATTAGTATAGATTTTATAGGACTTTAATGTATATTATATATATATATATGTACATACATAATATTATATTATATATACGATCGAGAGTTTATTATTACAAAGAGATTATTGGTGGTTATAATTGGATTATTATTGGATTAATCATTGTTATTACATTGTTAATTACTATTTGATTATTATTAGTATAAAACGAAAAAAAAATACCAACTATTTGCTGCGGTCAACCCAAAACCGCAGCAAATAAGGAGTTGTATTTGCTGCGGTCAGCCTCAATACCGCAGCAAATACTCCTCCGTATTTGCTGCGGTTTTGGTGTTGACCGCAGCAAATACTACTCCTTATTTGCTGCGGTTTTGGCTTGACCGCAGCAAATAGTGCCCTTTTTTGCTGTAGTTTTTAACCGCAGCATTTAAAATAGGCCATTTGTTGCTATTACTCTTGGGGCCAAAACCGCAACAAATGAGATTTTTTCCACTAGTGATAGGATCGTTGGTAGGATCGTCAAGATCGTTGATACGATTGTTCAATACTACTAATTAAAAAGTTTTTGCTTGTATCTTTGTTCTTTTTTACTTACTATGGTTTATTATTATATCCTTGTGTGTATGCTCTAAATATATTATGTGTAGTTTATATCTTATATATATTTTGTCATTTCATTAAAAATAGAGAAAAAAACGGCATTAAAAAGTAAAGTATGCATGTATTTTAAAATTAAAGCAAAATCTATAGAAAATGTATGGGTTCTTAATGCTTTCTTCTATTGAAAATCATCAAACAATAAACGCAGACATAATATGTAACAAACTTGAAATTCCAAATCTTAATAATTTCCGATTGATGCTTAATTCATTTAATTTAATTTCTAATTCTTGATTATTAAACTCCAACTTTATCTAATCCATAAAATCTTATATTTCTACTATTCATATTTTTATTTCTTGATTAAATTTCATGTTTAATTCCCGGTTCGATTTTCAAGTTCTTAACTTATTTAATTCCTTTAAGTTCCCAATACTTGTCCCATTTCTTAAACTAATCTAAATATGAAACTTTAATTTTTTTGGGAAAAGTGTCAAAAAGTACCTAATAAATTTTTTTTTCCAAAAAGTACCTAATAAGAATAGTTCTGTCAAAAAATACCTAATAAAACTTTTTCTTTTCCAAAGAGTACCAAGTAACGTTTTCCTTCAGTTGACCGTTAAATATAACGGTTGATTCCTTATCATCAATTTCTTTTCCAATTTAACTTCGATATTGAGTAAAAAGTAGAGGAAGAAGACAGTGAGGAAATAGAATTGGAAGACAAATTGAAGATATGAAAGAGGAATTTTCGATTTTGACCAGTCAACCGTTATATTTGACGGTCAACTGAAGGAAAACGTTAATTGGTACTCTTTGGAAAGAAAAAATTTTATTAGGTATTTTTTGACAAAACCTTTTTTATTAAGTACTTTTTGGGAAAAAAAATTTATTAGGTACTTTTTGACACTTTTCCCAATTTTTTTTTAGGATTTCTGAATATGATTCTTTTTATGAGCCCAAAAGTTTTGATTATTACTTTATATTACGAAAATCAAAATCTATAATTATTTTACGGTTTACTAAAATTTTAAATTTACAATTCTTATTTCTTAAATAATTCCGTTAACAATTATTTTGATGACTTTAACACTTTTATTAAACTATTCTAAACTATTATATTTTTATTTAATAAATTTAAGTAAGTTTTTAAGCTAGTTTAATACCTAAACTAATTTTTAAACACCTAAACCTATTTGGTCAAAACCTACCATAATATTTAAACTAGTATAGTTATATAAGTAAAGTGAGTTTGAAAAGAAATCAAACTCCTCCTTACCATCATGTTGGATGGATATGAACTTAGATTTGGAGCATGTTTTTTCTATTCTTTTTATCCAAATTCTTTAAGATTTTGTCCCCTAAAAATCTCATTTATATACTAGTTTTTACCTAAGGGTTCTACATAAGAAATTTGAAGCAAAACTCATCCATTTTCCACCCTTCCACGTATACATCTACAATTTCATGCCCCATAATTTTTCGTCCATTTTCCTCCTAAATTCACTTTATAAAATCAAGTACTAAATTCCTAATTCTTTTTATGGTTAATGAAATTCAAGAAGATGGAGCATAAATAATTATTTTCCTAGCATTTTGGGTTGGATAATTATTTTGAGTACTTAGAAGATCATCATTTTGGAGTTGGGTAATTATTTTGGGAGCTTAGAATACCATCACTTTTGGAGCATTGGAGCTTGGAGTATTTAATTATTAGCTTGGAGGATCATATTTACTTATTAGTACTTAGTACTATTACTCCTTGGTGTTAGTATGGTATAACTTCTTACCCCACTCTTTATGTAGAATTTTTACATTATATTTACTTTATAATATACAAAGTATGAAATATGTTGAGTATGTTTAAGTGAGAAGTTAGTTTAATGAAATTATAATTAAGATTATTTAAGTATGTTTATGCTAAAAGTATTTTTAGTATTTTAATTAGTAATTTTTGAATATGTTTATAAAGTTGGTGAAAAATATCATATTCTAGTGATATTAAGTATTATTTTTATGTGTTACATTAAAAATGCTATTATAGTTAATATTTTTTTTATGTTAGAATTTTTGTTAATATGTTTATGTTTGCATATAAACTAGTTTATAAAGTTGTGTGCTATTTTACGAACATACTTTTACAAAGTATGGTCATGTTAAAATTATTGTCATTATACTTTATTTTAATATTAAAACTTATCCTTAAAGTTATATTAAGTTTCTATTTATTGTGTAAAAGTTTTTATTTTAGTGATTATGTGAATTATTTAAATTTAGAATTTATTATGATAAATTAAATTAAGATTTTTTAGTGAAAAAGGTCTAAAAATAATCATAGATCATTTGGCAACTATCATAAAAAAAGGTTTTATTTACTATTTTAATTTATTACAAGCATTTTTTTATGATAATAAAATAATAAGTTAAAAAGAAATTTTTGAGAAATTTTTATAAGTTAAGTGTTTTCTTGAATATATGAGATTTTTTTTATAAAAGTAGCTTTTGTGATATTAAATAATTAGTGTACCAAATATTCTTTAGTTAACTATTCGACCAAAATTTATGTAAAAAAGTAAAAGTAGTTATTTTAAATAAAGTTGCCTTTATGTGTCAAATTTTGATTTTATGAAAATATTAAAAGAATAAAGTTTTTACTAGTTTTATAACAAGAATTATTGATTTGTTTGAAAATATAAGTTTTACATGTTTTATAATCAGAAGTAATGCTTTTGGTGAACTTATAAAATATTATTTGTTTTATAACTGGAAATATTGATTTCGTAAACTTATAAGTTCTATTTGTTTTATCATTAAAATATTAATTTTTGTGAACTTAATAAGTTTTACTAGTTTTTCAACTTGAAATATTGATTTTTAGTGAATTTGTTGAATTTTGGAAATTTATTCCTAGAATACAATTTTACTTGATTCATAATTAAAATATTTAATTTTGTGAAAAGAATAAAATATTTATTTATTTTAAAGTTTGAAATGTTGATTATTGAAATTCATTTCAAGAAAAATAAATTTTAGTAACTACTTGTGAAAAATATTAATTTTGAGACTATTAATAGAACATTAAATTATTAGTGTGAATTTATTTAACAAAAGAGCCATTAAAAATAAAGTTATAACTAAAGTTTAATGTGTAAAATTTTTAGTAATGAACTAATTAGGGCATAACGGTAGATTTAAAATTATTATCAAGAATCTTATTAAATAAAGGAAGTTACCACCTAAGTTAGTCAAAGTCAAAGTCAAAGTCCAAGTTAACTTATAGTAATAAAAAATTGTGATGTGCTTGTGTGAAATTATTTGAGTATTGATTGAATGACCCTGATAGTAAGGTAATGTCGAACCATGGACCGGCATGTAAAATCCCGGAGTTCGTGTTAGCCGGCACGTAAAATGCGGTGTAAGACAGGGGGTTAGCAACGTATCATGTAGAAGCTCGAGCATAATTGTATTGGAGGGGTGACGACTCCCACCACAGTTAGATGTAGGGCTTCGGCCCTAATCTAGCCAGACCCTTACATATATCAGGTATCATATTGTTGTGCATGTTGATTAGTGATAAACTTGATTAGTGTTGACGCTACGATGCTTGGTATGGTTATGAGTATTAACCAAATGAACGTACTTAAGTATTAAGATTACCGAATTGTATTAGTGGTAGTAACGTACTTCTGCCAGCGTTGAGAATGGTATCTTAATGACTTAAAAGTATGGAACAATGAAGGAATATTGTAAATGTAGTGTGTAATTTCCGTATTTTGAGTTGGATAGGTTGTTTTGCTTGGCGTTAAGCGCTGACCGATTCAATCGGCTGTCATCTGTATTATGGATGACAGCACTTTGCAGGATTTAGTTTTAGGTTCCGATCTAGGCCGCAGCTACAATTTATTAATGCTATCGAGGATTTAGCTGTATTTTGTTTGATGATTTTGATGTATTTAATTCTAATTATTATGTTATTTTGGAACAAATGATATGTATTTCTTATTTTTCAACTCTGATGTAATATTTATCGTTCATCATAAATAATTTTTAGTTTTTAAAAGTTTTTAGCAGATCCGCATTTTGAGACTTCCGCATTATTATTGTAAACATTATCATTAATATTAATTATGTATCGAGACTGCCGCTCTTGCCATGTAATACAACTTGGTTGTTCTGAAAATTTATAGGATCGTTCGATCCTACGATCCAATCCTATGATCCAATCCAACTAGTTGATTTTGATCCTAGGTAGAATTTTGATCCTTACAACCTTGTTGATGAGGATTTTGTAAAGGCTCGAAGACTTTTGTATATATCAGTTGTGGTGTATTGTCATACTTATTAAGGCTTCAAACTTCTATATTTATTTAATTTTAAGTACAAATTCTCTAACGGCCACTTCCTAAATATGTCCAGGTTAGGACCTTAAATCTAGTACCTTTAATCAGCACGTCCAAAGAAAGTTCCCGTAACACTTAATATTAAAAAAAATATAATGTAGATATGAAATCCAGAAAAGACTTCGCTTGGAACCTTTTGTAGATCTCTCTTGCAAAATAAATGATCAATCAAAAGATTGATTCTAACACATTAAGAAAGGTAAGAAGATAATCACTTAAAGTATATAATCTCTCCATAATATTGTTGGGTGATTCCCTCCCATTTGGAGGAAGGCCCAATTATTATTTTAATTATGGGCTTAATAATAATGGACTAATAATAATAATATTATTTGTTAATTAAAAGAAAAAAAAAAGTGAAAAACTATAAAAACCAAGATTAGGGCAGCAGCATAGTGGATTGCAATTAAAACACATTCACGCACAAAAATCAGAAACTGAGGAGAAGAAAAAGGTGCGACACGTGACTTTTCGGCGATCCGATCGAAAGCCATTCGTGCTCCGTTTTTCGTCAAATTTTGACACGGTGTTTCTGTCTACCCAACCTACATATTCAACGGTTGGATTGTCGTTTTGTGCATTGTAAGTGGGTAATTTGTATTTCGCCCTAATTTTACCCTAATTGTTATTTTACCACTTTTAAGTGATGTTTTAGGGTTTTTTGGTGTTTGTATTACCTCTAGTATTGTCTAGAGAGGATTTTGGTTGTACCCATTAATTTTATTGGTGATTAGTGGAAGAGTGTGGTACCACTTACGGTCCCGTGGTTTTTTCCCGCATTGGGTTTTCCACGTAAATATCGTGTGTGTGCTTTATTTTCGCATTTTTACTTTATTGTGCTTGATTGTGGGATTATTATTGTTTGTTTGATTAGATTGGTTATTTTTGCTCATCTAACAACACAAAGGGAGAAAGTGTGTGTATTATATCGCCACTTTTCTCAACATAGTGGTATCAGAGCTTGGTTTATATTTTCTTGGGTGATACTCTTGTGTTGGTTTATGATGGATGATAAATCTAGTATGCACGGTATGTTTTATTTGGACTCTACCAACTACGCTGTGTGGAAAACTAAGATGGAAGATATTCTTTATGTGAAAGATTTGTATGAACCAATCTTAAATGAGTCTATGCCCACTGGTCAAGATGAAAGTAAATGGAAAATTTTGAATCGGAAAGTGGTAGGAACCATTAGACAATTTGTTGATGTTAGTGTGCTCCAACATATTTCCAATGACACGAATGCGTATGAATTGTGGATGAAACTTGAGGCTATGTATGAGAGGAAGAACGCCTTAAGTAAAGCGTCATTGATGAGAAAATTGGTAAAGTTAGAATTTCACGATGGTAATAGCATGGTAGTACATTTGAATGATTTTCAAGGTTTGATTAATCAATTGTCTGCAGTGAAAATGTCCTTAGATGATGAGTTGCAGGCACTATTACTACTTTCCTCATTGCCGGATAGTTGGGACACACTATTTGTATCACTTAGCAATTCTGCTCCTGATGGTAAGTTGACAATGGAGAGTGTCAAAGCTAGTCTGCTGAATGAAGAGACTAGGAGAAAGGAGATGGGTTCCTCCAATCATTCTGAAGCTCATTATGTTGCACAAGAGTCTAATAGGGGAAGAAGCAAAAATCGACCTTCTCGAGGTAGAGACAATTCCAGAGACAAGTCTAAATCCAAGGGTAGAATTATTTGTCATTACTGCGACAAGCCGGGACATATTAAGAGGTTCTGCAGAAAGATGAAAAGAGACAAGTCAAAAGATAGAAAGGGTGATTCATCTGAGTCGAAGTCTGAAGAGAAAAATACTACAGCTCTAGCAATCAGTGATGATGATTTGCTCTTCATTGGTGATAAAGAGTGTTTGAATGTAGCTGGTGATGACTGCAATTGGGTGATTGATTCGGGTGCTTCGTATCATCTTACTTCGCATCAAGACTATTTCTCGTCCTACACTAGTGGTGATTTTGGTAGTGTTAGAATGGGGAATGATGGGTCATTCAGGGTTGTCGGCAAAGGCACTATTTACTTGGAGAGTTCCACCGGTTGTAAGCTGATTTTGAGAAATGTTAGACACGTTCCTGATATCAGATTGAATCTCATTTCTATAGGTATACTTGATGAAGAGGGTTACTTCAGCCACTTCAATGATGGTAAGTGGAAGCTCTGCAAGGGGAATCTTATAGCAGCCCGAGGTAAGAAGCAAGGTTCTCTTTATATGATGCAAGCGAAGGTTTGCGCGGATGAGGTAAATGTTGCAGATGAATGTTCTAGTGAGTTATGGCATAACAGACTTGGCCATATGAGTGAGAAAGGTATGCAGATTCTCTCTAAGAAGCAATATCTCCCTGATGTCTCAGGTATGTCTCTTAGATCCTGTGTTGATTGTTTAGCTGGTAAACAACATAGGGTTGCTTTTCATTCTCGCCCCCCATCTAGGAGAAAGTATCCTCTTGATCTTGTCCACACTGATGTATGTTCTATGGATGCTAAATCCCATAGTGGTGCTCTTTACTTTGTTTCTTTTATTGATGATTATTCTCGAAAAGTGTGGGTTACTGTGTTGAAAACCAAGGATCAGGTACTTTCTGCTTTCAAGGAGTTTCAGCCTAGAGTTGAGCGAGAAACTGGTAGAAAGCTCAAGGTCGTGAGAGCTGATAATGGTGGTGAGTATAGAGGCCCATTTGAAAGCTACTGCAAGGGTCAAGGCATCAAGCTTGAGAAAACAGTTCCAAAGACACCTCAATTGAACGGAGTTGCAGAGAGGATGTATAGAACAATTGAAGAAAGAATTCGATGTGTGCTCTCTCATGCAAAGTTGTCCAAGTCTTTCTGGGCAGAGGCATTGGTTACAGCTGTGTACTTGATTAACCTTTCACCTTCAAATCCTCTTGATGGTGATGTTCCTCAGAAAGTTTGGACCGGTAAATATGTCTCCTACAAGCACTTGAGGGTATTTGGATGTCGTGCTTTTGTTCACATTCCTAGAGATGAAAGATCCAAGTTAGATAAGAAGACAAAGCAGTGTATATTTTTGGGGTACTCTGAAGATGCTCTTGGGTACAAGTTATGGGATCCAGTAAATAGGAAAGTTCTCAGAAGTAGAGATGTTGTGTTCTTTGAAGATCAGACTATTGAAGATATTGAAAAGCCAAAGCAACAAACATCCTCTCATACTCCAATCATTTTTGATCCAGTCTTACCGCAGATGACTCCTAGAGTTGAAGGGGGAGATGTGCAGGATGATGATGACAATATTGGTGATGATGGTCATGATGATCAACCTGAAGTTGAGCCTCCAGTTGTTGAACCGCAACCACAGCCTGATGATGTGAGAAGATCTACTAGAGGACCACGTCCTTCCATGAGGTATCCTACTACAGAGTTTGTGTTACTAATTGATGGGGGAGAGCCAGAAGACTTTCAGGAGGCTATGTCACATGAGAAAAGTAAGGAGTGGTATAATGCCATGCAAGATGAGATGAATTCCTTGCATGAGAATCACACATATGATCTGGTAAAGTTGCCTAACGGCAAACGAGCACTCAAAAATAAATGGGTGTTTAAGTTGAAGCACGGAGAATATGGTCAACCACCTAGGTTCAAGGCTAGGATTGTTGTGCGAGGCTATGAACAGAAGAAGGGAATTGATTTTGATGAAATTTTCTCTCCAGTGGTGAAGATGTCTTCAATCAGAGTTGTACTTAGTTTGGCTGCCAGCATGAATTTGGAGATTGAGCAACTTGATGTGAAGACTGCTTTCCTCCATGGTGACCTAAAGGAGGAAATTTACATGGAGCAACCTGAAGGTTTCGAGGTCAAGGGAAAGGAGAAACTTGTGTGTCGCTTAAAGAAGAGTTTGTATGGTCTTAAGCAAGCGCCTCGGCAATGGTACAAGAAATTTGAGTCATTCATGTTTGATAATGACTTCCACAAGACATATGCTGATCATTGCGTGTTTGTGAAGAATTTTGCTGAAGGTGACTTTCTCATTCTCTTGTTATATGTTGATGATATGTTGATTGTTGGTCGTGATTCCAATAAGATTGTTGACTTAAAGGCTAGTTTGAGCAAGTCCTTTGCTATGAAGGACCTTGGCCCTGCAAAAAAAATTTTAGGCATGCGTATTTCTCGTGATAGGAAAAATAAGAAATTGTGGATATCACAAGAGAAATACATTGAAAAGGTGCTGAAAAGGTTCAATATGAACAATGCTAAGCCTGTGTGTTCTCCACTGCCAGTGCATATGAAATTGAGTTCCAAACAATGTCCTACAACAGATGAAGATAAGAAGAAGATGAAAAATGTGCCTTATTCATCCGCTGTAGGTAGTTCGATGTATACTATGGTATGTACTAGGCCTGATATAGCTCATGCTGTTGGGGTAGTTAGCAGGTTTATGTCTAATCCTGGAAAGGAGCATGGGGCAGCAGTTAAGTGGATTCTAAGGTATCTCAGGGGTACTTCTAAAGTAAGTTTATGTTTTGGTTCTGGCGAACCTGTGTTGGATGGTTACACAGATGCTGATATGTCAGGTGATATTGATTCTAGTAAGTCTACTTCTGGTTACATGATGACGTTTGCAGGGGGAGCTGTTTCTTGGCAATCTAAATTGCAAAAATGTGTTGCTCTATCGACTACTGAGTCAGAGTATGTGGCAGCTGTTGAAGCTGGTAAAGAGTTAGTGTGGATGAGGGACTTCCTTGAGGAGTTGGGTTTGGAGCAAGACGATTATTTGTTACATTGTGATTGTCAGAGTGCCATTCACCTAGCTAAGAATGCTACCTATCATGGTCGAACGAAACATATACGAAGGAGGTATCATTGGATTCGAGATCAGATAGAAGAGAAAATATTTGAGCTTGTGAAGATCAGTACTCATGAAAATGGATTGGATATGTTGACGAAGATCCTTCCAAGAGACAAGTTAGAGGTGTGCCGTTTGAAAGCAGGACTTGTCATACCCCCCAAGTTGGAGTGAGGGGGAGATTTGTTGGGTTATTCCCTCCCACTTGGAGGAAGGCCCAATTAATATTTTAATTATGGGCTTAATAATAATAATGGACTAATAATAATAATATTATTTGTTAATTAAAAGAAAAAAAAGTGAAAAACTATAAAAACCAAGATTAGGGCAGCAGCATAGTGGATTGCAATTAAAACACATTCACGCACAAAAATCAGAAACTGAGGAGAAGAAAAAGGTGCGACACGTGACTTTTCGGCGATCCGATTGAAGGCCATTCGTGCTCCGTTTTTCGTCAAATTTTGACACGGTGTTTCTGTCTACCCAACCTACATATTCAACGGTTGGATTGTCGTTTTGTGCATTGTAAGTGGGTAATTTGTATTTTGCCCTAATTTTACCCTAATTGTTATTTTACCACTTTTAAGTGATGTTTTAGGGTTGTTTGGTGTTTGTATTACCTCTAGTATTGTCTAGAGAGGATTTTGGTTGTACCCATTAATTTTATTGGTGATTAGTGGAAGAGTGTGGTACCACTTACGGTCCCGTGGTTTTTTCCCGCATTGGGTTTTCCACGTAAATATCGTGTGTGTGCTTTATTTTCGCATTTTTACTTTATTGTGCTTGATTGTGGGATTATTATTGTTTGTTTGATTGGATTGGTTATTTTTGCTCATCTAACAACACAAAGGGAGAAAGTGTGTGTATTATATCGCCACTTTTCTCAACAAATATATCAATCAATTAAGCCAATTTAGGATTTCATAAAAGCTTACCATTGGAAAAGATCACACGTTTTCTTTGAGATTTCAAAGTGATGAAATATGTTATTCTCCAAGTAAGATATATTAGAAATATGTTTATCATAAATTATTCTATTGAATCAAGCCATACTGATAGGAAAGTAAAGATCAGAGGCTTTCTAAAATATCCAAAGATATTCTAAAACATATTGGTTAGTTCAACATATTTGAGCATAGTAATGACTACTTTGAGTAGTCTCAAGATATGTTCAAATGATTGAACATCCACTATTAAGAATTTATTTTCTAGCAACTTACTAAAAACTCATCAAACTTGTTTAATTTGCGATCATATTTAGAATGAGCCATATTAGGAGACTTAGTTCCTTTCATATTCCAATTTCTTTTTAATATTATCTTTTAGTTGTACTAGATATGTGTTTTTATATGAGTATCTAAAATGCCATGAAAATTCATGTGACCCTTTTACAATTTTGAGAACAATTAGGTCCGCGCCAACTATTTTTAGCTTTAGTAAAAATGGTTTGATTCTTTAAAAAATGTTACAATCATAGCCAATTTCACTTTTTTTTTTTGATTATTGACTTAAACCTAATATTTGATTAAGTGCTTTTCCAAATTTAGTAAACTTTATAAGAGAGTCACTTTGAGATTTGCATTTCTGAATTAGATCTTTTATCTCTTTCTCAATTTATCATTGAAATAGTTCAAAATGATTAGTATTTGTTTTAAAATAACGTTTTTTTTGTCAAGGTCTTGATCTGGCTGTCACAGCCTGACTTTAAGAGCTTGATCTTGAAGTCAAAAACTTTATTTGAGTTATTTATTTGACATATTAAATCCGAGTTAGAAGAATTTATGTAGAATTATTTCTATAAAAAACTATCCTAATTTTTTTGACAATTTTGTATTGTAGTTTGTTAGGTAGTTTGTATGAATAATTGAATTATTCTCATTTCAAAAAAGGTTAATCATATATTTTTAATAATGTCCTTTGGGACATTAATTCAACATTTTACTATTACCTCAATAGGAGTTTCAATTTCCTTGGTGAAGTCTTTGCAAGACATAAGACATAGATCATTATTATTATCATCATCTAAATCACTAGATAAATTCGAATTACTCTAAATAACCAACATAGCTTTACATCTTTAATAATCTTTCCTTTTATCATCCTTATTTTCATTCTTTCTCTTCTTAGGACAATCTTTTATTAAGTAATATGTGAAACCACATTTAAGAAGGTTAGTGTATTAGATTCAGAAGAATTAGAGTATTTACGTCTGAGATATCGTGAAGAATGTGAAGATTATCTTTTAAAGTTTTTCCTCATCATTGATATCCGGGAGAGACCACTTGCAATTGGGAAAAACGATCATCATCATCATCTTCATCGTCAATGTCTTTATCTGGTCTGATTATTCTGTCAAACCGGACCAGACCGGACCGTGTTCAGCCCTATCACTAATACAGGGGGGGTTTAAGTGTTATGATGAAAAAACTTGTTAACTAAAAAAACTAATAAGATGATGTGATTTAAAACAGATAAAAGCGATTCTTGAGTACTTGTTAGTATTCCAAATTCACACAATAATTTTCAATCTTCCCAAATCAACATAATCAACTAGTCCATTGAAAGGAAAAGTGTAGATACCAACTGTAACCGCCTCGAATTATGAAGGCAAACACTAACTGGAATTTAATATTAAACAAGCGGAAGCTTACTTTTACCAACACAATTAAGGGGTTACTTAAAGGTCAAACCAATATCCAAGTATAATACTTGAACCACACCAAAGCAATATAACGGAAGTCTTAACTGTCCAAAATATAGGAAAATTACAACCAAATCGAAATAAGTCCAAAGTCCAAATTACATCCTTAAATTTGTCTAAATCTAAACTAATAGTCTCTCAAATACAATAAAGATATCTAATAAAAGGGGAGTCATACTCCAACTCGGGTTCATCTTCCGCTCGTATATCCATTCTCTGTCGAGGTGCCATAAGGGTTTACTCTAAAAACAAAACCATTGGAAAAATATACAAAGCATAGTATCAGCAAAAAGGCTGAGTATAAACACATTGGTGTCCGTCAAACAAGTTATTAAAACCTTTTTTTTATTTGAGTAAATTCATTTTGAATTATGCTTTTTATTTGATAAATCATATTATGATTCAAATCCAGTTCAACGGCTCTATAGTCATTTCAAATTCTCATTTTTCATCATAAATCATAAGATCTGAATGGATCCAAATCAATTTCAAACTCATATCATAAGTTTACATGGGTACTCTATGAGTCATCCTGTGAATCGTTTGGTAGTCGGTCTACCGTCCGCGACATGTCCGACAAGTGTAACACAATGGTATTGTGAACAATACGTGCTCAGCATTGGTGAGCCGTTTAATCATGCACACAACATTTGCTGTGGCATATGTACCCGCCATTTAGGCTAAAACATTTTTTGTACATAATATATATCTTGTAATTTTAATAGAATTTGAAAGTCAAAAATATTAACTTTTTCCATATGATAAACATCTTTTATTTGCACAAAACAAAACATACTTTATATGCGACTTAGCAAAATCAAATCATAATATTTCCCACATGGGTAAAACATGCTTAGCATAATCATATCATTAAACATAACCTTTGTATTATATTAGGGCATCACTAGCATGTATGGAAATGCATCGTAACAAAAAGTGATTAAAGTGCAATACGATTTTTTAAGGAAACCACTAAAATGTTTCGTTTCAATCCTTCTTAAAATAAGTATAACTTAAAAGAGTTTTGAAATTCATTCAAAAAAACTAGAATATGATTCATAAGTCTATAAAATCATTACGACAGAAGATTTCATAAAACACTATTTTCTTAAATACGAGATAGTTTTGCCGGTAATAAAATCGATAATTGATTTAGAAAGTACATATTATTTCTCCAACAAGGCCCAAATTAATCAAGTCATTATAATAGCTTATTTAAAATGAATTTAAGGTTATCCCATCATATTATAATTGATTATGCGAATTTATAACGATCTTACAATTATTTTCAACAATTTGGGTATTTACCGTTATTTAAATGGTGTCTTAAATCCGTAAAATTTATAAACCATCTGATTTAAACTTAATTTATACTATGATGCAGTAGGTTATTAATATAATTATAAATTTTTTTATATAGGTCTATTTTTACCCAAATTTAATTAACAATATTACACTTTTTAATAAATAAACATTTTCTATTAATTTGATAAATAAGTAAATAATTAATAATTTATTTTGTAAAATTATACCAAAGTTCCAGAAGTCATATAACATGTTTATTAGGCCATTTGAACTTATAAAAATCATGTATGATGTTTTATTATTTTGTATAGACATTTTATCGATAAATAGAATAAAATAGGTTTAAAACTATTTGAGTCCGAATAAAATATTATAAAAATTATATGATGTTTCAGAAGCTATTTTAAGGGGTATAAAATTTTAAATAACCATTAAAAATCATGTGGGGTATTTTTAATAATTAATATCGTTATTTTACCGATAAACTAAATAAAATTTATTTAAGTCCATATATGGTCACGAAAATCCATATAAGTTTTTGAACATGTATCTACTGTTTATATAAGTGTCTCATAAAATTTTTATGTCCATAAAAACTCATTTAGTATTTATTTTATATTTTACCGTTTTTCAACTTACCGATTATTAATAACAGAGTAAAACTTATTAAGGTCCTTAAATGTCAACGAAACCTTCCCAAACTTTTACCAATTTTAGCTACTATCCATATGTGTATGTGATAAAAATTTCAAGTCTATATGTATTTGTTTGGTAATTATTTTATATTTTACCATTTTACAATTTATCGTTAAACAATTTAACGATTATTCAAAAATAATAAAAAAAATTCCAAACTAAATATATTATGGCCAAATCTTGTTGGAGACATTATAATATGTTTTTATTAATTATTTTTGATGATGAAGAGTTCATCTAATACCATGTTTTATAATAAGAGTATTTAACACCTTAAAATCCATTAAAATATCAATTTAACGAATAATCTCAACAAAAAGTATCCAAGAAATTTTCTTAACATATAGCTACTGGAAATTTCTTTTAAAATGAATTTTAAATATTTTCAAATTCATATAATCATTTCCATCACAATAACTTTCACAAAGTAGTGTTAAACATGCCTTTAAACATACAATAATTTATAAAATCAACATGCATGATGCCCACAATAATAATACATGTAATAAATTATTCCATAATCAAATTTATCATTTTGACATCATTTTTCAAGATTTAAGAACTTCACTTTGGGAATTATTCCAACTTGTTCTTAGAAATCCTTTAAAAATCACCCAATGTGACATACCTCGACTCCAAGCCTATATAATTATTCCGTAAGATCCTACGCGTTCTTAGAAGTGGTTCTAACTTCGGGTCCTTACCCTTCAAGTCTCAACTCCAACTCTTCAACTAAACATATTGCATTCATCCAAAAATTAATAATAATTTTGGATTTCTAACATGCACTTAACTTTCCTAGTTAGAGTTGTTAGACTAATACTTATGATGATTTTAACATATTTGGAGTATACTTATTATGTTGAGCAACATACTTAGTTAAGTCCCATAATTTTACTTGAATCCTTTAAGTTACAAAATTTATATATTTGTGGAAATATATCTTCTTACTTTCTATTATGGCCTATTTTTATAGATTTATAAGTGATGATTTTCTTAGTTTAGAGATAAAATACTCATTTTATAATGATCTTAGTTTATAGAAAGATTCATGTAAAAAAAATATATGTTTTACATGAACAAGTTTTAACAAAAACTAGTGGAATAAAGAAATGAACATAACTTACTCTATACTTGGTGGATTTCTTCAAGTTTGGTGTCTATGGAAAGCTCTTAAGATGAAGATTATTTTTATGAGAGATTTGATTTTATAAACATAAATTTTCAGAAGTTTTAGATGGGTTTTTGAAGGAGATTTGATGAGAAAAGAAGGTGTTTTAGTTATTGAAAGTTTGAAAGATTCTAGTGTTTGTTCATGGATGAACTTGGGAGCAATGTGTTGGGGTTTGTGGATGAATAATTCTTCAGAAAATAGAGTGTTTTTTCTTCAAATATTTGCCTCTTGCATGCTTGTAATGATGCACAAGCTTTGGGTAGAACAAAAGGAGTTCTTGGGTAGAGTTTTTAGCTTGTGTATGTAAGTATACAAAGGGCTATAAGGGGGAGTAGAACAGCGTTAGCATGGCTGGTTGGGGTTGTTTTTTTGGTGATTTTTGTCCATTATTAGATCTATTATAGTTTAGAAAAGGTTTATCTACGATAGTTTAAAGTTTGGGTAAAAATTGTTGTACATGTAGTTATGTAACTTGTACTTCATGTTTAAAAATTACTTGTATATGTGTGAAATATTTAATTTACTCCCATCATGGTTGTATAATATGCTTGGGTAATAATTCAAATTTTCTCGAACTGTTATGGGTAGTTGCTCAACTTTAATTTTTACCTCCAAAGTTTACGTTACTTGTTACGATTCATAATCACGTTACGAATTAACAAGTTTCTAATCATTGTAGATATTTTTCAAATTACTACCATCACTAATTAAATTATAATTAGTAATGAACAAATATATAAGGAAAATTAGGCGCTAAAAACGACTAATGAAATCTCCTAATAATACGACTGTTTCAATTCGGGTGTTACAAAAAGCATCTTTATTTTGATTATAAATGCATAAATGAAATGCATCAAAAATTCATCATAACAAGTCAATAAACTTATGGGATTGTAAACTAAAGCAAGATTACAACTAACCCAAACTGATAATCCTTCTTAAAAAATTTATAAACTAAAGCAAGTTCTATAAATTCTTTAAGTTGCTACCACACTTAAATTAGACAAAGCAATCTAATTCAATAGCATTTGAACAAGCAATTAGAAAACCTATTTGCAAATAAGCATACCAATTAACCAATTTCAATTCATATTCAAAAGTATAGAGATTATCAAAGATGATTGTATTAATAAAGGGGAAGACTTACAATTATTCAATGGCAAAAGAGGATACTAACTTTCCTCAAGATGAGATCCTTAGCGAACAATGGCCATTTCTAACAAAAGTATGAAGAACAATAAGTTCAAAGATTTTTCCCTAACTCTCAAACCCTAATACAATTTCAGCTAAATGTTTTTGATTTCACAAAAAAAAACGGCCTTCCAACTATTACAATCTCCCCTTTTATATTAATTTACAAAAGCTTACTTGCATAAGAGGAAAAGAAGAGAAATCATTACTCTGATTTTCGCTATTTCTTTGTCAACCTTGCTGCTTCTTTTATCCAATCGCATTCCCCAAACTGAAGGCGACAAGTTTCAAATCAAATAAAGTTGGGGCGCTTCAGGTCGCGTGCCGCGAGTTGGTCCTGTTGCGTTTTCTGCTTTATTTCTTTCCCACTTTTCTGATTTCAATACTAATAATAATAATAATAAAGCTAAGGCGACAAGTTTCAAATCAAATAAAGCTGGGGCGCTTCAGGTCGCTGGCCGCGACCTAACTCGCGAGCCGCAAGTTGGTCCTGTTGCGTTTTCTGCTTTATTTATTTCCTTCTCTTCTGATTTCAATACTACTACTACTACTACTACTACTACTACTACTACTACTACTACTACTACTACTACTACTACTACTACTACTAATAATAATAATAATAATAATAATAATAATGAAAATAATAATAATAATATTTAGTAATAATATTAAATAATAATAATAATAATAATTAATTATACTAATCATGATATTAATAATAATAGTTACATATATGGTAATAAAAGTAGAAGTTGGAGATATTTAGCTAATAGAAACTCATAAAAAGAAAATAAAAGATAATAAAATAATATAAAAATAAAGGTCTATCAAATACCCCACCCCTAATCCTTACTAGTCCTCGAGTAAGTTTTAAATATGGAAAGTTAGTAGATGAAGAAACAAGAGCTCAAAAATACTTAGTCTAATTATAAAGTCTTATGAAAAATTGAGTTTAAAATTTGTACTAAGTCAAACATTTTGGTGAAAAAGTGTTTGACAAAATTTTTGGAATATAAAAAGATAGATTTGTCTCTCATTTTCTCATTTTGCCTAGATCGTCCTCTTAGGTTTTCGATCTAGCCACTCTTATTCTCTATTTTCCAAATCTCACTTTCTCAACTCTCTTAACCCTTTTACTTTTGTCTAAGCTGCCCTTTTGGGTTTTCAGCTTAGCAAGGCCCCCCTAACTTTTTCCTAGATCGCTCTTTCGGGTTTAATAGATATATATATATATATATATATATATATATATATATATATATATATATATATACATATATATATATATATATATATATATATATATATATACATATATATATATATATACATATATATATATATATATATATATATATATATATACATATATATATATATACATATATATATATATATACATATATATATATATATATAGATATATATACATATATATATATATATATAGATATATATACATATATATATATATATATATATATATATATATATATATATATATATATATATATATATATATATATATATATATATATATATATATATATACATATATATATATATATACATATATATACATATATATACATATATATAGATATATATACATATATATAGATATATATACATATATATGTATATATACATATATATATATATATATATATATATATATATATATATATATATATATATATATATATATATATATATCTATAAAACCCGAAAGAGCGATCTAGGAAAAAGTTAGGGGGCCTTGCTAAGCTGAAAACCCAAAAGTGCAACTTAGACAAAAGTAAAAGGCTTAAGAGAGGTGAGAAAGTGAGATTTGGAAAATAAATATTCAACCTTAACTTCTCAACCTTCAAATAAATCATCAACAAGAACTTTAATCACCTTCAATTATCAATCCTGTCTTCATACATGTTCCGTACTTAAACCCCTCCCCCACATATAAATTTTGCAATGTCCTTATCGTTGACCTCCACCATCTCTTGGTGCTCTCCTTGCCCTTCTTCTTGCAAGTTCGTCGTTAATGTGTTGGGTTGAGTCTTGGTAGTCTGGGTAATGAGTCGTATAGAAATTGTTCAAGTTGGCCATCATAGAAGTCTCATAGTACATGTTATCAGACAATTCGTACTAGTTGTGCTCTATGTTTGTGACTCTGCGTTCCAGATCTACATATTAATCAGGTCTAGGTGGAGGTGGTGGTACTCCAGGTAAGTAGGCTTGCTCCTGAGCTTGAACATCTTGAACACCCATTCTATAGCTCAGAATTGAGTGTTTCAGGGGTAATCAATGTTTTATATAAGGGACTCCATTCCATTGCCAAACAAAAAATTTCGGATTTCTAATTTCATCTTTCATGAGCATATCTATGGCAATCATTCCTTTTTTGTCAAATAAATTTCCCTCAAGCGGTTTCAAAATAGGTTCCCCATATTCATCAGTGGGCATGTCTATGTCTAAATAAGAAGCTATTATGGAAACCATGCCTCCAAAACTAATTTTACCCTTGGTCACGCATCCCAGCTCAGTGCCCTTACAAACCCAAATATCTAGCCAATCAGGGCATTCCCTCCCTTTAGGTGCAAGGCTCCAGAATACCTTTAGTTGATCATTCCCTAGGTTGGTTGCCTCTTCTTGTGCTAGAAATGTGCTAGCAAGATATCGAATTGCATATCTCAAAGCTGGGTGAGGAATGACACTTAGTTTTAACCTGGCTTCCCAAGTAGAATTTGAGATAAGTTGCAAAGCTACTTTTTCAAAAGCTCCATAGTTTTCATCCTGTAAGTCAATAATCCCCAATGCATCCCTTAATTGAGTAAATGTCATAATATGTCATTGATCATGAATGTTGAAAAGTATGGCTTCTTCCCTTGTTCTATTGTCTCTTCCTCTTCTCGTAATGGCTAAGAATTCTAAAGTCATTCTTGCATATGTTGGTGCATTTTTTTCTAATAATCCTTCTAAGCCTACTTTTCGCATTAAGGTTCTCACTGAATCTTCTAAACCAATGTTTCTCAATGTTTGAAGGTGACAAAATCTAGAGCTTTGAATTGATCTTCCAGATTGGACAAGGTTTCTCCATCTTTCTTGTGCACTCTTATCTATGTTTTGTAATCCCATATATCCTAAATGAAATGTTGGTTCTTCATTATGTTCTAACTCAGGTATGGGTTCTGGTTGTCTAACAACCCACTCTCTTCTCCGTGGCCTACTTGACCCCTCACCACTTGAACTAGCTCTTAATGTTTTTGATCTTTTGGAAATATTTTTTTCAAATTTATTTACACAAGAGTTGAATAATATTAATGCCAACAGGTAAACTAGTTCTAACAGCTAAACCACAATCAACAACTTCTAAGAGATACAAGTAATTTTGAAAACAAAACGTAAAAGAAATGGCTTAAAAGCATCAAGTTGAAAAGACAAATTTTAAAACTTTACCCAATGCTCAGACTTAATCAGTGAAGATGATGCTTGAGGCTTCAAAATGCTTCCTTTATCCTTGCTTGTAACTCCTTTCTTTTGAAAAATTTCTGAAATCCCCAAATTTCAAAAATCCCCAAATTTTAGGGTTCTTGAAATTAAAATATTTACTTTCACAAGACAAGATTTGTGGTTTAGAGAAGGTATTTAAAAGATTCAAGTGATATTTGGTGAGGAATTTTAGTAATTTAGGGTTGGGTTTTAGAAAGAAAAAGAGAGAAGAGAATGTGAGAGATTCAAGTGGGTTAAATTATGTAAAATGAAAGCTGATGTACAAAAAATTAAAACAGAATTGCAGCGCAACAATTCGCGGGCCGCGAGTAAATTCACAAGCCGCGACTTGTATATTGAAGAAAACAGAGACTTGCTGTGTTCAGATCGCGAGCCGCGAGTAAATGCACGGGCCGCGAGTTTTTATATAAAAATCCCAGTAACTTTCTGCTCCCATGTCGCGAGTCGCGAGTAAATGCATGGGCCGTAACCTGAAATTTTTCAAAATTCTAGTAACTTATATTGACATTTTCGCGAGCCATGATCTTGGGTACGGCTCGTGACAAAAGTTTTCAAAATTTTCCAGACACATTTTTCAAATCAAAGCTTCAAAGTTTCATCGAAGAATTATTTACATAAAAAATTTTCCATTTATTTAATGTCATTGGCATGACGTAGTTCACTTGGTGCCTCAGTACACCACATCATTCAATTTTTCATCAATTTCATTTTCCTTTTGAAAATTTTCAAAGTAAGGCTTCAATCTTTGCCCATTTACTTTGAAAATTTTCAAAGTATCTTCACTTTGAATTTCATATGCTCCATGAGGAAATGTCTTTAAAATAACATAGGTTCCAATCCATCGAGACCGTAGCTTACCTGGAAACAGGTTTACGCATGATTGGTATAAAAGAACTTTTTGACCGACCTGAAAGCTCTTTCTACTTATCATTTGATCATGCCATGTCTTTGTTTTAGCCTTGTATATAGCTGCGTTCTCGTAAGCTTCATTGTTATCTCCTTAAGCTCCTGCAACTGCAATTTCCTTTGCAAACCAGATTCATTAGTATTAAATTAAAACTTTTGATGGCCCAAAATGCCTTGTGTCCAAGTTAAATCGGCAAATGACATTGTTTGCCGAACACCAAACGATATAGGGACATTCTAATGGGTTTTTTATATGCTGTGCGATATGCCCACAAAGCATCATCTAACCTTAGTGACCAATCTTTCCTATTTGGATTTACTGTTTTTTCAAGGATAGATTTGAAATCTCCGCTTGACCATTCGTTTGTGGATGGCATGCGGTGGATGTTTATTGAGTCACGTTATATGTCCTTAATAATGCACATATGGCCTTATTGCAAAAATGTGTTCCTTTATCACTTATCAAGGCCTTTAGTATTCCAAATCTAGAAAAGATATCTGCCTTAACAAAATCGGCTACAACCTTAGCATTATAATTTCGAGTGGCCTTAGCCTCCACCCATTTAGACACATAATCAACTGCTAACAGAATATATGAAAAACCAAAAGAGTTGGGAAAAGGTCCCATGAAATCCATGCCCCATACGTCAAAAATTTCACAAAACATAATCATATTTTGAGGCATTTCATTCTTTGGGGAAATATTCCCGACTCTTTGACATTGATCACAAGTTTTGCAAAATAAATAAGCATCCCTATGAATCGTGGGCCAATTGAATCAACAGTCCAAAACTTTCCTAGCGGTTCTTTTTGCCCCAAAATGACCTCCACCAGCATATGTATGGCAATAGGTAAGAATAAATACCACCTCATTGCTTGGAACACATCTTCTCAAGACTTGATCTGCACAAAATTTCCACAAATATGGATCATCCCATACATAATACTTAGAATCACTCTTCAACTTGTCTTTTTGATACTTACTAAATTCCGAAGGAAATTTATTCATAACAATATAATTGACAATATGAGCATACCATGGTTGGTCTGATTTTATCTTCAACAAATGTTGCTCCGGGAACGCTTCTTTTATAGACTCACTCCTATATCCATTATTGCTTGATTCAAAGGTTGTACTTTTTACAATCCTACTTAGATGGTCTGCAACTAAGTTTTCCGACCCTCTTTTGTCTTTTGTTGGCCTCTTAAGGTTTTGATGATGACTTTACTTTTAAATAAACAAACATATTATTAGAGATTGTTTTGTAGGTATATATCCGATTTAATGTGAATCGTTGATGAAGCCTATGACTTGATTCGTGGAAGATGTACATGTCTCAAATATCCAAGAAGTTGGGAAATTGCTCTGGAAGACAGTTTACTGTTCCTAGAGTTGAAGTTCTGACGAAAGTTGTAGATGGAGACAGTACGCTGTTCCTCATGATACAGGTCTGAAGAAGACATTGACTGGAAATTACGAAAATTAAGTTTTCTGTTTTTAGTTAATGTAAAAGGTTAAAATTTAATTAGTTGCTTAATTAAATTTATTTATTAATTGGCAAAATATTTTTAATTCGCCTAAAAACATGGAGAAAATCAATTCCTTGTTTATCTCCTATAAACTCGGATGTTCAAGAGACTTGTTCTCTACTTTGAATTGGTCTCCTATAATTTAGGATCTTCCTTAACCCATGATGTTTTAACCGTGCATGTGTACAGCAGTTACATTCCACTCCTACCTTTAACTAACTTTCCATTTTCTTTGGGAGCAAGTATGTTATGGAAGTCATGGGATGAATGCACCTCATGGAGAACGTGGGCTGAGTGCACTGTCTGCTGTTCCCCTTATAAAAGAGGGAAATTACGGTTCAGAAAAAATGTATGGAGAGTGTCCATCAAAAGGGAGAATTAATTGAGAAAAATATTCAAAGTTTTTTTAATGCCAATTAATTCATAATATTTTTCTTGAGCAACAATTTCATTTTGATCTTTATGAGAATTGGCCTTGTAAAGGGTAATTGAGTGTTATCTTGTGATTAGACTTGTGGGAAGTCTAAGGGTAGAAGAAGAGAGAAACGTGAGAAGAGAAAGAGAAGGAGAGAAGAGAAGAGAAGAGAAGTAGGCCTAAGTAGAGAAGCTTTGAGTAAAGCATTTAGAGAATTGAGAAGCTTCAAGTGAAGCAAACATTGTTTTGTGTAATTGTAACTAATTGCCTTAACATAGTGAGAATTTTGAAATCCCGGGGGGTCGTGGTTTTTCCTTCTTATTAGGCCAAGAAGGTTTCCACGTAAAAATCCTTGTCTCCTTTTATTATTCTTTTCGTTTTTAAGTTTAAGTTTTTGTTCTATACTTATTATAATTCCGCAAAAATTAGAGGCAAAAATCTTAAATCTACAACACAACAATTCACCCCCCCTCTCTTGTTGCATTCGATCATCTAGTAGCATTCCTACAATTGGTATCAGAGCCCTGTTCCTCATTTGATCAGGAAACCCTGAGAGCTGTATCCTGTTCCCTGGAAAGATGTTGAAGATGAACGAGCGCATAGAAGAGGGGTACTCCACACAAAGGCCACCCATGTTCGATGGAAAATTCTATACTTACTGGAAAAATAGAATGGAAATCTTCATAAAGGCCGAAAACTATCAAGTTTGGAGAGTCATTGAAATTGGAGACTTTGAGGTGACGACCATCAACTACAACAATGAAGCTGTTCCAAAACCAATCACTGAATATGAAAAAGAAGATTTTCAAAAGATGGAGATGAACGCTCTTGCTATCAAGTTACTTCACTGTGGGCTTGGTCCAAATGAGCACAATCGAATTATGGGTTGCAAAACCGCTAAGCAGATTTGGGACCTGCTCGAAGTTACCCATGAAGGTACTAGTGAAGTAAAGAGATCCAAGATTGATTTGCTAATGTCCAAATATGAAAGATTCGTAATGGAACCTAGGGAAAACATTCAAGAAATGTTCACTAGGTTCACAAATATTACGAATGAGTTAGTCTCTCTTGGTAGAATCATTCCCGTTGATGAACAAGTTAGAAAAGTACTTAGGAGTCTTCCTCAAGACGAACGCTGGAGAGCAAAGGTAACAGCCATCCAGGAGTCCAAAGATTTCACCAAGTTTAATTTGGAAGAGCTGGCTGGTTCTCTCATGACCCATGAATTGCATTTGGGAACAGCTGACAGTTCCCGAAACAAAGGACTGGCTCTAGCAGCAGATGATAGCGATGAATCAGAAACTGGTGAAGAGGAAGCAGCACTGTTGGCTCGAAAATTCAAAAAATTCTTCAGGAACAGAAGATATGGAAATCAAAGAAATAACAAAGAGAAGGGAACACCGAACTTGAAGACAAACTTTGAATGCCATAAGTGTGGGAGCACTGAACACTTCATCAAGGATTGCCCTCAATGGAAAAATGAGAAGGGCAAGGGAAAAGCAAGAGAAGTTGGAAGACAATATAAGAAGGGAAACTTCAAAACTGATTTTAGAAAAGCAATGATAGCAGCTTGGGGAGATACGGAGAGCGAGGCTGAGACAGAAGCTCCAGTGGAAGAGGAAACAGCAAACCTATGCCTCATGGCATCTCATGAAGAATCCAAAGAAAAAGAGGTAATGTCTTCTGGTCCTTCTCCTAAACATCTGTCCAACATAAGTAAGAATAAACTAATCAAATTGCTTTTAGAGACACAAGAAAAGCTAGATGAAAAAACAGCTAAGTGTCTCCAAATTGAGAAAGATCTTAACTTAAGTGAAGATCATATCTCATATCTAAACTCCTTTAGAATCGATGTGCAAAGTAGATTTTTTGATTTGCTAGATAAGAATATCATTTTGAAAGAGCAGTTGGAGAAATTAAAACAGGAATTTATCACTCTTAATATTGAATTGAATCAAAGCAAATTGTTAGGATTAAAATTGGTTGAAAATGATAAAACCACTCATGAGTTTAGCACGAAAGTTCAAGAAATAAAATTAAAATTAGAATCAAGTGAAAAAGAAAATAAGTTCCTAAAAGATCAAATAAACTTAAGAGGAAAAGGGAAATTCAAAGAAATTCCCAAATGGATTCTAGATGCTAAAACCAAGAGTAAAGAAGGTCTAGGCTATATTAAGAATGATAAAAAGAAAAAGGTATACGTAAATCTCCCTAGTAGTAAAGTCTGTTCCTTCTGTGGTAAAAGTGGACACCTAAAACATCAATGTATAAAGAAGGAACAGCATGTCAAAGCAAATAAAAATTATGTCGAACGAATATGGATTAAAAAATGTGATTCAAGTATTGTCGACAAGGAACCCAAGGATGAATGGGTTCCTGCACCTAACCACTAATTTGCTTTGCAGGTTCAAGTGAGGGGGAACAACTCATGGTATCTCGACAGTGGGTGTTCCAAGCATATGACGGGTGATAAATCAAAATTTCTCTCACTTGAAGCCTATGATGGGGGAACAGTAACCTTCGGTGACAACATGAAGGGTGAGATAATCGCCAAAGGAAAGGTTGGAAGGTCTAGTTCCCATGCCATTGATAATGTATTTTTAGTCGAGAATTTAAAACACAATTTGTTAAGTATTTCTCAATTTTGCGACAAAGGTAACTCTGTTAAGTTTACTTCTGAAAAATGCATAATTTCTAGGAACAGTACAGGAGACCCTGTGCTGGAGGGAATTAGAAAAGGGAACACCTATGTGGTGGACCTGGACACTGTTCCCAGAAACAGTCTAACGTGTTTAAGTGTTATTGAAGAAGACCCACTTCTTTGGCACAAGCGTCTAGGTCATGCTAGTTATTCATTGATTAACACTTTAAGATCAAAAGACCTAGTAAGAGGATTACCTGCAATAAAATTCCTTAAAAATGAAGTTTGTGATCCTTGTGCTAAAGGGAAACAAGTGCGGTCATCCTTTAAATCAAAGAACGTTGTGACTACCACTAGACCATTAGAATTAATTCATATGGATTTATGTGGACCAATGAGAACACAAAGCCGTAGTGGCAAAAAGTATGTGTTTGTTGTTGTTGATGATTACAGTAGATTCACTTGGACATTATTTTTGGCAAGCAAAGATGAAGCTTTTGATGAGTTTGTTTCCTTTGCTAATAAAACACAAAAATCTACCAATAATCAAATTGTTCACATTAGGTCTGATCATGGAAAAGAATTTGAAAATTCAAACTTCATGAATTATTGCAATGAACATGGCATAAATCACAATTTTTCCGCACCTAGAACACCACAATAAAATGGTGTGGTAGAAAGGAAAAATAGGACTTTAGAAGAAATGGCAAGGACCATGTTGATTGCTAGTGGTATACCTAGGAATTTTTGGGCAGAAGCCGTTAATACTGCATGCTATACATTGAATCGTGTACTAATTAGACCAATCACTTCAAAGACACCCTATGAATTGCTCAAAGGTGTTAAACCAAATATTTCCTATTTTCGTATATTTGGATGCAAATGTTTTGTTCATGTGAATGGAAAACGAAACATAGGTAAATTTGATGAAAGAAGTGATGAGGCAGTATTTCTAGGTTATTCGTCACAAAGTAAAGCTTACAGAGTTTATAATAAGAGAACAATGAGTGTAGAGGAGTCTGTTCACATAATCTTTGATGAAACTAACTTTTCAACAAGTGAACAAGAAACAAGTAATATTAAAATAGGTCTTGCAAATTTGGAAGATGAAGATGAAGGAATCAAAGTGCAAGATCAAGGAACAGCAAGTGAACAGTCGATACAAGAAGAGGCAGAAGAAACTGACCAAATTCAGGAACTGCCAGCACAACAGGACCAACAGAATGTTCCCAATCCAGCTATTCCCACAGATGAGCAAAATGATCCAGTAGCTGAACAGAATGTCAATCAAGTTGCTGAACAAGAACATGCTACTGTTCCTTCAAGAGAATTTGTGCCTAAACCTTGGAAGTATCAAAGATACCATCCTCTTGATTCAATTGTAAGTGATATAAATAAGGGAACACAAACTAGATCTCAATTGAGAAACTTTTGTGCACACTTTGCGTTCCTATCATCACTTGAACCTAAAAATCACGAGGAAGCTTTGAAGGATTCCGATTGGATAGTTTCCATGCAAGATGAATTAAATGAGTTTGAAAGAAATAAAGTGTGGCACTTGGAACCCAAACCGAAAAACAAGAAAGTTATTGGTTTGAAATGGGTATTTCGGAACAAGCTTGATGAGCATGGAATAATTGTTAGAAATAAAGCTAGACTCGTGGTTAAAGGTTATAATCAACAGGAAGGTATTGATTACATTGAGACTTTTGCTCCAGTAGCAAGGTTAGAGGCTATCCGAATCTTAATTTCTTTTGCTGCATTTATGAATTTTAAACTATATCAAATGGATGTGAAATGTGCTTTCTTAAATGGTTACCTTGATGAAGAAGTCTTTGTGGAACAACCCCCAGGTTTTGAGAATACCTCTTGTCCTAATCATGTCTACAAGCTTGACAAAGCCCTATATGGCTTGAAGCAAGCTCCTAGGCAATGGTACGAAAGACTTTCAAAGTTTTTGATTCAAAATAACTTTGTAAGAGGAAAAATCGACAAAACCTTGTTCTTTAAGAATAAAGGTTCTAACATTTTGGTTGTTCAAATTTATGTTGATGATATTATTTTTGGTGCTACTAATGATTCATTATGTAAAGAATTTGCTAACCTTATGGGTACAGAATTTGAAATGAGCATGATGGGAGAATTAAATTTCTTTCTTGGTTTGCAAATTAAACAAACTGAAAATAGTATCTTTATTCATCAACAAAAATACATTAAAGAACTTCTTAAGAAATATGGACTAAACAATTCTAAATCCAACCACACACCTATGGCTACCAATGTTAGACTAGATGAAGACCTAAATGGGACCAATGTAGATCAAACCATGTATAGAGGCATGATAGGTTCTTTATTGTATCTAACTGGAAGTAGACCTGATATTTCTTTTAGTGTTGGTTTATGTGCTAGATTTCAATCAAATCCTAAAGAATCACATCTCACTGCAGTCAAACGTATTTTGAGATATTTGAAGGGAACAGACGACTTGTCCCTATTTTATCCTAAAAGTGATGTTTATGATTTAAAAGGTTTTAGTGATGCAGATTATGCAGGTGATCTTGTTAATAGAAAAAGTACATCAGGTATGGTACAATATCTTGGCTCATGTTTAGTTTCATGGAGTTCCAAGAAACAAAACACAGTTGCATTATCCACTGCAGAAGCTGAATACGTAGCAGCAGCAGCTTGCTGTTCCCAAATGCTTTGGATAAAACAGCAACTTAGAGATTTTGGTATCAAAGTTGAATGCATTCCTATTTATTGTGATAATACTAGTGCCATATGTATATCTAAAGATCCAGTGCATCATTCACGTGCTAAACATATACATATTAGACATCATTTTCTTAAGGATAACGTAGAACACAAAAATATTGTACTGAAGCATGTTAACACAAATAAACAAGTTGCAGATATTCTGACCAAACCACTTCCTAGGGAACAATATGAAAAGATGAGATTGGAACTTGGTATGATCAAGCTCCACTAAAGTGAGTTGCATATATTTCCCATTGAAGCATCATGAAAATGAAAAGGTCAGGAATCAATCTCAAAATCTTGATTGAAAATCAATTATTGCATGAATCAGGTAAACACGTAATAAAGTTAGTACTATGAATGTTTTTACGTTTGCATGTTGTTAATTCAATCAGACCAAAGCAATATGTTCATTATTTTCTTCATAATATTTCATAATATCATAATATCATAATATATTGTTAATCTTTCATAAAATCATAATTAATTTTTTTTAAATTTCTTATTTCATATTTTATTCATATTTCACATTTTTTTTGTACGGCCAATAAAGAGATGGAATTGAGAGTTTTGGGAAAACGATTCTTCTTCACTCAAGTAATGCAAAGGCAATAAAGAGATGGGACTTGGAGGAGTAACCGTCACTTCAATCATTTAAAAACCCTGCTTCATGTCATTACCCCTTACCTTCCCAAACCTTCTCTCAATCCCCCAAGAAACCGTCCTTCCTTCTCGCTCAAAACCTTCAAAAAAAAAAATTCAAAAATGAAAACCCCCAAATCCTCTAAATCAGGCAAGAAAACTCCCAAATCCTGTATGACCGATCAACCAAAACCACTAAGAATAGTTCTTCCACCACCATTATTGCAGGATGCACCACCCACACCAACTGAAACCACACAAGAATCACCAAAACACTCCACTGAACCCACTAGTACCAAAAGAAAAATGTCAACAGGTGGTTCATCTTCTAGAGTAGTTAAGCGATCGAAGCATGTTGATCCAAACAGCGCATAAGAAGTTTCAAAGGAGATGACTGTAGGGTTCGGGTTGGACAAATATTGGTATGATTCTACTAACTTTCCTAGATTGCATGACATTTTAAAGTTTCAAGAATGGGAATCATTGATGTCAAACTACAGTTGCAATTCGATTTTTCCAAACCTAATGAGAGAATTTATTGTAAATTTCTCTAATGATGGCGGTATGTGTTCTAGTGTTGTTAAAACTGTTAAAATTGAATTTAACAGCGCTTTATTAGGGGAATGGTTTAATGTTCCCAATGTTGGTTTCGATACATATCATATTGGGTCAAAGATTGCATTTTCTGGCATTAATGAACGAACAATTTTAAAATTTTTAGGAGTTGATCAAAAGGGGAAGATCAGTCACAATGTTCTGTCCCCTATGCATAAATTGTTGTACAATGTTGCTCGCAGATTTATCTTACCACGAAACTCAAAACGTAGTCAAGTGAGTTTGCGTGATGCCACCTTGATTTACTGCATGGAAAAACATATTAAAATAAATTTTCCTTCGTTGATGATCTCTCATTTATCAGACTGCATTGAAAAGAAAAGTTTTATTGGTTATGGAGGGTTGCTAACATGGATTTTTAGGAAGTTTGAGGTCCCATTGGAAGGGTTGGAGTTCCCAATGGGTCCCAATATGAAAATTGGTGCTAAATGTTTACAAAATTTGCGTTTAAAATTGAATGATAAGGGAGTATTGATGCATGAGGAGGTTGTAGAAGTTGAATCTGAAGAAGAAGGGGCTGAAGAGGTTGAAGAAGAAAAGGAGGAAAAGGAGGAAGAGGAGAAAAAGGAGGACAAGGAGAATGAGGAAGAAAAGGAACAAGATCCTGTTTCCTCTGAAAATACTGAAAAATCTGAGAAAGAGGAACAGGATGGAGCTGCAAGTAAGGGGGAAAAGGAAAAGAAAAAGGAAGCCTTGGATGAAAATGTTCCTCACAATCTCTGCAGTGATTCCAGTGATGAAGAGATTGTGTTGCCTATGATGAAAAAGGCTAAGTCAATGCAAAGGAAGAGTAGGAGGTTGGCCTCGAAACGCAAGGCTACTTTGGTTGATGAAACACCATCTGACACCATCCCTGAGCCAACATCTGATGAACCTACCTCTCCCAAGCCAGCCAATTCACCACCACATCAAATTCCATCACCACCACCATCACCTATCCCATGTACACCACCACCACAATCACACACTTCACCCAATATTGGCTGTACTAACTTTGACTCTGTTCCTGCAGTTTCCTTACATTCCATTCTCTCCAAGCTCCTTGATCTACAGTCTCAATTCATTGCACTTCAGGATGAAACTCGTGTCTCGCTTGCTTCTATTGTGGATCAGCTAAACCAAATGGAACAACGCCTTGGTGCCAAGCTGGACACAGTGGAGGTGCAGACTGAGTACATTGATGAAGAAGAGACTGACCCTTGATCTCTCTGCTCAAAAATTTAATGATTTTTTGGCTGTATTACTTAACAAACAATTTTTCTTTTTGCCTTGTACCATCTGGGGTACATGGTTGTTGTAACTTTGAACAATTGCTACTTTTCTTTGTTTTTATTTTCTATGGTCTGTGAAAATTAACTCTATGCAGGTTTAATCATTGTTCATAGCACTTGCTTTTATGATTGTTGTTTGTTGTTTTCATCACTAACAAATCTATATGGTTTGTGCTGAGATTTGATAACTCCCAATTCTTTTTGATTGATGTCAAAAGGGGGAAGATTATGCACAAACTTAACAGGAGCAGTGAATACACAGTTACATATCTTGTTGATTTATATTGATTCTTATGAATGATATGTGTGCTGCTGTGTTTATGCTAGTTTAGTGATCATCTGTTCTCATGAAGTCCTCATGAATATTTCATTCTGTGAAAAAACTTAATAAGTTATGTTTATTATTATTAGGTTTATTGTAGTTTTATTATGTTAATTTTATTTTATTTATGTTAATTTATCCAGTCTATTTTCGTTTAACTTAGTTTATTTCATTTAAGTTTTAAGTTAATTAATTTTGGAAACTTTTGAAAAATATTTGATATTTTAGAGTAAACTGTTTGTTTATGAATGCTTGGTAAATTATATTCTAACAAGTTGATTTGCTAAGTTAATTAGAGTTACTTTAATCTCTAGTATGCTCTATGAATTTTGTTTTACTCTATTTCACTTAAGTTTGTTTATAAAGTTTGCCATCATCAAAAAGGGGGAATTTGTTGGCCTCTTAAGGTTTTGATGATGACTTTACTTTTAAATAAACAAACATATTATTAGAGATTGTTTTGTAGGTATATATCCGATTTAATGTGAATCGTTGATGAAGCCTATGACTTGATTCGTGGAAGATGTACATGTCTCAAATATCCAAGAAGTTGGGAAATTGCTCTGGAAGACAGTTTACTGTTCCTAGAGTTGAAGTTCTGACGAAAGTTGTAGATGGAGACAGTACGCTGTTCCTCATGATACAGGTCTGAAGAAGACATTGACTAGAAATTACGAAAATTAAGTTTTCTGTTTTTAGTTAATGTAAAAGGTTAAAATTTAATTAGTTGCTTAATTAAATTTATTTATTAATTGGCAAAATATTTTTAATTCGCCTAAAAACATGGAGAAAATCAATTCCTTGTTTATCTCCTATAAACTCGGATGTTCAAGAGACTTGTTCTCTACTTTGAATTGGTCTCCTATAATTTAGGATCTTCCTTAACCCATGATGTTTTAACCGTGCATGTGTACAGCAGTTACATTCCACTCCTACCTTTAACTAACTTTCCATTTTCTTTGGGAGCAAGTATGTTATGGAAGTCATGGGATGAATGCACCTCATGGAGAACGTGGGCTGAGTGCACTGTCTGCTGTTCCCCTTATAAAAGAGGGAAATTACGGTTCAGAAAAAATGTATGGAGAGTGTCCATCAAAAGGGAGAATTAATTGAGAAAAATATTCAAAGTTTTTTTAATGCCAATTAATTCATAATATTTTTCTTGAGCAACAATTTCATTTTGATCTTTATGAGAATTGGCCTTGTAAAGGGTAATTGAGTGTTATCTTGTGATTAGACTTGTGGGAAGTCTAAGGGTAGAAGAAGAGAGAAACGTGAGAAGAGAAAGAGAAGGAGAGAAGAGAAGAGAAGAGAAGTAGGCCTAAGTAGAGAAGCTTTGAGTAAAGCATTTAGAGAATTGAGAAGCTTCAAGTGAAGCAAACATTGTTTTGTGTAATTGTAACTAATTGCCTTAACATAGTGAGAATTTTGAAATCCCGGGGGGTCGTGGTTTTTCCTTCTTATTAGGCCAAGAAGGTTTCCACGTAAAAATCCTTGTCTCCTTTTATTATTCTTTTCGTTTTTAAGTTTAAGTTTTTGTTCTATACTTATTATAATTCCGCAAAAATTAGAGGCAAAAATCTTAAATCTACAACACAACAATTCACCCCCCCTCTCTTGTTGCATTCGATCATCTAGTAGCATTCCTACATCTTTTATTTGTAGTTCAAATTCATTTAGAAGCAAAATCCATCTAATCAAGCTTGGTTTAACTTCTTTTTTCATCATCAACTGGCGTATAGCCGCATGATCTGTATAAACTACAACCTTTGTACCTAACAAATATGATCGAAATTTCTCTAATGAAAACACTACTACCAATAACTCTTTTTCTGTTGAAGCATAATTCTTTTGTGCTTTATTTAGAGTTATTGACACACAGTAGATTGCATAAGGATTTCGAACCACCCTTTGACCAAGGACTGCACCAATGGCGTAGTAACTGGCATCGCACATTATTTCAAAAGGTAATGACCAATTGGGTGGTTGGATAATAGGAGCTGAAACTAACCTCTTTTTGAGCTCATCAAATGCCTTTTTGCACTCCTCATTGAAATTGAATTCCACATCTTTTTGTAACAACCTGCAAAGACAAACAGTTATTTTTGAAAACCTTCTATAAATCTCCTATAAAATCCGGCGTGTCCTAAAAAGGAACGCACTTCTTTTACGGTTTTGGGGTAGAGTAGATCTTGTATGATATCGATCTTTGATTTATCTACCTCATTTCCCCGCCTTGAAATTACATGACCTAAACCAATGCCGTGCTCAACCATAAAATGGCATTTTTCTAAATTTAAAACTAAGTTTGTTTCAATATATCTTTGAAGTACAAGTTTTAAAATTTTCAAACATTGATCAAAAGTATCTCCATGGATTGTAAAATCATCCATGAAGATTTCAAGAAATTTTTCAAAAAATTTAGAGAAAGTGCTCATCATAGATCGTTGGAATGTAGCGGGTGCACTACATAATCCAAACGGCATACGCCTGTATGCAAATGTGCCAAAAGGGCATGTAAAAGTAGTTTTCTCAATATCTTCAGGTGCAATTGGCACTTGTAGATATCCAGAATACCCATTTAAAAAGCAATAAAATTCATGTTTGGCGAGTCTTTCTAACATTTGGTCGATGAGGGTAAGGGAAAGTGATCTTTCCCAGTTACAGCATTCAAACGACGATAATCTACACATACTCGCCAACCATTTTGCACCCGTGTAGGTACCAATTCACCCTCACTATTTCTTACCACCGCAACTCTTGATTTCTTTGGAACTACTTGAGTTGGGCTCACCCACTCACTGTCAGAAATAGGAAATATAATACCTGCTTGTAAAACCTTCAAAATTTTTGTTTTTACTACCTCCATCATTGATGGATTCAACCTTCTCTATGGTTGCCTTACTGGCCTTGCACCTTCTCCCAACAAGATTTTATGCATGCAAGTGGTTGGACTAATGCCCTTGATATCAGCAATAGTCCAACCGATTGCATCTTTGTGTACTTTCATAACTTCTATCAACTTTTCTTCTTGTTCATCATTTAGCTTATTGGAAATAATCACCGAAAGCGTTTTATCTTCTCTAAGAAAAACATACTTCAAATGCTCAGGAAGTTGTTTAAGCTCTGGTTTTGTTTCCTGCAAAACGGATGGCAAATCTTTTTCTTTTGGGCTAGTTAGCGGTAGTGATCTATTGTCAAAAGAACCATTTAATGCATTTTCATTCAAATCCCGCATTACTTCCTTAATTTCAGTACTCATAACATATTCTTCATTCATTTTATCAAGATCATTTTCAAGTACAACACTCAATTTATCATCATTTTCAATGTTGAAAAAATCTTGAGTCATATCATCTTTCATATCAACAGAATAACAGGTAAGATTCTTAGTAGGATACTTCATTGAATCATAAATGTTAAATTCTACTTAACAACCATCAAATTCCATTGTAAGTAACCGAGTATGCACATCAATTTTAGTTTATTGCAGTTTTCATAAAAGGGCGACCTAGCAAGATAGTTGCCACATGTTTATCATGTTCCATTTCTAAAACACAGAATTCTACAGGAAATATTAGGTCACCTACTTTAACCAAAACATCTTCCACTATACCTTTTGGATATGTATTTGAAAGATCTGCATGTTGTATTACAACTCCAATTTCTACTAAGGTACCTAATTTTAAAGATTTACACAATGAATATTGAATAATGTTAATCGAAGCACCTAAGTCTAACATGGCTTTTGGAAATGTAATATCACCAATGACACATGGAATAGTAAACATACCAGGATCTCCACATTTTGGAGGAAGTTTTTGTTGAAATATGGCAGAGAGATGCTCACTCACCTTCACTTTTTGTATTTCCTTCAATCCTTGCTTCCTCTTAGTAGTGCATAGTTCCTTTTAAGAATTTTGCATACCTAGGGATTTGCTTCAAAGCATCTAAAAGTGGAATGTTCACTTCACATTTCCGAAAGACATCATAAATCTTCTTGTCATTGTCATATTTTTGACTTCCTTTTAACGCTTCTAGAAATGGTACAATTGGCTCATATGGAATTGATGGTTTTGATGTTAATGCCTCTTGTTTTTCCCCTTTTTCTTGTGGCCCTTCAACTACAACTTCATCTTCAATTTCTTTATCACTCACCAAGGGTTTCTCCTTATTTACTAACTCCTTACTACTCCTTAGGGTAATGGCACTCACATTGGGGTGAGGGTTTGGCTCGGTTTGTGATGGCAACCGATCAGACTCCTTGGCTTCTAACTTACTAACTGCTCCAGAGATTTGGCCTATTAGTTTCTCAATATTTTTGATGCTTGACCTTGTTTCCTCTTGATTCTGAACAATTTTAGTTTACATGTTTGAAACATTTTGAGTCAATATCCTTAACATATCTTCAGTGGTCATATTAGAACTCAGGTTAGCACCATGATTATGTTGTTGTTGCTGCTGTGGTCTTGGGTGGAATTGTTGTTGGTATGGTGGATGGTTTAGTTGCTGAAATGGTGGGTTGGGATTTGGATTTTGTGGCCTCCACCTGCAATTTGGATCATCTTTATACCCAGGATTATATGTGTTGGAGTAAGGATCATTCTTTCTTGAAGCATTCTGATTTTGACCTTAAAATCCCATGGCGTTTGCTTCTTCATAAGTTTACTCTTCCAAGTTGTAGACATGTGTCAGTGGCATGATCTAAAGAACATATTCCACAAGCTTTTACTTGTTTAGTTTTGTTCTTCACCATAAAATCCCTCATCATTGAAGTAAGAGCTTCCACCTTGTCCTCTAACTTGTGGACCTTAGTATTAGAGCTAGAACCTTAGCTTCAAGACTTATTTTATTCGGATTTTCTCTTCTATTAAATTGCCTTGAACCCTCTACTAATTCTTCAAGCAATTCCCTAGTTGCAGTAGGTGTTTTGCTTAAGAAAGAACCTCCACTCGCTGCATTCACCATTCGCACTTCATCATTCAAAAGACCATTGTAAAAGTATAAGATAAGATCATCACCAAAATAATCATGGTAAGAACAAGTTGCACACAATATCTTAAATCTCTCCCAATACTCATAAAAAGACTCATCTAACCATTGGTCTATGTTGCTAATTTCCTTCTTCAAAGTCGATGCTTTAGAAGCTGGGAAATATTTCTCTGAAAAAGTCTTTTCATATCCGTCCAAGTAGTGATATAACCCGGTGATAAGTAGTACAACCAATCTTTTGCGGCATCTTTTAATGCAAAAGGGAATGCCCTAAGTTTGAAAACATCATTGGAAGCTGTTGTTGGCTTCATACTACTACAAACCACATGGAATTCAGATAAAAACTTGTTTGGATCTTCACCATTGGAACCATGATAAGTAGGCAAAACATGGATAAGCCCTGATTTGATCTCAAAAGTAGAACACTCCCTTGTGCAGGATATGTGATCAACAAAGGTTGATGTTCTATATTAGGGGCTTTTGATTCTCGTAATGATCTTTCTCTAGCCATTAATTCAGCTACCTCAAAAGGGAGTTCCTTAAAACATTCACGAATTTCTTTCCTCATCGTAAAAAGTGTCCTATCTACCTTAGGATCGTACTGCAAAAACCTTTGTTAGTAGCACGGGTATTTACCATAAGCAAAGAATAGAGTACAATCAAAAGATATACCAAAATCAAAATGGGGTGCGCCTAAACAGATTCCTCGGCAACGACGCCAAATTTGATAGAGGCTCTTTTTACAGTCGTTATACTTGCCAAAGTAATTTACAACTACTTCTAAATATAATACAACTAAATAATATAATAATAAGCAGAGGTTTGATCCACAGGGGAAGTAGGACCTTAAATTGATATAAGTATATCCTCTTAGATAAGATCACTAATACAAGGGGGGGGGGGGGGGGGGGGGGGGGGTTTAAGTGTAATGATGAACAAACTTGTTAACTAAAAACAACTAATGAAGATAGTGAGATTTTACAAAGATAAAAGTGATTCTTGAGTACTTGTTAGTATTCTAAATTTACACATTAATTTTCAATGTTCCCAAATCAACATAATTAACTAGTCTATTGAAAGGAAAAACATCTTTATCTTGATTATAAATGCATAAATGAAAAGCATCAAAAATTCATCATAGCAAGTCAATAAACTTATAGGATTGTAAACTAAAGCAAGATTACAATTAACCCAAAATGATATCCTTCTTAAACAATTTATAAACTAAATCAAGTTCTTTAAATTCTTTAAGTTGCTACCACACTTAAATTAGACAAAGCAATCTAATTTAATAGCATTTGAACAAGCAATTAGAAAAAGTGTTTGCAGCTAAACATACCAATTAGCCCAATTCAATTCATATTCAAAACTAAAGAGATTATCAAAGATGATTGTATTAATAAAGGGAAATACTTACAATTCAATGGCAAAAGAGGATACTAACTTTTCTCAAGATGAGATCCTTAGCCAACAAAGGCCATTTCCAAAAAAAGTATGAAGAACAATAAGTTTAAAGATTTTTCCCTAACTCTCAAACCCTAATACAATTTCATCTAAATGTTTTTGATTGCACAAATTAAAAAAAAAAATTGCCTTCCAACTATACAATCCATCCCCTTCTATATTAATTTACAAAAGCTTACTTGCATAAGAGGAGAAGAAGAAAAATCATTACTCTGATGATCACCATTTCTTCGTCAACTTTGCTGCTTCTTTTATCCAATCGCATTTCCCAAAATGAAGGCAGCAAGTTTCAAATCAAATAAAGCTGGGGCGCTTCAAATCGCGGGCCGCGACCTAACTCGCGATCCACGAGTTGGTCTTGTTGAGTTTTCTGCTTTGTTTCTTTCCCTCTTTTCTAATTTCAATAATAATAATAATAATAATAATAATAATAATAATAATAATAATAATAATAATAATAATAATAATAATAATAATAATAATAATAATAATAATAATTAGAATAATAATATTTAGTAATAATAATAATAATACTTAGTAATAATATTAAATAATAAAAAATAATAATTAATTATACTAATAATAATATTAATAATAATATTTACATACATAGTAATAAAAGTAGAAGTTGGAGATATTTAGCTAATAAAAACTTATAAAAAGAAAATAAAAGATAATAAAATAATATAAAAATAAAGCTCTATCAGTGTTCGAATGATTGTGTATTGTATCGGAATGAAAATGAGAACTTAGAAGAGTGTCCTAGGTGTTGGTTATCGCGTTACAAGCGTAAGGGAACTGGGAATGCTAAAGGGCCCCGGCTAAGGTAGTGTGGTATATTCCAATAATACCTAGATTCAAGCGCTTGTTTTCTATAAAGAAAGATACGTTAAATTTGAGGTGGCATGCAGATAGAGTGAAGGAAGGTCACTTGCTCAGACATCCATCTGATTCTCCAGAGTGGAAGAGTATTGATAGGTGGCATAAGACATTTGGGGATGAAGTTTGTAATTTAAGGCTTGGATTGTGTACGGATGGAATGAACCATTCTATAATCTTAGTTCTCAACATAGTACTTGGTCGGTACTGTTAGTGATCTATAATTTGCCACCTTGGTTGTGAATGAAGCGTAAGTACATTATGCTTTCGCTTCTTATCTCGGGTCCTAAACAACCTAGCAATGACATGGATGTATATTTTGCACCTCTCGTTCAGGATTTGAGAAAGATGTGTGATGAAGGCGTTTCCGTGTTTGATGCACATGCTAATGAGGATTTCACCATGCGTGCAATGCTCCTATGCACCGTTAATGATTTTTCGACATATGGAAACTTATAAGGGTATAAGAACAAAAGGAAGAAAGCATGCCCAATATGTATCGATGACATGGAATCCACGTAGATTCCTAAGTGCAAGCATGTGTTCATGCGCCATCAAAAGTTCCTCCCACGAGATCACCAATCGTAAGAAGAAAAATATGTTGAACGGGGAGGTTGAGGACCGTGTAGCTCGTCGACCGTTGACAGGTTATGAGGTTTACGAACAGGTTAAGGGAGTTGAAACTGTATTTGGTAAAACAAAGCAAGCGCAAGGGGGTGAAGACCGACTATGGAAAAAAGAATCAATCTTTTGGAAGCTTCCATATTGGAGAGATCTATAGGTTTGGCATTGTCTTGACGTTATGCATATAGAGAAAAATATATGCGATGCCATACTTTACGAGTAAGACAAAGGATGTTAAGGTCGTGCGAGATTACTTTGAATGTAAGGGTATTCGTCTGGAGTTGTGGCCACAGGTTTTAAGGTGAGTAAGAAAAGAAATAGAGCTGATGAAGTTGGTGGCAGTAATAAGGGAAAGGGCAGAAAGAATAAGATGAGTAATGAAAAAAAATTATTTGCCTCCAGCTTGCTACACATTGTCTAAGGTAGAGAAGCGGGCATTTTGTGAGTCTTTGTATGGCATTAAGGTTTCGTTTGGGTACTCATCCAAGATGAAGAGTTTTGTGACCCTAAATGGTGAGTTGAAGTTGGGAAGCATGAAATCTCACGATTGCCATATAATGATGCAAGTATTCTTACTAATTGAAATCCGTGGAATACTGCCAAAACATGTGAGATATGCTATTACCGAGCTATGTTCGTTCTTCAACACAATTTGTATTAAAGTTCTTGATCCCTTTAAGCTTGATGCTCTTCAAGTCGACGTGATTGTAACTTTATACAAGTTTGAGATGTATTTTCCACCGTTTTTTGTGACATAATGGTTCATCTTATTTTCCATCTCGTTTGAAATGCACATGGGAGTTTTACTGAAGAAAATGAGGAATCCGGCACAACCCGAGGGGAGCATGATTGAAGGCACTTGAACGATGAGATTAGTAACTTTATAGCCGAGTATATGGCCATGGTAAAGCCTATTGGACTTCCCACCTCTCGACATGAAGGAAGGCTTGAGGGAAAAGGAACATTTGCTCCAAATCGATCACACCTCCTAGAGACAGTCTTCTACAAGCACACTTGTATGTGTTGCATCATATTCCAGAAGTCTATCCTTTTTTGAATGAGCATTTTGATATATTGCGCGCCAAATATCCTTCTAAAGGGGATAGGGCATTGATGCAGTTTCATAATAAGATGTTTATTGATTGGTTTCATAATCGAGTAATATGTGAAGAACTCAGGGGTGTATTTGAAACTTTTAAGTAGTTAGCTTTTGGTCCTCGTGAATGTGAACAAATATGCGGGTTATGACGTCAATGGGTTCACATTTTAGACTGAGGCTCAAGATAAGAAGTTATCTTATCTACAGAATAGTGGGGTTTCTATTTTTGCGTCATGTACATTTTACGCGAGTGCCAAGGATCAATCGCCGATGCTAAATTTGTATACTACGAGCGGGTACATGAAATATGGGAGCTTGACTACTCTAGTTTCACTATTGGTCTTTTCAAATGTAAGTGGGTTGATAGTAATCGATAATGCGTAAAGAATGATGACCCTTGTGGATTCACTGTTGTAGACTTAACTCATTTACGTGATAGTGAGGAGCCATTTATACTAGCCACACAAGCCAAACAAATATTATACATTGTACACCCGTCTGATAAAAAATGGTCTATTGTGGTACCGAAAAAAAAGAAGTATCCTTGGTATAGATGATGTTGAGGATGAGGAAGAATATGATACTTTTGAAGACTCCCCGCCCTTTATTAATCCAAAATCCGTGTATGAAGATGATGTAGATGTTAGTTATACCCGTGTAGATCACACAGAAGAAATGCATTTGAATTTAGTAATTCCCATGGTATGAGTATTTATGGTTTTTTTGGCACTTTCTCGCTTAAATTAGTTCAAACTTTGTTTGTTTGGCATGAAACTTGGCACACAACACTATTTGGTATATATTATTGTGTTGAAATGGTTAGAATTGAAAACAATAGTCATATGCTTGAAATTACGTGCTAAGTTGCGTTTTTATGGTTTTTAAAGCTTTTTTGACACTTTCTCGCACAAGTAGTTCACACTTAGTTTGTTTTGCATCAAACTTGGCACACAACACTATTTGGTATATATTATTGTGTTGAAATGGTTAGAATTGAAAACAACAATCAAATGCTTGAACTTACGTGCTAAGTTGCATTTTTAAGGTTTTTATAAGCTTTTTTGGCAAACATGGTTTGTTTTGCATGGAACTTGGCACACAACACTATTTGGTTTATTTATTGTGTTTAAATGGTTAGAATTGAAAAAAATAGTTATATGCTTGAAATTATGTGCTAAGTTGCGCTTTAAGGTTTTTAAAGCTTTTTTGGCACTTTCTCACATAAAGTAGTCCAAACTTGGTTTGTTTTGCAAGAAACTTGGCACACAATACTATGTGGTATTGTGTTAAAATGGTTAGAATTGAAAAAAATAGTCATATGCTTGAAATTGCGTGCTAAGTTGCGTTTTTGAGGTTTTTTAAGCTTTTTTGGCACTTTCTCGCATAAAATAGTTCAAACTTGGTTTGTTTTGCATTAAACTTCGCACACAACACTATTTGGTATATATTATTGTGTTGAAATGGTTAAAATTGAAATTACGTTCCTATGTTGTTCTAATATATTTCTATTCACATTCATTCAGGTACTCATCTACAATGCACCTTTTCAGATATGAAATCCCCAAGATTGAGACTTCTGATAATGAGCATCATAGTGAGTCGGATAAGGACTATGTTCCCGATATGGAGAAGTACATAATTGATGATGATCATGAGTCCAAGGAGAGGGGTGAAAAAGAGGATGACCACCCATACGCGATACACGATACTATGGCTGAAGTCGCCCCACCATATCCCTCGGAGATAGTTTTTAGTACCAACGGATGTTCCCACTACCACTACTAGCGTTGGTTCTAAGAAGAGAAAAGGACGAGGTCCTACGAAAAGCCTCAAAGTTACAAAACCCATGCACTTGGAATACAATGCATTGGGTGAACCCTGTGGCAAATGGCGTAGGCAATATAGAAAATAAATCGGCATATGTATCCGTAAGATTTCCATATTGTACGCATGGAACGAGGTTCCAAAGGGTTTGAAGAACTCTCTATAGGATGATACTTTGGTAAGAACCTTTAATATTTTTATTCATTTAGTTTCATTTAGTTTTTTTTTTGTAGAATCTTTTTCACATTGAGAATGACGAAGAGATAGAGAATGTTTTTCTTTCAGCTGTTGCCGAAAGATTCAGGGATTTTCAAATCTAAGCTTATAACTGGCTGGATCACCAAAAAACGTGCCCGTAAGACCAAGAAGGTCAAAACGGGAAACGAAGGTGGAGACCAAGCACCTGCAAAGATGCCCTATGAAATATGAGGTCATATATCAAAGAATGAATAGGAACCGTTTGTTGCCAAAAAAATAACTCCCACCGAAGTCGTAAGTATTCCCCTATATTATAGCTTTTCATTTAATTTTACTTCTTTTGATTCAACCATTAAACTAATATATGACATTTGATTTCTATTGATTAATTAGGAAAAGCGTGGTAAAGCTTCTGAATCAGCAAGTGGGTAGATACGGGTTTATACCCTAATCAGAGTCCCACGATCTCATCTACGGCTACCTCTGCATCCGTGGATACTCCTGCTGGAGATCGGGTGCGAGATTGGTACTGTGGACCTCATTTCCGAGATACAAGTGGTAAATTTACCATTACTGATCTGGAACGAAGAAAGTTGCTGATGTTGTGGTGAGTTTTGAAATTATTAATTATATGCTTGATTTGTTTTGTATTTTTTGTCTTTGATTTACTATTAACTAATTGTTATATATGTAACTTTTTATTTGAACAGATGGGCTGGAAGGAAAAAGAAGCAACGGGGGAGTTCACTCCTTGAGGCAATGTTGATGCATTGCATATGGTCTTAGGAAAGCTTGGCACACAAAACTATTTGGTCTATGTTGTTGTGTTGAAATGGTTAGAATCGAGAACAATAGTCATATGCTTGATATTACGTTTTAAATTGCTTTTTTAAGGTTTTTTAAACATTTTTGGCACTTTCTTGCATAAAGTGGTTAAAACTTGTTTTGTTTGGCACGAAACTTGGCACATAACACTATTTGGTATATATTATTTTGTTGAAATGGTTAGAATCGAAAACAATAGTCATATGCATGAAATTACGTGATAAGATGTGTTTTTAAGGTTCTTAAACCTTTTTTGGCATTAACATCTATTTTCTCTTAGTACTTTCGACAAGATGATGTTATTGGTTGTGGCTACTACACTCTCAAATATATGGACTATCTCTTACAATTCGTGAAGAACGTTGGAGTCGAAATTATAGATGCAGTATGTATATGTTACGTTTCTTAAGTTATAATATTATATATTTAATATTGGTAAAAGCTAATCTATACGTATTATATAAACTTTTTAAATTATTTCATATCATATTTAGGTTTTATACGACACTCTAAAGAAACACGCACTTAGACAGAAGGGGAAATGCGCGAATTGAAAAACAAGGTGGTCGTGTATCATTCTAATTATGTGTTTGGTAGTGTAATTAGTTTAGATTGTAGACTTTTGTATATGTATATATATATATATATATATATATATATATATATATATATATATATATATATATATATATATATATATATATATATATATATATATAATTAAATTACTGTTAGATTTTAATATACATATACTTTTGCCATTGCATATATATATATATATATATATATATATATATATATATATATATATATATATATATATATATATGTATATATATATATATATATGTATATATATATATATATATGTATATATATATATATATGTATATATATATATATATATATATGTATATATATATATATATATATGTATATATATATATATATATATATGTATATATATATATATATATATGTATATATATATATATATATATATATATATATATATATATATATATATATATATATATATGTATTATTTATGATATGTATTATTATTATATATTTGTTTATTACAATGATCGAGTGTATATTAGTGACGAATTTTTGGTGAATATTTGCTGACTGCAATTGTGTATATTAGAAATGAATATGTAATGGATTATTAATAAAACGAAAAAAAAACAAAAAAACAAAAAAATAATCATTATATGCTGGGTTCCAGGGGAACCACAACATATGGTGTGTTTTTCTTAAATTAAAAAAAAACACTATATGGTGCGGTTCCCCAAGAACCGCAGCATATAATGTATTTTTGTGCTGCGTTTTAAACCGCAACATTTAAAATAAGTCATCTGCTATCGCTAGTGGAAAAAACATCAAACGGTGCAGCTTTTTGGCCACTATATGCTGCGGTTTCAACCCCAAGCATTAATGATAGCACCAAATACGTTTTTTTAAATGCTGTGGTTTTTAAACTGCAACACAAAAACACACTATATCTTGTGGGCATTATAAAACCACAGTATATACTCTTGTGTTTTTTAAATATTTGCTACGAGTCAATTAAAACCGTAGTATATACTCAATTTGTTTTTCCTGATTATTTTATGCTGCGTCTTTGTAAAACCACAGCATATGTTGCACATCAGATGTGGTTTTTTCCACTAGTGTATCACTAATGCTTGGTGTCAAAACCGCAGCATATGGTGGCCAAAAAACACAGCATTTGAGGTTTTTTGCACTAGTGTAATACTCCACTCATGAATAGCATCCCATTCCTATTTGAAAACGATAAGAATCTTAGAGACTACAAGCGATTTCATTGCAATGACAAGGAGATGTAGTTTTTCAATCTCCTTCATGGTCAAATGATGGTTAAACACGTCAAAATTTTCTCGCACAAGTGCCTTGTTCAGCGAAGACTTTGTTCTTGGTTTACCACACCTTCCATTATGTAGGAATGCTAATAGATGATCGAATGCAACAAGAGGGGGGGGGGGGTGAATTGTTGTGTTGTAGATTTAAGATTTTTGCCTCTAATTTTTGCGGAATTATAATAAGTATAGAACAAAAAATCAAACTTAAAAACGAAAAGAATAATAAAAGGAGACAAGGATTTTTACGTGGAAACCTTCTTGGCCTAATAAGAAGGAAAAACCACGACCCCCCGGGATTTCAAAATTCTCACTATGTTAAGGCAATTAGTTACAATTACACAAAACAATGTTTGCTTCACTTGAAGCTTTTCAATTCTCTAAATGCTTTACTCAAAGCTTCTCTACTTAGGCCTACTTCTCTTCTCTTCTCTTCTCTCCTTCTCTTTCTCTTCTCACGTTTCTCTCTTCTTCTACCCTTAGACTTCCCACAAGTCTAATCACAAGATAACACTCAATTACCCTTTACAAGGCCAATTCTCATAAAGATCAAAATGAAATTGTTGCTCAAGAAAAATATTATGAATTAATTGGCATTAAAAAAACTTTGAATATTTTTCTCAATTAATTCTCCCTTTTGATGGACACTCTCCATACATTTTTTCTGAACCGTAATTTCCCTCTTTTATAAGGGGAACAGCAGACAGTGCACTCAGCCCACGTTCTCCATGAGGTGCATTCATCCCATGACTTCCATAACATACTTTCTCCCAAAGAAAATGGAAAGTTAGTTAAAGGTAGGAGTGGAATGTAACTGCTGTACACATGCACGGTTAAAACATCATGGGTTAAGGAAGATCCTAAATTATAGGAGACTAATTCAAAGTAGAGAACAAGTCTCTTGAACATCCGAGTTTATAGGAGATAAACAAGGAATTGATTTTCTCCATGTTTTTAGGCGAATTAAAAATATTTTGCCAATTAATAAATAAATTTAATTAAGCAACTAATTAAATTTTAACCTTTTACATTAACTAAAAACAGAAAACTTAATTTTCGTAATTTCCAGTCAATGTCTTCTTCAGACCTGTATCATGAGGAACAGCGTACTGTCTCCATCTACAACTTTCGTCAGAACTTCAACTCTAGGAACAGTAAACTATCTTCCAGAGCAATTTCCCAACTTCTTGGATATTTGAGACATGTACATCTTCCACGAATCAAGTCATAGGCTTCATCAACGATTCACATTAAATCGGATATATACCTACAAAACAATCTCTAATAATATGTTTGTTTATTTAAAAGTAAAGTCATCATCAAAACCTTAAGAGGCCAACAAATTCCCCCTTTTTGATGATGGCAAACTTTATAAACAATCTTAAGTGAAATAGAGTAAAACAAAATTCATAGAGCATACTAGAGATTAAAGTAACTCTAATTAACTTAGCAAATCAACTTGTTAGAATATAATTTACCAAGCATTCATAAACAAACAGTTTACTCTAAAATATCAAATATTTTTCAAAAGTTTTCAAAATTAATTAACTTAAAACTTAAATGAAATAAACTAAGTTAAACGAAAATGGACTGGATAAATTAACATAAATAAAATAAAATTAACATAATAAAACTACAATAAACCTAATAATAATAAACATAACTTATTAAGTTTTTTCACAGAATCAAATTTTTATGAGGACTTCATGAGAACAGATGATCACTAAACTAGCATAAACACAGCAGCACACATATCATTCATAAGAATCAATATAAATCAACAAGATATGTAACTGTGTATTCACTGCTCCTGTTAAGTTTGTGCATAATCTTCCCCCTTTTGACATCAATCAAAAAGAATTGGGAGTTATCAAATCTCAGCACAAACCATATAGATTTGTTAGTGATGAAAACAACAAACAACAATAATAAAAGCAAGTGCTATGAACAATGATTAAACCTGCATAGAGTTAATTTTCACAGACCATAGAAAATAAAAACAAAGAAAAGTAGCAAATGTTCAAAGTTACAACAACCATGTACCCCAGATGGTACAAGGCAAAAAGAAAAATTGTTTGTTAAGTAATACAGCCAACAAATCATTAAATTTTTGAGCAAAGAGATCAAGGGTCAGTCTCTTCTTCATCAATGTACTCAGTCTGCACCTCCACTGTGTCCAGCTTAGCACCAAGGCGTTGTTCCATTTGGTTTAGCTGATCCACAATAGAAGCAAGCGAGACACGAGTTTCATCCTGAAATGCAATGAATTGAGACTGTAGATCAAGGAGCTTGGAGAGAATGGAATGTAAGGAAACTGCAGGAACAGAGTCAAAGTTAGTACAGCCAATATTGGGTGAAGTGTGTGATTGTGGTGGTGGTGTTCATGGGATAGGTGATGGTGGTGGTGATGGAATTTGATGTGGTGGTGAATTGGCTGGCTTGGGAGAGGTAGGTTCATCAGATGTTGGCTCAGGGATGGTGTCAGATGGTGTTTCATCAACCAAAGTAGCCTTGCGTTTCGAGGCCAACCTCCTACTCTTCCTTTGCATTGACTTAGCCTTTTTCCTCATAGCCAACACAATCTCTTCATCACTGGAATCACTGCAGAGATTGTGAGGAACATTTTCATCCAAGGCTTCCTTGTTCTTTTCCTTTTCCCCCTTACTTGCAGCTCCATCCTGTTCCTCTTTCTCAGATTTTTCAGTATTTTCAGAGGAAACAGGATCTTGTTCCTTTTCTTCCTCATTCTCCTTGTCCTCCTTTTTCTCCTCTTCCTCCTTTTCCTCCTTTTCTTCTTCAACCTCTTCAGCCCCTTCTTCTTCAGATTCAACTTCTACAACCTCCTCATGCATCAATACTCCCTTATCATTCAATTTTAAACGCAAATTTTGTAAACATTTAGCACCAATTTTCATATTGGGACCCATTGGGAACTCCAACCCTTCCAATGGGACCTCAAACTTCCTAAAAATCCATGTTAGCAACCCTCCATAACAAATAAAACTTTTCTTTTCAATGCAGTCTGATAAATGAGAGATCATCAACGAAGGAAAATTTATTTTAATATGTTTTTCCATGCAGTAAATCAAGGTGGCATCACGCAAACTCACTTGACTACGTTTTGAGTTTCGTGGTAAGATAAATCTGCGAGCAACATTGTACAACAATTTATGCATAGGGGACAGAACATTGTGACTGATCTTCCCCTTTTGATCAACTCCTAAAAATTTTAAAATTGTTCGTTCATTAATGCCAGAAAATGCAATCTTTGACCCAATATGATATGTATCGAAACCAACATTGGGAACATTAAACCATTCCCCTAATAAAGCGCTGTTAAATTCAATTTTAACAGTTTTAACAACACTAGAACACATACCGCCATCATTAGAGAAATTTACAATAAATTCTCTCATTAGGTTTGGAAAAATCGAATTGCAACTGTAGTTTGACATCAATGATTCCCATTCTTGAAACTTTAAAATGTCATGCAATCTAGGAAAGTTAGTAGAATCATACCAATATTTGTCCAACCCGAACCCTACAGTCATCTCCTTTGAAACTTCTTATGCGCTGTTTGGATCAACATGCTTCGATCGCTTAACTACTCTAGAAGATGAACCACCTGTTGACATTTTTCTTTTGGTACTAGTGGGTTCAGTGGAGTGTTTTGGTGATTCTTGTGTGGTTTCAGTTGGTGTGGGTGGTGCATCCTGCAATAATGGTGGTGGAAGAACTATTCTTAGTGGTTTTGGTTGATCGGTCATACAGGATTTGGGAGTTTTCTTGCCTGATTTAGAGGATTTGGGGGTTTTCATTTTTGAATTTTTTTTTTTGAAGGTTTTGAGCGAGAAGGAAGGACGGTTTCTTGGGGGATTGAGAGAAGGTTTGGGAAGGTAATGGGTAATGACATGAAGCAGGGTTTTTAAATGATTGAAGTGACGGTTACTCCTCCAAGTCCCATCTCTTTATTGCCTTTGCATTACTTGAGTGAAGAAGAATCGTTTTCCCAAAACTCTCAATTCCATCTCTTTATTGGCCGTACAAAAAAAATGTGAAATATGAATAAAATATGAAATAAGAAATTTAAAAAAAATTAATTATGATTTTATGAAAGATTAACAATATATTATGATATTATGATATTATGAAATATTATGAAGAAAATAATGAACATATTGCTTTGGTCTGATTGAATTAACAACATGCAAACGTAAAAACATTCATAGTACTAACTTTATTACGTGTTTACCTGATTCATGCAATAATTGATTTTCAATCAAGATTTTGAGATTGATTCCTGACCTTTTCATTTTCATGATGCTTCAATGGGAAATATATGCAACTCACTTTAGTGGAGCTTGATCATACCAAGTTCCAATCTCATCTTTTCATATTGTTCCCTAGGAAGTGGTTTGGTCAGAATATCTGCAACTTGTTTATTTGTGTTAACATGCTTCAGTACAATATTTTTGTGTTCTACGTTATCCTTAAGAAAATGATGTCTAATATGTATATGTTTAGCACGTGAATGATGCACTGGATCTTTAGATATACATATGGCACTAGTATTATCACAATAAATAGGAATGCATTCAACTTTGATACCAAAATCTCTAAGTTGCTGTTTTATCCAAAGCATTTGGGAACAGCAAGCTGCTGCTGCTACGTATTCAGCTTCTGCAGTGGATAATGCAACTGTGTTTTGTTTCTTGGAACTCCATGAAACTAAACATGAGCCAAGATATTGTACCATACCTGATGTACTTTTTCTATTAACAAGATCACCTGCATAATCTGCATCACTAAAACCTTTTAAATCATAAACATCACTTTTAGGATAAAATAGGGACAAGTCGTCTGTTCCCTTCAAATATCTCAAAATACGTTTGACTGCAGTGAGATGTGATTCTTTAGGATTTGATTGAAATCTAGCACATAAACCAACACTAAAAGAAATATCAGGTCTACTTGCAGTTAGATACAATAAAGAACCTATCATGCCTCTATACATGGTTTGATCTACATTGGTCCCATTTAGGTCTTCATCTAGTCTAACATTGGTAGCCATAGGTGTGTGGTTGGATTTAGAATTGTTTAGTCCATATTTCTTAAGAAGTTCTTTAATGTATTTTTGTTGATGAATAAAGATACTATTTTCAGTTTGTTTAATTTGCAAACCAAGAAAGAAATTTAATTCTCCCATCATGCTCATTTCAAATTCTGTACCCATAAGGTTAGCAAATTCTTTACATAATGAATCATTAGTAGCACCAAAAATAATATCATCAACATAAATTTGAACAACCAAAATTTTAGAACCTTTATTCTTAAAGAACAAGGTTTTGTCGATTTTTCCTCTTACAAAGTTATTTTGAATCAAAAACTTTGAAAGTCTTTCGTACCATTGCCTAGGAGCTTGCTTCAAGCCATATAGGGCTTTGTCAAGCTTGTAGACATGATTAGGACAAGAGGTATTCTCAAAACCTAGGGGTTGTTCCACAAAGACTTCTTCATCAAGGTAACCATTTAAGAAAGCACATTTCACATCCATTTGATATAGTTTAAAATTCATAAATGCAGCAAAAGAAATTAAGATTCGGATAGCCTCTAACCTTGCTACTGGAGCAAAAGTCTCAGTGTAATCAATACCTTCTTGTTGATTATAACCTTTAACCACGAGTCTAGCTTTATTTCTAACAATTATTCCATGCTCATCAAGCTTGTTCCGAAATACCCATTTCAAACCAATAACTTTCTTGTTTTTCGGTTTGGGTTCCAAGTGCCACACTTTATTTCTTTCAAACTCATTTAATTCATCTTGCATGGCAACTATCCAATCGAAATCCTTCAAAGCTTCCTCGTGATTTTTAGGTTCAAGTGATAATAGGAACGCAAAGTGTGCACAAAAGTTTCTCAATTGAGATCTAGTTTGTGTTCCCTTATTTATATCACTTACAATTGAATCAAGAGGATGGTATCTTTGATACTTCCAAGGTTTAGGCACAAATTCTCTTGAAGGAACAGTAGCATGTTCTTGTTCAGCAACTTGATTGACATTCTGTTCAGCTACTGGATCATTTTGCTCATCTGTGGGAATAGCTGGATTGGGAACAGTCTGTTGGTCCTGTTGTGCTGGCAGTTCCTGAATTTGGTCAGTTTCTTCTGCCTCTTCTTGTATCGACTGTTCACTTGCTGTTCCTTGATCTTGCACTTTGATTCCTTCATCTTCATCTTCCAAATTTGCAAGACCTATTTTAATATTACTTGTTTCCTGTTCACTTGTTGAAAAGTTAGTTTCATCAAAGATTATGTGAACAGACTCCTCTACACTCATTGTTCTCTTATTATAAACTCTGTAAGCTTTACTTTGTGACGAATAACCTAGAAATACTGCCTCATCACTTCTTTCATCAAATTTACCTATGTTTCGTTTTCCATTCACATGAACAAAACATTTGCATCCAAATATACGAAAATAGGAAATATTTGGTTTAACACCTTTGAGCAATTCATAGGGTGTCTTTGAAGTGATTGGTCTAATTAGTACACGATTCAATGTAAAGCATGCAGTATTAACGGCTTCTGCCCAAAAATTCCTAGGTAGACCACTAGCAATCAACATGGTCCTTGCCATTTCTTCTAAAGTCCTATTTTTCCTTTCTACCACACCATTTTGTTATGGTGTTCTAGGTGCGGAAAAATTGTGATTTATGCCATGTTCATTGCAATAATTCATGAAGTTTGAATTTTCAAATTCTTTTCCATGATCAGACCTAATGTGAACAATTTGATTATTGGTAGATTTTTGTGTTTTATTAGCAAAGGAAACAAACTCATCAAAAGCTTCATCTTTGCTTGCCAAAAATAATGTCCAAGTGAATCTACTGTAATCATCAACAACAACAAACACATACTTTTTGCCACTACGGCTTTGTGTTCTCATTGGTCCACATAAATCCATATGAATTAATTCTAATGGTCTAGTGGTAGTCACAACGTTCTTTGATTTAAAGGATGACCGCACTTGTTTCCCTTTAGCACAAGGATCACAAACTTCATTTTTAAGGAATTTTATTGCAGGTAATCCTCTTACTAGGTCTTTTGATCTTAAAGTGTTAATCAATGAATAACTAGCATGACCTAGACGCTTGTGCCAAAGAAGTGGGTCTTCTTCAATAACACTTAAACACGTTAGACTGTTTCTGGGAACAGTGTCCAGGTCCACCACATAGGTGTTCCCTTTTCTAATTCCCTCCAGCACAGGGTCTCCTGTACTGTTCCTAGAAATTATGCATTTTTCAGAAGTAAACTTAACAGAGTTACCTTTGTCGCAAAATTGAGAAATACTTAACAAATTGTGTTTTAAATTCTCGACTAAAAATACATTATCAATGGCATGGGAACTAGACCTTCCAACCTTTCCTTTGGCGATTATCTCACCCTTCATGTTGTCACCGAAGGTTACTGTTCCCCCATCATAGGCTTCAAGTGAGAGAAATTTTGATTTATCACCCGTCATATGCTTGGAACACCCACTGTCGAGATACCATGAGTTGTTCCCCCTCACTTGAACCTGCAAAGCAAATTAGTGGTTAGGTGCAGGAACCCATTCATCCTTGGGTTCCTTGTCGACAATACTTGAATCACATTTTTTAATCCATATTCGTTCGACATAATTTTTATTTGCTTTGACATGCTGTTCCTTCTTTATACATTGATGTTTTAGGTGTCCACTTTTACCACAGAAGGAACAGACTTTACTACTAGGGAGATTTACGTATACCTTTTTCTTTTTATCATTCTTAATATAGCCTAGACCTTCTTTACTCTTGGTTTTAGCATCTAGAATCCATTTGGGAATTTCTTTGAATTTCCCTTTTCCTCTTAAGTTTATTTGATCTTTTAGGAACTTATTTTCTTTTTCACTTGATTCTAATTTTAATTTTATTTCTTGAACTTTCGTGCTAAACTCATGAGTGGTTTTATCATTTTCAACCAATTTTAATCCTAACAATTTGCTTTGATTCAATTCAATATTAAGAGTGATAAATTCCTGTTTTAATTTCTCCAACTGCTCTTTCAAAATGATATTCTTATCTAGCAAATCAAAAAATCTACTTTGCACATCGATTCTAAAGGAGTTTAGATATGAGATATGATCTTCACTTAAGTTAAGATCTTTCTCAATTTGGAGACACTTAGCTGTTTTTTCATCTAGCTTTTCTTGTGTCTCTAAAAGCAATTTGATTAGTTTATTCTTACTTATGTTGGACAGATGTTTAGGAGAAGGACCAGAAGACATTACCTCTTTTTCTTTGGATTCTTCATGAGATGCCATGAGGCATAGGTTTGCTGTTTCCTCTTCCACTGGAGCTTCTGTCTCAGCCTCGCTCTCCGTATCTCCCCAAGCTGCTATCATTGCTTTTCTAAAATCAGTTTTGAAGTTTCCCTTCTTATATTGTCTTCCAACTTCTCTTGCTTTTCCCTTGCCCTTCTCATTTTTCCATTGAGGGCAATCCTTGATGAAGTGTTCAGTGCTCCCACACTTATGGCATTCAAAGTTTGTCTTCAAGTTCGGTGTTCCCTTCTCTTTGTTATTTCTTTGATTTCCATATCTTCTGTTCCTGAAGAATTTTTTGAATTTTCGAGCCAACAGTGCTGCTTCCTCTTCACCAGTTTCTGATTCATCGCTATCATCTGCTGCTAGAGCCAGTCCTTTGTTTCGGGAACTGTCAGCTGTTCCCAAATGCAATTCATGGGTCATGAGAGAACCAGCCAGCTCTTCCAAATTAAACTTGGTGAAATCTTTGGACTCCTGGATGGCTGTTACCTTTGCTCTCCAGCGTTCGTCTTGAGGAAGACTCCTAAGTACTTTTCTAACTTGTTCATCAACGGGAATGATTCTACCAAGAGAGACTAACTCATTCGTAATATTTGTGAACCTAGTGAACATTTCTTGAATGTTTTCCCTAGGTTCCATTACGAATCTTTCATATTTGGACATTAGCAAATCAATCTTGGATCTCTTTACTTCACTAGTACCTTCATGGGTAACTTCGAGCAGGTCCCAAATCTGCTTAGCGATTTTGCAACCCATAATTCGATTGTGCTCATTTGGACCAAGCCCACAGTGAAGTAACTTGATAGCAAGAGCGTTCATCTCCATCTTTTGAAAATCTTCTTTTTCATATTCAGTGATTGGTTTTGGAACAGCTTCATTGTTGTAGTTGATGGTCGTCACCTCAAAGTCTCCAATTTCAATGACTCTCCAAACTTGATAGTTTTCGGCCTTTATGAAGATTTCCATTCTATTTTTCCAGTAAGTATAGAATTTTCCATCGAACATGGGTGGCCTTTGTGTGGAGTACCCCTCTTCTATGCGCTCGTTCATCTTCAACATCTTTCCAGGGAACAGGATACAGCTCTCAGGGTTTCCTGATCAAATGAGGAACAGGGCTCTGATACCAATTGTAGGAATGCTACTAGATGATCGAATGCAACAAGAGAGGGGGGGTGAATTGTTGTGTTGTAGATTTAAGATTTTTGCCTCTAATTTTTGCGGAATTATAATAAGTATAGAACAAAAACTTAAACTTAAAAACGAAAAGAATAATAAAAGGAGACAAGGATTTTTACGTGGAAACCTTCTTGGCCTAATAAGAAGGAAAAACCACGACCCCCCGGGATTTCAAAATTCTCACTATGTTAAGGCAATTAGTTACAATTACACAAAACAATGTTTGCTTCACTTGAAGCTTCTCAATTCTCTAAATGCTTTACTCAAAGCTTCTCTACTTAGGCCTACTTCTCTTCTCTTCTCTTCTCTCCTTCTCTTTCTCTTCTCACGTTTCTCTCTTCTTCTACCCTTAGACTTCCCACAAGTCTAATCACAAGATAACACTCAATTACCCTTTACAAGGCCAATTCTCATAAAGATCAAAATGAAATTGTTGCTCAAGAAAAATATTATGAATTAATTGGCATTAAAAAAACTTTGAATATTTTTCTCAATTAATTCTCCCTTTTGATGGACACTCTCCATACATTTTTTCTGAACCGTAATTTCCCTCTTTTATAAGGGGAACAGCAGACAGTGCACTCAGCCCACGTTCTCCATGAGGTGCATTCATCCCATGACTTCCATAACATACTTGCTCCCAAAGAAAATGGAAAGTTAGTTAAAGGTAGGAGTGGAATGTAACTGCTGTACACATGCACGGTTAAAACATCATGGGTTAAGGAAGATCCTAAATTATAGGAGACCAATTCAAAGTAGAGAACAAGTCTCTTGAACATCCGAGTTTATAGGAGATAAACAAGGAATTGATTTTCTCCATGTTTTTAGGCGAATTAAAAATATTTTGCCAATTAATAAATAAATTTAATTAAGCAACTAATTAAATTTTAAACTTTTACATTAACTAAAAACAGAAAACTTAATTTTCGTAATTTCCAGTCAATGTCTTCTTCAGACCTGTATCATGAGGAACAGCGTACTGTCTCCATCTACAACTTTCGTCAGAACTTCAACTCTAGGAACAGTAAACTGTCTTCCAGAGCAATTTCCCAACTTCTTGGATATTTGAGACATGTACATCTTCCACGAATCAAGTCATAGGCTTCATCAACGATTCACATTAAATCGGATATATACCTACAAAACAATCTCTAATAATATGTTTGTTTATTTAAAAGTAAAGTCATCATCAAAACCTTAAGAGGCCAACACATTACATGTGCAAAACCCTCTGTTAGTTTATATTTTTCTGACCTCTTGTGCAACCCCACTGTTACTTTCTTTCCATGTTTTGTAAGCTTTTCCACAACCTCTACATCAGCAATCACGCAGTCCCTACATCTTGTGTGTCCCTCACTACATCCACGAACCTCCTGTTGTCTCGTAAAGCCGACTTTCATTCATATTGCTCTCTCGCCTCCCTTTGCATATTTTGCCAATGAAATTATCAAACGCTTATTGTGTACTATTTTTCCATGAAAGCTTCTTTGGGCCCTTTCCCCAACCTCCTTACGTGCATATTTAACAAAATTGAACATAAAATTTTCGTGATAGAAAGGCATCAATGACCTCACCTTCATACATAAAGATTTCCGTTAAGGTCCATTGTCATCTCTCTGGGTAAATTTTCCACAAAATTTGTAGTATATTGATAAACATTTTTTAGCGCCGTTGACTAAGAACCAAGTTATGCAAACAATATTTATAATACCTTAATAAAACTACAACAAGTATAGTAGTAAGTCGGGGATCGAACCATGAGGACAAGGAAGGCAGGACGAAGGACTTGACGTTGGGAGGTTAAAGGGTAAAAAGGGTGTACAAACTAGACTACAAAAAGCATAAATAAGAAAATATAAAGGTAACGATAAATGATAAGAGACAAACGAGGATGGTAGGGATCCACCCTAGGTCGGTTTCTAAAGACTCATGGAAACCTAGGTCAAGGGAGATCGAACGGTAATCAATCGAAACATAATCGCCCTACGTCTCTTAAAGAGTGGCAGGACAAGATTTGAATCGAATATTAATCAATCAATCAACGAAAACCTCAACTCTAACCTAACACATGAAGTAACAACACCTAAACCTAGGGTTCACCAAACCACAACCCTTAAGGGACAAATGATGGCAAGCAATAATAGAGAATAAGTATTGAAGAACAAGTAAGGAATAAATGAAGTAATTACTCAAGCAAATGTAAAGAAAGCAAATAAAGAAATAAATGAAAGTATTGAAAGACAAGAAAGCAATAAAGATGAAATAAACTTACATAAACCAAAAGCTTGGAGGAAAGAACAAGAGAAATCCAAAGATACAAAGCTTTAATGTATATGAAAGCAATAAATCTACACTAGGGCATAAATGAGAGAGCAAGCAATAAAGATTGATGTTTTAAGTTGAGAGGGAGTCTCTCAAAGTAGGAATGAGGAATACATTCAGAAAAGTTGGGTATATATAACCTAGGAACTACGGGAACAAAAGCCCTAAAATAACCCACGACATAAGGCTTGCGAAGAACACATGCGCAGATTTTATGTCCCATTCGCCCGAATCAATGGGCCATTCGCTCGAATGGGTACCGATTTGCCCGAATGAAGCAGCTTCGGGGTTTTCAGCACGTTTTGAGCTCATTACAAAGGATTCCAAGTGCGATTCGCCCGAGCTCTACACATTCGCCCGAATGCAAGGCCATTCCCCCAAATAGACCTTGCTTCGGTCTTTTTAGCAGCTTTGAGCTTGTCTCTTGATTCCCATTGATCCATTTCCTTAATGAGTGTTTCGCCCGAGCAGCCCCCATTCGACAAAAGAGGGGGTTGAATGCCTTGATTTCTTTCTCTAAATGTATCCTTGAAATGCCGGAAGGTCTTTGAACTTTGCGAGGCTCCTGGGGGTGGCTTGGAATGCTTCGAGATGCTTTGATACGCGTGTCTCATCTTCGATAGTGGTATCATAGTCTTGAACTCGTGCTACTTGATCTCGAAATCTCCGAAAATACCTTAAATGACCTTAAAATACCTCAGAGACAAGAACAAGGTAAGATCGAGTGGAATATGTATACAATAAATGTAAAACAGCGAGATTCGACATTATAATGGGGACATAAATGTGCTCTAAAACGAGCACATGAACTCCCCCAAGCCAAACCTTTGCTAGTCCTTGGAAAATGAATAAGAGGGGTAAGATGAAAGCACGAGGAAAAAACAAACCTAAACTACGGAATGTAATAAAACTTAAGACTCACTTTCGTAGGAATCACAGTCGTACTTAGCACGTACAACAAGCCCTTTAAACTCCCAGGTTTCCCATAGAGGACGAGTACGGTCTCGTGAGGGTTTTCAGAAGGAGAGCCACAAATCCAATCCAATGCAATACAAGGTGAGCGGAAAACAAACAAACGTAAGCTGTGTACACGCAATACTCTTCCCTAGCCATAGGTGTGCATGTATAATGGGGTCGTGAGAACGCAATACCAAGAACAACAACCGTTTCCGTGGACTCGGGATCACTAGGCAAGCTACAACACAGGTCATGCCACCCACTACCAAGAGAGGTCACATGTTTACGCTCCCTAGGTTATTTCTCAAAAGATGTGAGAAATACGCAATAACGCTCATGTGTTTAATTATGGTTCATGTTTCGCTCATAATTGTTAGCTCTCTTAGGTTTTTATGATGACTACACTTTGTATAAACAAATGTATTTCAGAGATTGTATGCATGTCGATATCCGATCGTGATTAAGATCGTTGATAGTGCCTATGACTTAGTCTATGAACGTGTACTAGTCAAAAGAATCCAATAAAGTTAGATAAGGTATATCGCTTAGGATGTCAAATGTAAACATGAGGTCTACTGTTCCCAAGTTTGATGATCTGATGTTACTGGACAATGGAGACAGTACATTGTTCCCAGACTGGAGTCTGAAGAAGTTACATCAGCTGGAACTTCTGTTAAATTCTATTTTCTGAATTTTTAGTTGATGTATTAATTAAAATTAATTTGTTGCATTATTTATTAATTAAGTTAATTGGTAAAATATTTTATAACCACCTAAAATAACCGTGTACTCATTTAAAGAGTGGAAATAATCTCTCCTTATTTTTCTCCTTTAAAAAAGGCTTGTATTTTGGATCTAATTAAAATAATAACTACGTTGGCAATTTTTAGTGGAAAAGAGCCGTGGCTTTTTTGCTTGTGCCTCAAGCTTCCTTTTATTTATTTTTTATCACAAAAATAAGGAAAAAATCGTGGGTTTAATTCTTTAGCTAAGATCCATTTAATTCTCCTTAATCTTAAGAATAAGGATGAATGGGTAGTTATACCCTTTTTACTAGCTATATAAACTCTATAAATAGGAGAAGAGAATTGGAGAATTAGAGAAGCTTCAAGTGAAGCAAGAGAAAGAGAAAGAGAAAGAGAATTGGCCTAGTTAGAGAAGCTTCGAGTGAAGCAAGTTGAGTTTGTTTTATGTAATTGTAACGAATTGCCTAAAACATATTGGAGAGTTCTGAAATCCTGAGGAGTCGTGGTTTTTCCTTCTATTTCGACCTAGAACAGTAGGGCATTAGTTATGTTAAAGAACTGGTGACTCCTTTTTCGCATTAAGTTTAAGTTTTAAACCTTCAATATAATTTCGCAAAAACAGAGTAAAAACGCTGAAACTTATAAAACAACAACACCCCCCCCCCTCTTGTTGTCGTTCCCATCTCTAACACATTCTACAATAATCATCCGACTAAAGATGAGTCGGGAATAAAACACCTAATAGGAGAAAATCTTGGAGATTGTGTCATATCTACACTCTAGCACAGAACAAACTAATCAGACCAAGTCGAACAAGTTTGTGAAGGGCTGTAACATAGGCTTAGGTTAAGGTGGGATACATTTGGGAATGTGGCGCTAAAGTAGAGGATAACAAGTGACCCAAGACAATAGATACCACAAACACCTCATATCAAACCAATAAACACCGTATCCAATAATGATAGTAACCCAAAAACCACAAATAAAGCACAAATGAACTCTATCATAAAACACTATCAAAGATTTTAATATCATCACAATTTCCCATCATGTCTTTTTCAAGCTCATATCCCAAATGGAAGTATTGTTTCCTCACTCAAATAAATATATATGTAAATGTCTTTGTTGAACAAGAGGAAGGTCTCCTTACTCAATAAATGTGTATGTATATATATGATAATCACTATGTAAAGCATAAGAGGAAACGGGAGAGACAATATTAGCATAATATGAATGAATAGAGTCATGGTAAACCAACAACAACTATATTAACCAAAAAGCCCACAACATAAGGTAACACACACGAACCCCACCATCACTAAGCTATCCTCTTGGTCAAGAGAGGGAATATTTGGCTCATGTGGAGTTAAATAATGTGGCTATGAAAGAAAAGGTAAAGGGAAGACCTTGGCCTAACCTAAAGTAAATTTAATGCCCATGGTAGGCAATTTGGCTATGTAGCTTACATTTAACAAACATGTTATCATCCTTGTCCCTTGAAAAAGTAGACTTTGCTGAAGGTGAACAGGCACAATACTTAGACTCCCTAACTAGCACTCAAAATGCATGGAACTAACAATGGAGTCCAAGAAGGTTCAATCCTAATCGGTTAGTTGGAATGTGCCTCAATAGGTAGTCATCCACGCCACAAACCAAGCAAACCCAGATCCCCCAAGTCAGGTGGAAAGCGGTCAATCACTTGGTGCTAAAACAGGCACAGGGCTAGAACAATATGAGTATGCATAAGGCCACAGATGTACACACTAGAAGCTTGCATGCTAGTTTCACAACTCAAACATTTCATTAAAACAAAAACAAAATATAAACTAAACAAACTAACATGCGAATATTGTAACAAAACCAAAACAATAGTGACAATAATGCAGATCCTTTGAGGATTTGAAAACGCAAGAACCCTCCCCCAAGATAGCTCAAGAGCCATCTCGGCACTGGGGAAAGTTGAATAAGAAAACCATAAGGGAGAAAGATCAGCATTATTAGGACTATTGGGAAGAAAGCAAGCAATCAAACAAACACTGGGTTATCTCCCGCAAGTACTTTTGTTTAACGTCATTAAGTTCGACACAGTTAACCATACCTAAGCTAAGAGTGGACTCACTCCTAGATTTGCCATCGCCTCTAGCGTGATGACCTGAAACTCTCCATCGAGCGGCAGTGGCGGAGGTGAGCAATGTGGAACCGGGGTCATCCAGCAGTGGACTGTAGTGTAGGGCTCCCCCAAGCCAGGGTGGAGCCTTCTTCTTCTTTTGTAGAATTTTCTTTTTCTTACCCGCTTCCTCTTGTGGGCTTGCTTGATAGCACCTTCAGCATCGTCATCATCGTCATCTCTCACTAGAACAATCTCTTTCTCCTTCTCAACAACAACATGCTTCATCATCATCTCATCATCGTTTAAATTTTCCTCATCATACACCGGAACAACAAGAACATCACACCCCACAACCTTTTCTTCAATTATACTCTCCACCACCTCAAGAGAACAAAGTTGCTCGACCATGGGCTCTTTTGAAGACTTAGCAAAACCGAACAAAACCTTCTCTTGAGCTACCTGAATAGTAATAGTCTTTGATTCACAGTCAATCAGGGCACCCAAGGTCTTCAAAGCATCTTTCCTAAGAATGAGAGGAGTGTAAGGATCCTCGACCATGTCTAAAACAACAAAATCACATGGGACCACGATGTTTCCCACTTGGATAGATAGATCCTTGAACTCCCCACATGCACTACAAAAAAAGTGGCATATACCTACACTTATTTAGGCCTGCTTAATTAAATCTGGCTGACTATTTTGTATTTAGACACTTATTGCTTTTAGGCACACTTAATAAGCGTGAGAATAACAGTCACACTTAAAAGTGTGACTGAAATTCAATTAAAAAACATAAAAAGTAGGGGTGTTCAAAACCGGATACCGGGTCGACCTAGATCCGGAAATTTGGGTACCTGCTTTTTCGAATACCTAAAATTGTGACCCGGTTCCGACCCGATTTTATTTATATTCTAAAAAGCATTTTTTTTCCTTGTATCTTTTAACATTTTTTTTATATATAATTCAAATACTAAATCTCTATAAATACTTAACTTAATTATTCACAAAAAGTTAAAATAAAACATATATTAAAGCCTACCATCATCACAATGAATGTAAAACATCAAAAAATTGATTTTCCTCATCAATAACATTGAACAAATTGAACAAATATCAGAATTTGAATTCAAAATATTACATTAGCATTTAAGTGAAATAAATATCAGAAACAAATATCAAAGATAAATGGCAAAATAAAAATGATAAAGAGCTACTGAAGATGAAGGACAAAGATGGTAATGAAGGACGAAGATGGTGATGAATTGATGAAGGACGGCGCTGATGCTGATGAAGATTGAAGAAGTGAGGAGTCTAGAGGCACTTTAATTAGGTTTAGAAATCCCAAGCTATTGCCTAGGAGAACTGAGAAGCACTTTAATTTTTTTTTTTTAAAAAAAATCGGATACCAGATATTCGGATTTATAAAAATGGTATCCGGTTTATAAACAGGGTACCCGGTCCGGAATATCCGCTTTTGGCAATTCGGGTTGATTATCCAGTTTTAACTATCGGATATCGGATGTTTCGGGTCGGGTTTTACAAACCGGATTTCTTTGAACTCCCCGAATAAAAAGTGATCAATGTAGCCTTACTAACAAGTGTGGTTAAACCCAATTGAAAAAAAAGAAAAAAAACTGAGATTGATATGCCACAAAAATAGTACTCTTTCATCTTCTTGTTCTTTCATCCTTTGCTCTTTATGTGGTATTTGGCATAAGGGATAATGTTAACTTCTCACTTCATAGACCCTTATTTTATTTGAAATTTCTGCTTCTTCTACAATCTTTTGGCTTCATCCCTTCCAAATTAAGTTTTTTATGACTTTCAATCTTTTGGCTTCATCCCTTCCAAAGTAAGTTTTTTATGACTTTTTTTTATTGTTCTTTGTCTAGAATTTTAGAATTTTGCACTAGTCGAAAAGAACGTATTTGCTGCTTGTTATTTGCTGCGGTTTTTGTATATTCGCAGCAATAAATAGGAAAAAGATTTTGAAAGAAAAAAAAACAATTATTTGCTGCGGTTTTGTGGTGTGACCGCAGCAACTACTGAGTACAAAAATTAATTGCTGCGGTTATCACAAGGACCGCAGCAAATAACCCTTCTTAATTGCTACGGTTATCTCGAGACCCACAGCAAATAACCGTTACAAAATTTAATTGTTGCGGTTATCATAAGGACCGCAGCAAATAACCTTTCTTAATTACTACGGTTATCTTGAGGCCCGCAGCAAATAATCGTTACAATGCACGCATGTTTATTTGCAGCAAAATGATGAATATATAATTGATGCGGTTAACACGTGCCCGCAGCAAATAACCTTTGCACTAAATTACAGTCCCACCATTTCATCAATATGTTTCTTTTTTCAGAAACTCGACGTACACAATACACTTGCTTTTAAACGTTATTCTCTCAAACCCATTGAAAAACGCTTCATCTTCATCTTCATCTTCATCTTCTTCGTTCCTCTTCTTCATCTTCACAAACGTTAACAACAAAGTTCTTCATCTTCGTTTTCATAAGACGAAACCCTTCTGTTTCATTATACCACAAACGAACACATACAACGGTTCTTCTTCTCCATCTGCTGTTTCATTCTACGGTTCTTGTTCATCATCAAACTTCAAACTTCAAATTTTCATAAACCCCCTACTTGTTTCATTCTACTGTTCTTGTTCATCATCAAACTTCAAACTTCGAATTCTTCAAAACCGTTTGAAACCAAAGGCATTTGGTCTAGTTCATCTTCAAGACTCACGAATTCTCACGAATTAAGGTATTATTTGTCTTTTTAAATTCTCAAACCTCTAAGTTTTTTGCAAGTTCGTAACATACGAAAATTAGGTATTATTTGTTTATAGTTTCACTTGTAATTTAGTAATTTAGTTAAAAATGTAGTTTGTTAAATATTTGCATAGTTAGTAATTATTTGTGAATGGCTCAAGTTGCACTGCAGTATGCGTAAAGAACTTGGGAATGTTCTTTGTTAGCTGACGCTTATGATTAAGATGAAACTTGTGGGCCAATATTCATTCCATACGGCTTCCGTTCTTCAAGAACTTGACCCTGTAAACAATCACCAAACATTACGTTTGTGTGGTTTGTTTATTATTTGCATATTTTTTTAGAAATTTGGTTTGTTATTATATTTTTCTTTACTTATTAGAACTAGAATACATATATTTCTAATGTTAAATGATTTAATTTTATTATTTGTATTTTGAATGTTATATTTCTAAGGTTATACAATGTTAATTATTCAAAGTATATATTTTTAGGGTTAAATATGTTTGTTAGAAATAAGTATATATGTTTAAAAGTTGTGTATTAATTTTGTTTTGAATTAATTAATCACACTAATTAGGATGACAAAAGATCGTTCTTGGATGTATGGAAGCATTGAATCGTCAGAATTTATTAATGGGTTATTAGAATTTTGTAGTATTGCGGTTGAACATCAAGTTAGGACGGGGGGAGTTGGTTTTTATTGCCCATGTGTCAGTTGTGTCAATGTATCAAAGGTAGATAGTGTTGATATCCTTAGGGAGCACCTACTTCGATATGGGCTTAGGCCTCAATATCGTGTTTGGGTTTGGCATGGTGAGGAGGGAGTTTACAAAGAGAAAAGTTTTGTTGAGGATGTCAATGAGGATGTAGTAGATCATGTTGATGGGTATGAGACAGATGAAGAGAATGTCGATTAGGATGTGGATCGTGTTGATGAGATGATAGAGGGAGTCGAGGATGAATTAGGAAAACGTCCTCGTGTTTTTGACTTGTTGACAGAGGCTTCTCAAAATCCTTTGTACCCTGAATGTACAAAGTTCACCAAACTAACAGCAGTGTTGACAATCTTCAACATTAAGTCAAAGTTCAATTGGAGTGACGCTAGTTTCACAATGTTATTAGAAGCGTTAGGTAAGATGCTTCCTGAGGGAAATGAACTTCCAAAGTCGACATATTATGCCAAAAAGCTCATGTGTCCTTTCAGCTTAGAGTACCAGAAGATTCATGCGTGTCCGAATGATTGTGTGTTGTATCGGAATGAAAATGAGAACTTAGAAGAGTGTCCTAGGTGTGGGTTATCGCTCTACATGCGTAAAGGGGCTCGGGATGCTAAAGGGCCCCCGACTAAGGTATTGTGGTATCTTCCAATAATACCTAGATTCAAGCGCTTGTTTTCTATAAAGAAAGATGCGTTAAATTTTAGGTGGCATGCAGATAGGGTGAAGAAAGGTCACTTGCTCACACATCCATCTGATTCTCCGGAGTGGAAGAGTATTGATAGGTTGCACAAGACTTTTGGGCATGAGGTTCGTAATTTAAGGCTCGGACTGTGTACGGATGGAATGAACCCATTCGGCAATCTTAGTTCTAAACATAGTACTTGGCCGGTACTTTTAGTGATCTATAATTTGCCACCTTGGTTTGTGTATGAAGCGTAAGTACATAATGCTTTCACTTCTTATCTCGGGTCCTAAACAACCTGGTAATGACATAGATGTGTATCTTGCACCTCTCGTTGAGGATTTGAGAAAGATGTGGGATGAAGGCGTTTCAGTGTTTGATGCATATGCTAATGAGGAGTTCACCTTGCGTGCAATGCTTTTATGCACCCTTAATGATTTTCCGGCATATGGCAACTTATCGAGTTATAAGAACAAAGGGAAGAAAGCTTGCCCAATATGTATCGATGACATGGAATCCACGTGGATTCCTAAGTGCAAACACGTATTCATACATCATCGAAAGTTCCTCCCACGAGACCACCAATATCGTAAGAAGAAGAAGTTGTTCAACAGGGAGGTTGAGGACCGTGTAGCTCGTCCACCGTTGACCGGTTATGAGGTTTATGAACAGGTTAAGGGAGTTGAGACTGTATTTGGTAAAATGGGGCAAGTGCAAGGGGGTGAAGACCGATTATGGAAAAAAGAATCAATCTTTTGGAAGCTTCCATATTGGAGAAATCTATAGGTTAGGCATTGTCTTGACGTTATGCATGTAGAGAAAAATGTATGCGATGTCATACTCGGGACTCTCATGAACATTCCGGGTAAGACAAAGGATGTTAGGGCCGTGCGAGATTGGTTTGAATGTAAGGGTCTTCGTCCGGAGTTGTGGACACATGTTAAGGTGAGTAAGAAACGAAATAGAGCTAATGAAGTTGGTGGCAGTAAGAAAAAGATGAGTAATGACAAAGTTTATTTGCCTCCAGCTTGCTACACATTGTCCAAAGCAGAGAAGAGGACATTTTGTGAGTGTTTGTATGGCATTAAGGTTCCGTCTGGGTACTCATCCAACATGAAGACATTTGTGAGCCTAAATGGTGAGCTGAAGTTGGGAAGCATGAAACCTCACGATTGCCATGTAATGATGCAAGTGTTCTTACCAAATGAAATCCGTGGAATACGGCCAAAACATGTGAGATATGCTATTACCGAGCTATGTTCGTTCTTCAACACAATTTGTAGTAAAGTTCTTGATCCCTTTAAACTTGATGCACTTCAACTCGACGTGATTGTAACTTTATGCAAGTTTGAGATGTATTTTCCACCTTCTTTCTTTGACATAATGGTTCATCTTATTGTCCATCTCGTTCGTGAGATCAAGCTTTTGGGTTCAGTTTTTTATAGGTGGTGTTATCCTTTTGAAAGACACATGGGTGTTTTACAAAACAAGGTGAGGAATCCAGCACAACCCGAGGGGAGTTTGATTCAAGGCACTGTGAGTGATGAGATTAGTAACTTTATAGCCGAGTATTTGGCCATGGCAAAGCCTATTGGACTTCCCACCTCTAGACATGAAGGGAGGCTTGAGGGAAAAGGAACAATTGGCTCCAAATCGGTCACACCTCCTCGAGAAAGCCTTCTACAAGCACACTTGTATGTGTTGCATCATATTCTAGAAGTTCATCCTTTTTTTAGTGAGCATTTTGATATCTTGCGTGCAAAACATCCTTCTAAAGGGGATAGGGCATTGATGCAGTTGCATAACAAGACGTTTATTAATTGGTTTCATAATCGAGTAATATGCGAAAAACTCAAGGGTGTATCTTAAATTGTTAAGTGGTTAGCTTTTGGTCCTCGTGATGATGTCAACAAATATGAGGGTTACGATGTCAATGGCTTCACATTTTGGACTGAGGGTCAAGACAAGAAGTCATCGTATCTACAGAATAGTGGGGTTTCTATTTTGGCGTCATCTACATTTTACGCGAGTGCCAAGAATCAAGCGCCGGTTGATGCTAAATTGGTATACTACGGGCGGGTACATGAAATATGGGAGCTTGACTACTCTACTTTCAATATTGGTCTTTTCAAATGTAAGTGGGTAGATAATAATCGACGATGCATTAAAAATGACGACCCTTGTGGATTCACTCTTGTAGACTTAGCTCGTTTGTGTGATAGTGAGGAGCCATGCATACTAGCTACACAAGCCAAGCAAGTATTCCACATTGTCGACCCGTCTGATAAAAAATAGTCTATTTTTGTACCGGGAAAAAGAAGTATCCTTGGTATAGGTGATGTTGAGGATGAGGAAGAATATGATGCTTTTGAAGACTCCCCTCCCTTTATCAATCCAAAATCAGTGGATCAAGATGATATAGATGATGTAGATGTTGGTTATATGCGTGTAGATCACACGGAAGGAATACATTTGAATTAAGTGATTCACAAGGTATGAATTTAAAGCTTTTTAAAGTTTTTTTGGCACTTGGTTTGTTTTGCAGGAAACATTCCACATAACACTATTAGTTATATATTATTGTGTTGAACGTATTAGAATTGTTTTAGTCATATTCTTAATATTACTTAGCTTATGTTCTAATATATTTCTATTCATACTCTTTCAAGTACTGATATACAATGCATCTATTCAGAGACGAAATTGTCCCCGAGATTGAGACCTCGGATAATGAGCATCGTAGTTATGACAGCGAAGAAGACCAAATTGTGAGATACGAGCATATGGCTGAAGATGCTCCACCGATTGACAATGATTTTGAAACTGAAGACGCCCCACCAATGGATGCTCCCACTACTAGTAAGAAAAGAAAAGGGCGAGGTTCTACGAAAAACCTCAAAGTCACAGAACCCATGCATTTGGAATACAATGCATTGGGTCAACCCTGCGGAAAATGGCGTAGGCAATATGGAAAACAAGTGGGTCTATGTATCCGCAAGCTTTCCATATTGCACGCATGGAACGAGGTTCCAGAGGGTTTGAAGAACTCTCTATGGAATGATACTGTGGTAAGCAACTTTACTATTTTTACTCATTTATTTTCATTTTAAAATTAATTTGATTGACAGTAATAAATATAAATTTTTTTTTGTAGAATCTTTTCCACATCGAGAGCGATGAGGACAAGAATAATGTGTTTCTTTCAGCTGTTCCTGAAAGATTCAGAGATTTCAAATCCAAGTTAGTAACTGGCTGGATTACAAAGAGGCGTGCCCGTACGACCAAAAAGGTCAAAACGGGAAACAAAGGTGGAGAACAATCACCTTCGAAGATGCCCTACAAAATATAGGGGCACATATCGAAGAGGGATTGGGAGGACTTTGTTGCCAATTTGAATTTACTTCTTTTGATTCAGTCATTAAACTAATACATGACATTCGATTTCTATTGATTAATTAGGAAAAGCGTGGTAAAGCTTCTGATTCTGCAAGCAAAAGGAAGTTTTACCATCGCTTAGGCCAGAAAACGTACGATGAGGTCCGAAAAGAGTGGGTGGATGCGGGTTTATACCCCAATCAAAGTTCATCCACGCCCTCATCTATGACTACCTCCGCATCCGTGAATACTTCTGCTGGAGATCGGGTGCGTGATTGGTATTGCGAGCTTCATTCTCGAGACGCAAGTGGTAAATTTACCATTAATGATCCGGGAACGAAGAAGGTTGCTGATGCTGTGGTGAGTTTTGAAATTATTAAGTATATTCTTGATTTGTTTTTTATTCTTTGGCTTTGATGTACTTATACTAATTGCTATATATGTCACTTTTTATTTGAACAGATGGGCTGGAAGGAAAAAGAAGCTACGGGGGAGTTCACCCCAAGAGGCAATGTTGACGCATTGCATATGGTCTTAGAGAAAGACCACAGTGGGCGGGTAGTCGGAAAAGGAGGCGTCCGCGTGGGGTTACAGAAGGCATTCGGCAAATATTGTGTTGCTACTCAATCCCGAACGGCGCTGCGGGATGAAGTAACAACCCTCCGAGAGGAGATTACGAAGGACGTTCTCGCCAAGCTGGCCGCCGTGTTGCAGAAGATGGGAGCACCCATTGTGGAATTGGCAAACCTGATTGTCGAGGATCAGGAAAGTCAACATGGGGATCCTACCGCTTTGGTCGAGCCAACACCCGAGCCCATTACCCCCGTAGCACCCCAGCTCATTACTAATACCCCTGAAGGGGAAAACCCCACACCGGAGAACATAAACTTCGTTGCTCAAAATCCGGAGCCAACTCCAGAGTCAGTGCTACAAGTACAAAGTTTTTAAATATATAAGCACTTATTAATTTAAATTGCAACGCGTTATAATATTTTATTATGATGCTTATTATACTAAACGACACAATTTTCAGGAGGCGACTCCTTGTTCTCTTTTGCTGCCTCAGTTAGGTGTTTCTAGTGATGGCGACTTAACTGAGGTTGCATATGGTGTGGCCCAGCCAAATAAAGATGGCCAAACAGTGCATTCAATGCCTGTTACAAGTGGCCACATCAGTGTGGCCGTGGAAACTATTGTAAAGGGGTTTGAAGATTTCTCACTCCCAATTCCAATGCCAGCATGGAGCCTTGAGAAACTATCAGACGCCCTAGGTAGTTTCGTCACATAGCCATATGCTTGGGTCCGATTCACTAACATGGTAAGAATCATTTGTACCTTATTTATTTTTAGTTTTTTAATTGCATGCTTACACTAATTTAATTGTATAAATTGAAATAGCAAAAGAGTTCAAAGGGATCTTGGAGAGAGGTCGGTTCCTCAGCAAAGGTGTCGATTGGGTCAAAGTCGATGCCAAGCACTCCAATTTTGACTGATGCGGAGCTAAAAGATCTCTCTCAAGATTGCAAATGGCTGCATTATTGTGCATCTCGCATAAGTGAGGAGGACCCACTCATTTTGAATCTGCTGAAGGAGCAATACTGCTTTTTAGAGAGCCCGTTTGTAATTATTGGTCCTAGAGACATCGGGCAATTTTTGAGAGGAGAGATGTTGAATGTAGCTTTTTTCCATGTCTACATGAGGTGATGTTCATTATCTTACAAGTTAGGCATTGTTGTTTAATTGTTTTAATAACCAAATTACTAACAAAATTTTCTTATTTGTGAGTTTAGTGCGGCTTACGAGGAGCTAAATTCTTACGAACCTCCAATAAAAATTGGATGGTTTTGTCCAGAGTCGATTTCGGGTAGTAACTGTGTAAATGATCCAGATGACGTCAGAGCATACATTGAGACTGCTTTGACTAATTCCCTTGCATCTAAACACACATTCATTCTGGCTCCAAATGTGGAAGAGTAAGTTTTATTTTTGAAATTGAACTTATCTTTTGATGTTTAAAGTCACCTAATCTCTAATTTGTTGATTTTAAATTTGCGTTTGTAGTTTGCATTGGATACTTTTGGTCATATGTCCTTTAAAGAACACTGTGCACGTCTTCGACTCATTACAAAAACCTCAAAGCCCACCTCGCAACACAAAATACAAAGCGTTGTTGAATGCGTACGTAATATTAATTATTTTACCAATTTGATTTAATTAAGTGTTATCTATATATATATATATATATATATATATATATATATATATATATATATATATATATATATATATATATATATATATAGTATTACTTTTCCCATGCGTTTCAGCACAATGAAAAAAGTGCGTGGACAAACGGGATCTACATCCAGAGCCACATTTCCAAAATGGACAGCAATAAAGGTACACAAATTCGATTTTATGCGTTAATAAGCGTTTTTGTCAATTTCGCGCGTAAAGTAGGTCAAACTTGGTTTGTTATGCACGAAACTTGGCACACAACACTATTTGGCATATATTATTGTGTTGAAATGGTTAGAATTGAAAATAATAGTCATACGCTAGAAATTAGGTGTTAAGTTGCGATTTTAAGGGTTTTTAAGCGTTTTTGTCAATTTCGCGCGTAAAGTAGCTCAAACTTTGTTTGTTATGCACGAAACATGGCACACAACACTATTTGGCATATATTATTGTGTTGAAATGGTTAGTATTGAAAATATTAGTCATATGCTAGAAATTAGGTGTTAAGTTACGATTTTAAGGGTTTTTAAGCGATTTTGTCAATTTCGTGCGTAAAGTAGCTCAAACTTGGTTTTGATGCGAAACCGGGGCTGATTAAGGCCTTGGTTACGCAAGGATTAATGTTGTGCATATGCTTTGATTAATGACACAGACAAAAACTAAAAATGATCATGAAAAGAACACGAAACAACCGCAAACACTTAAAGAATTCTGATCTAGCATACTGTCGAGCAGCCCTACTTCAACTCAGCTTCTAGGAGTCCATGGGAATTATTAAAATGGGTTTAGGACCTTGATAGCTAGATCCAAGTACCAAGATTCCATTTCCACTTTATCTTAGGACCTGGATGCATAGGTTTGGTCTCCACGTGTCTTGCAAGGTGGTCTGGTCGCTAGTTTGCTGCTGGGTCAATTTCGCGCGTAAAGTAGGTCAAACTTGGTTTGTTACGCACGAAATTGGCACACTACACTATTTCGTATATATTATTGTGTTGAATTGGATAGAATTGAAAATCATTGTTATATGCTAGAAATTACGTGTTAAGTTGCGATTTTAAGGGTTTTTAAGCGTTTTTGTCAATTTCGCGCGTAAAGTAGCTCAAACTTTGTTTTTTATGTACGAAACTTTGCACACAACACTATTTGCCATAGATTATTGTGTTGAAATGGTTAGAATTCAAAATAATAGTCATATGCTAGAAATTAGGTGTTAAGTTGCGATTTTAAGGGTATTTAAGCGTTTTTGCCAATTTCGCGCGTAAAGTAGCTCAAACTTGGTTTGTTATGCACGAAACATGGCACACAACACTATTTGGTATATATTATTGTGTTGAAATGCTTAGGATTGAAAATAATAGTCATATGCTAGAAATTAGGTGTTAAGTTGCGATTTTAAGGGTTTTAAGCGTTTTTGTCAATTTCGCGCGTAAAGTAGCTCAAACTTGGTTTTGATGCAAAACCGGGGCTGATTAAGGCCTGGGTTATGCAAGGATTAATGTTGTGCATAAGCTTTGATTAATGACACAGACACAAACTAAAAATGATCATGAAAATAACACGAAACAACCGCAAACACTTAAAGGATTCTAATCTATCATACTGTCGAGCAGCCCTCCTTCAGCTCAGCTTCTAGGAGTCCACGGGGAATATTAGAATGGGTTTAGGACGTTGATAGCTAGATCCAAGTACCAAGATTCCATTTCCACTTTATCCTAGGTCCTGGATGCATAGGTTTGGTCTCCACGTGTCTTGCAAGGTGGTCTGGTCGCTAGTTTGCTGTTGTGTCAATTTCGCGCGTAAAGTAGGTAAAACTTGGTTTGATACGCACGAAACTTGGCACACTACACTATTTCGTATATATTATTGTGTTGAATTGGATAGAATTGAAAATCATTGTTATATGCTAGAAATTACGTGTTAAGTTGCGATTTTAAGGGTTTTTAAGCGTTTTTGACAATTTCGCGCGTAAAGTAGCTCAAACTTTGTTTGTTATACACAAAACTTAGCACACAACACTATTTGCCATATATTATTGTGTTGAAATGGTTAGAATTCAAAATAATAGTCATATGTTAGAAATTAGGTGCTAAGTTGCGATTTTAAGGGTTTTAAAGCGTTTTTGTCAATTTCGCGCGTAAAGTACGTCAAACTTGTTTTATTTTGCACGAAACTTGGCACACAAAACTATTTAGAATATATTATTGTGTTGAAATGGTTAGAATTGAAAATAATAGTCATATGCTAGAAATTAGGTGTTAAGTTGCGATTTTAAGGGTTATTAAGCGTTTTTGTCAATTTCGCGCGTAAAGTAGCTCAAAGTTGGTTTTGATGAGAAACCGGGGCTGATTAAGGCCTGTGTTATGCAAGGATTAATGTTGTGCGTAAGCTTTGATTAACAACAAAGACAAAAACTAAAAATAATCATGAAAAGAACACGAAACAACCGCAAACACTTAAAGAATTCTGATCTATCATACTGTCGAGCAGCCCTCCTTCAGCTCAGCTTCTAGGAGTCCACGGGGATTATTAGAATGGGTTTAGGACCTTGATAGCTAGATCCAAGTACCAAGATTCGATTTCCATTTTAGCCTAGGTGCTGGATGCATAGGTTTGGTCTCCACGTGTCTTGCAAGATGGTCTGATCGCTAGTTTGCTGCTGTGTAAATTTCGCGCGTAAAGTAGCTCAAACTTGGTTTTGATGCGAAACCGGGGCTGATTAAGGCCTGGGTTATGCAAAGATTAATGTTGTGCGTAAGCTTTGATTAATGACACAGACAAAAACTAAAAATGATCATGAAAAGAACACGAAACAACCGCAAACACTTAAAGAATTCTGATCTATCATACTGTCGAGCAGCCCTCCTTCAACTCAGCTTCTAGGAGTCCACGGGGATTATTAGAATGGGTTTAGGACGTTGATAGCTAGATCCAAGTACCAAGATTCCATTTCCACTTTATCCTAGGTCCTGGATGCATAGGTTTGGTCTCCACGTGTCTTGCAAGGTGGTCTGGTCGCTAGTTTGCTGTTGTGTCAATTTCGCGCGTAAAGTAGGTAAAACTTGGTTTGATACGCACGAAACTTGGCACACTACACTATTTCGTATATATTATTGTGTTGAATTGGATAGAATTGAAAATCATTGTTATATGCTAGAAATTACGTGTTAAGTTGCGATTTTAAGGGTTTTTAAGCGTTTTTGACAATTTCGCGCGTAAAGTAGCTCAAACTTTGTTTGTTATACACAAAACTTAGCACACAACACTATTTGCCATATATTATTGTGTTGAAATGGTTAGAATTCAAAATAATAGTCATATGTTAGAAATTAGGTGCTAAGTTGCGATTTTAAGGGTTTTAAAGCGTTTTTGTCAATTTCGCGCGTAAAGTACGTCAAACTTGTTTTATTTTGCACGAAACTTGGCACACAAAACTATTTAGAATATATTATTGTGTTGAAATGGTTAGAATTGAAAATAATAGTCATATGCTAGAAATTAGGTGTTAAGTTGCGATTTTAAGGGTTATTAAGCGTTTTTGTCAATTTCGCGCGTAAAGTAGCTCAAAGTTGGTTTTGATGAGAAACCGGGGCTGATTAAGGCCTGTGTTATGCAAGGATTAATGTTGTGCGTAAGCTTTGATTAACAACAAAGACAAAAACTAAAAATAATCATGAAAAGAACACGAAACAACCGCAAACACTTAAAGAATTCTGATCTATCATACTGTCGAGCAGCCCTCCTTCAGCTCAGCTTCTAGGAGTCCACGGGGATTATTAGAATGGGTTTAGGACCTTGATAGCTAGATCCAAGTACCAAGATTCGATTTCCATTTTAGCCTAGGTGCTGGATGCATAGGTTTGGTCTCCACGTGTCTTGCAAGATGGTCTGATCGCTAGTTTGCTGCTGTGTAAATTTCGCGCGTAAAGTAGCTCAAACTTGGTTTTGATGCGAAACCGGGGCTGATTAAGGCCTGGGTTATGCAAAGATTAATGTTGTGCGTAAGCTTTGATTAATGACACAGACAAAAACTAAAAATGATCATGAAAAGAACACGAAACAACCGCAAACACTTAAAGAATTCTGATCTATCATACTGTCGAGCAGCCCTCCTTCAACTCAGCTTCTAGGAGTCCACGGGGATTATTAGAATGGGTTTAGGACGTTGATAGCTAGATCCAAGTACCAAGATTCCATTTCCACTTTATCCTAGGTCCTGGATGCATAGGTTTGGTCTCCACGTGTCTTGCAAGGTGGTCTGGTCGCTAGTTTGCTGCTGTGTCAAATTCGCGCGTAAAGTAGGTAAAACTTGGTTTGTTACGCACGAAACTTGGCACACTACACTATTTCGTATATATTATTGTGTTGAATTGGATAGAATTGAAAATCATTGTTATATGCTAGAAATTACGTGTTAAGTTGCGATTTTTAGGGTTTTTAAGCGTTTTTGACAATTTCGCGCGTAAAGTAGCTCAAACTTTGTTTGTTATACACGAAACTTAGTACACAACACTATTTGCCATATATTATTGTTTTGAAATGGTTAGAATTCAAAATAATAGTCATATGCTAGAAATTAGGTGCTAAGTTGCGATTTTAAGGGTTTTAAACCGTTTTTGTCAATTTCGCGCGAAAAGCAGGTCAAACTTGTTTTATTTTGCACGAAACTTGGCACACAACACTATTTAGAATATATTATTGTGTTGAAATGGTTATAATTGAAAATAATAGTCATATGGTAGAAATTAGGTGTTAAGTTGCGATTTTAAGGGTTATTAATCGTTTTTGTCAATTTCGCGCTTAAAGTAGCTCAAAGTTGGTTTTGATGAGAAACCGGGGCTAATTAAGTTTGGTGTTATGCAAGGATTAATGTTGTGCATAAGCTTTGATTAACAACACAGACAAAAACTAAAAATGATCATGAAAAGAACACGAAACAACCGCAAACACTTAAAGAATTCTGATCTATCATACTGTCGAGCAGCCCTCCTTCAGCTCAGCTTCTAGGAGTCCACGGGGATTAATAGAATGGGTTTAGGACCTTGATAGCTAGATCCAAGTACCAAGATTCGATTTCCACTTTAGCCTAGGTGCTGGATGCATAGTTTTGGTCTCAACGTGTCTTGCAAGATGGTCTGATCGCTAGTTTGCTGTTGTGTAAATTTCGCGCGTAAAGTAGCTCAAACTTGGTTTTGATTCGAAACCGGGGCTGATTAAGGCCTGGGTTATGCAAGGATTAATGTTGTGCGTAAGCTTTGATTAATGACACAGACAAAAACTAAAAATGATCATGAAAAGAAAACGAAACAACCGCAAACACTTAAAGAATTCTGATCTATCATACTGTCGAGCAGCCCTCCTTCAGCTCAGCTTCTAGGAGTCCACGGGGATTATTAGAATGGGTTTAGGACGTTGATAGCTAGATCCAAGTACCAACATTCTATTTCCACTTTATCCTAGGTCCTGGATGCATAGGTTTGGTCTCCACGTGTCTTGCAAGGTGGTCTGGTCGCTAGTTTGCTGCTGTGTCAATTTCGCGCGTAAAGTAGGTCAAACATGGTTTGTTACGCACGAAACTTGGCACACTACACTATTTCGTATATATTATTGTGTTGAATTGGATAGAATTGAAAATCATTGTTATATGCTAGAAATTACGTGTTAAGTTGCGATTTTAAGGGTTTTTAAGCGTTTTTGACAATTTCGCGCGTAAAGTAGCTCAAACTTTGTTTGTTATACACGAAACTTAGCACACAACACTATTTGCCATATATTATTGTGTTGAAATGGTTAGAATTCAAAATAATAGTCATATGCTAGAAATTAGGTGCTAAGTTGCGATTTTAAGGGTTTTAAAGCGTTTTTGTCAATTTCGCGCGTAAAGCAGGTCAAACTTGTATTATTTTGCACGAAACTTGGCACACAACACTATTTAGAATATATTATTGTGTTGAAATGGTTAGAATTGAAAATAATAGTCATATGCTAGAAATTAGGTGTTAAGTTGCGATTTTAAGGGTTATTAATCGTTTTTGTCAATTTCGCGCTTGAAGTAGCTCAAAGTTGGTTTTGATGAGAAACCGGGGCTGATTAAGTTTGGTGTTATGCAAGGATTAATGTTGTGCGTAAGCTTTGATTAACAACACAGACAAAAACAAAAAATGATCATGAAAGGAACACGAAACAACCGCAAACACTTAAAGAATTCTGATCTATCATACTGTCGAGCAGCCCTCCTTCAGCTCAACTTCTAGGAGTCCACGGGGATTAATAGAATGGGTTTAGGACCTTGATAGCTAGATCCAAGTACCAAGATTCGATTTCCACTTTAGCCTAGGTGCTGGATGCATAGTTTTGGTCTCTACGTGTCTTGCAAGATGGTCTGATCGCTAGTTTGCTGTTGTGTAAATTTCGCGCGTAAAGTAGCTCAAACTTGGTTTTGATTCGAAACCGGGGCTGATTAAGGCCTGGGTTATGCAAGGATTAATGTTGTGCGTAAGCTTTGATTAACGACACAGACAAAAACTAAAAATGATCATGAAAAGAACACGAAACAACCGCAAACACTTAAAGAATTCTGATCTATCATACTGTCGATCAGCCCTCCTTCAGCTCAGCTTCTAGGAGTCCACGGGGATTATTAGAATGGGTTTAAGACGTTGATAGCTAGATCCAAGTACCAAGATTCTATTTCCACTTTATCCTAGGTCCTGGATGCATAGGTTTGGTCTCCACGTGTCTTGCAAGGTGGTCTGGTCGCTAGTTTGCTGCTGTGTCAATTTCGCGCGTAAAGTATGTCAAACTTGGTTTGTTACGCACGAAACTTGGCACACTACACTATTTCGTATATATTATTGTGTTGAATTGGATAGAATTGAAAATCATTGTTATATGCTAGAAATTACGTGTTAAGTTGCGATTTTAAGGGTTTTTAAGCGTTTTTGACCATTTCGCGCGTAAAGTAGCTCAAACTTTGTTTGTTATACACGAAACTTAGCACACAACACTATTTGCCATATATTATTGTGTTGAAATGGTTAGAATTCAAAATAATAGTCATATGCTAGAAATTAGGTGCTAAGTTGCGATTTTAAGGGTTTTAAAGCGTTTTTGTCAATTTCGCGCGTAAAGCAGGTCAAACTTGTATTATTTTGCACGAAACTTGGCACACAACACTATTTAGAATATATTATTGTGTTGAAATGGTTAGAATTGAAAATAATAGTCATATGCTAGAAATTAGGTGTTAAGTTGCGATTTTAAGGGTTATTAATCGTTTTTGTCAATTTCGCGCTTAAAGTAGCTCAAAGTTGGTTTTGATGAGAAACCGGGGCTGATTAAGTTTGGTGTTATGCAAGGATTAATGTTGTGCGTAAGCTTTGATTAACAACACAGACAAAAACTAAAAATGATCATGAAAAGAACACGAAAGAACCGCAAACACTTAAAGAATTCTGATCTATCATACTGTCGAGCAGCCCTCCTTCAGCTCAGCTTCTAGGAGTCCACGGGGATTAATAGAATGGGTTTAGGACCTTGATAGCTAGATCCAAGTACCAAGATTCGATTTCCACTTTAGCCTAGGTGTTGGATGCATAGTTTTGGTCTCCACGTGTCTTGCAAGATGGTCTGATCGCTAGTTTGCTGTTGTGTAAATTTCGCGCGTAAAGTAGATCAAACTTGGTTTTGATGAGAAACCGGGGCTGATTAAGGCCTGTGTTATGCAAGGATTAATGTTGTGCGTATGCTTTGATTAACGACACAGAAAAAAACTAAAAATGATCATGAAAAGAACACGAAACAACCGCAAACACTTAAAGAATTCTGATCTATCATACTGTCGAGTAGCGCTCCTTCAGCTCAGCTTCTAGGAGTCCACGGGGATTATTAGAATGGGTTTAGGACCTTGATAGCTAGATCCAAGTACCAAGATTCCATTTCCACTTTATCTTAGGACCTGGATGCATAGGTTTGGTCTCCACGTGTCTTGCAAGGTGGTCTGGTCGCTAGTTTGCTGCTGGGTCAATTTCGCGCGTAAAGTAGGTGAAACTTGGTTTGTTACGCACGAAATTGGCACACTACACTATTTCATATATATTATTGTGTTGAATTGGATAGAATTGAAAATCATTGTTATATGCTAGAAATTACGTGTTAAGTTGCGATTTTAAGGGTTTTTAAGCGTTTTTGACAATTTCGCGCGTAAAGTAGCTCAAACTTTGTTTGTTATACACGAAACATAGCACACAACACTATTTGCCAAATATTATTGTTTTGAAATGGTTAGAATTCAAAATAATAGTCATATGCTAGAAATTAGGTGCTAAGATGCGATTTTAAGGGTTTTAAAGCGTTTTTGTCAATTTCGCGCGTAAAGCAGGTCAAACTTGTATTATTTTGCACGAAACTTGGCACACAACACTATTTAGAATATATTATTGTGTTGAAATGGTTAGAATTGAAAATAATAGTCATATGCTAGAAATTAGGTGTTAAGTTGCGATTTTAAGGGTTATTAATCGTTTTTGTCAATTTCGCGCTTAAAGTAGCTCAAAGTTGGTTTTGATTCGAAACCGGGGCTGATTAAGGCCTGGGTTATGCAAGGATTAATGTTGTGCGTAAGCTTTGATTAACAACACAGACAAAAACAAAAAATGATCATGAAAAGAACACGAAACAACCGCAAACACTTAAAGAATTCTGATCTATCATACTGTCGAGCAGCCCTCCTTAAGCTCAGCTTCTAGGAGTCCACGGGGATTATTAGAATGGGTTTAGGACGTTGATAGCTAGATCCAAGTACCAAGATTCTATTTCCACTTTATCCTAGGTCCTGGATGCATAGGTTTGGTCTCCACGTGTCTTGCAAGGTGGTCTGGTCGCTAGTTTGCTGCTGTGTCAATTTCGCGCGTAAAGTAGGTCAAACTTAGTTTGTTACGCACGAAACTTGGCACACTACACTATTTTGTATATATTATTGTGTCGAATTGGATAGAATTGAAAATCATAGTTATATGCTAGAAATTACGTGTTAAGTTGCGATTTTAAGGGTTTTTAAGCGTTTTTGACAATTTCGCGCGTAAAGTAGCTCAAACTTTGTTTGTTATACACGAAACTTAGCACACAACACTATTTGCCATATATTATTGTGTTGAAATGGTTAGAATTCAAAATAATAGTCATATGCTAGAAATTAGGTGCTAAGTTGCGATTTTAAGGGTTTTAAAGCGTTTTTGTCAATTTCGCGCGTAAAGTAGGTCAAACTTGTTTTATTTTGCACGAAACTTGGCACACAAAACTATTTAGAATATATTATTGTGTTGAAATGGTTAGAATTGAAAATAATAGTCATATGCTAGAAATTAGGTGTTAAGTTGCGATTTTATGGGTTATTAAGCGTTTTTGTCAATTTCGCGCGTAAAGTAGCTCAAAGTTGGTTTTGATGAGAAACCGGGGCTGATTAAGGCCTGTGTTATGCAAGGATTAATGTTGTGCGTAAGCTTTGATTAACAACACAGACAAAAACTAAAAATGATCATGAAAAGAACACGAAACAACCGCAAACACTTAAAGAATTCTGATCTATCATACTGTCGAGCAGCCCTCCTTCAGCTCAGCTTCTAGGAGTCCACGGGGATTATTAGAATGGGTTTAGGACCTTGATAGCTAGATCCAAGTACCAAGATTCGATTTCCACTTTACCCTAGGTGCTGGATGCATAGGTTTGGTCTCCACGTGTCTTGCAAGGTGGTCTGGTCGCTAGTTTGCTGCTGTGTCAATTTCGCGCGTAAAGTAGGTCAAACTTGGTTTGTTACGCACGAAACTTGGCACACTACACTATTTCGTATATATTATTGTGTTGAATTGGACAGAATTGAAAATCATTGTTATATGTGTTGATTCAATTAGGAACGGGAACAGCAACAAGAGGGGGGGTGAATTGTTGTTGTTGCAAGTTTAAGCGATTGTGCCCTGTTTTTGCGGAATTATTCAAAATAAATAAAGCTTAAACTAAGAGCAAAATAATAAGAGAGACGCACGATTTTACGTGGAAACCTTTTGGGCCTAAACAAAAGGAAAAACCACGACCACTTGGGATTTCTAACAACTTCACTATGTTTAAGGCAATTAGTTACAATTACAATAAACACCTTACTTCACTCGAAGTGAAACAACTAGGCCAACTCTTCACTCTCTAATTGCTTTACTCAAAGCAACAAACTTAGCTTTACAATAAGCTAATCCTCTCTAGCTTCACTAAAAGCTATCTAACTTCCCCCTTAGACTCACTCGAGTCTAATTACATAAACTCTCAAAATCCCTTACAAAAATGATAGAAATTCTCTAAAATAAATCAAAGAGTTGCACAAGTAAATATTATGAATTAATTGGCAATTTAAAAGCACAAAATATTACTTGTAGAATTTCAAAATCAAACGCACAAAAATTATTTTTCTCTTAAAGCATGCGTTAATTCTCCATTTAAAAAACCGAGCTAGTTAGCTTATTTATAATAAAATAAATTTCTAAAAATAGAAAAATATTCCAACCCATTATCCTTAGTCATGGATCAATGAATGATGCTGAATGAATCACAAAACGGTTAATACTTCAGCCTTTGAATAAATCAAACAAACGGTTAAGGCAATCAGTAACCGCTATTTCCTGATAACCGCTGTTCCCTGATAACCGCTGTTCCCTAAAGTAGCAGTTTCTTCAGTAGTAATTCCTGTTCCCCAAATTAATGGCTGGAACTTCATGCTATATTTAGAAAACGGTTTTGGTAAAACGGTTATCTTTTGACTAATTTAAAAAACGGTTATCTTTTGACTAATTCTTAGAAAATGGTTATTTTTACTATTTTTAGGAAAAGATTAATTTTATTATTTTTCAGAAAATCCAAAAATAATTAAGACCTAACTGCTGTTCCTACTTTTTAGTAGATCCAAGTTTATCTCCTAAAAATAAGGAATTAATCTTGAAACCACCACGTAAGGAATTTTAGAAATTCTTTTTGCCAATTAACTTTAATAAACTAATGCAACCAATTAATTTAAAATACATTAACTAAAAAATAAAAGATAGAATTTATTAGCTAACGTAAATTGACTTCAGTTTGGGAACACTGCGCTGTCTCCAAATTCCAACTTGCTAGAACATCAAACCTGAGAACAGTAGACTTCTTGTCTCCATTTTACATCCCACGTGATATACTCTTCTAACATCTCTTGAAACCTTTTGACATGTATATTCCCATGAACTAAGCCATAGGTACTATCAACGATCACAATTAAGCGGATATCGACCTGCACAAAATCTCTAAACACATATTTGCTAAAGTGTAGTCATCATCAAAACTCAAGAGGTCCAACAATATGCTAGAAATTACGTGTTAAGTTGCGATTTTAAGGGTTTTTAAGCGATTTTGTCAATTTCGCGCGTAAAGTAGCTCAAACTTTGTTTGTTATGCACGAAACTTAGCACACAACACTATTTGCCATATATTATTGTGTTGAAATGTTTAGAATTCAAAATAATAGTCATATGCTAGAAATTAGGTGTTAAGTTGCGATTTTAAGGGTTTTTAAGCGTTTTTGTCAATTTCGCGCGTAAAGTAGGTCAAACTTGTTTTGTTTTGCACGAAACTTGGCACACAATACTATTTGGCATATATTATTGTGTTGAAATGGTTAGAATTAAAAATAATATTCATATGCTACAAATTAGGTGTTAAGTTGCGATTTTAAGGGATATTAAGCGTTTTTGTCAATTTCGCGCGTAAAGTAGCTCAAACTTGGTTTTGATGAGAAACCGGGGCTGATTAAGGCCTGTGTTATGCAAGGATTAATGTTGTGCATAAGCTTTGATTAATGACACAGACAAAAACTAAAAATCATCATGAAAAGAACACGAAACAACCGCAAACACTTAAAGAATTCTGATCTATCATACTGTGGAGCAGCCCTCCTTCAGCTCAGCATCTAGGAGTCCACGGGGATTATTAGAATTGGTTTAGGACCTTGATAGCTAGATCCAAGTACAAGGATTCCATTTCCACTTTAGCCTAGGTCCTGGATGCATAGGTTTGGTCTCCACGTGTCTTGCAAGATGGTCTGATCGCTAGTTTGCTGCAATGTCATTTCGCGCGTAAAGTAGGTCAAACTTGGTTTGTTACGCACGAAACATGGCACACTACACTATTTCGTATATATTATTGTGTTGAATTGGATAGAATTGAAAATCATGGTTATATGCTAGAAATTAGGTGTTAAGTTGCGATTTTAAGGGTTTTTAAGCGTTTTTGTCAATTTCGCGCGTAAAGTAGCTCAAACTTGGTTTGTTATGCACGAAACTTGGCACACAACACTATTTGGTATATATTATTGTGTTGAAATGCTTATAATTAAAAATAATAGTCATATGCTAGAAATTAGGTGTTAAGTTGCGATTTTAAGGGTTATTAAGCGTTTTTGTCAATTTCGCGCGTAAAGTAGCTCAAAGTTGGTTTTGATGAGAAACCGGGGCTGATTAAGGCCTGTGTTATGCAAGGATTAATGTTGTGCGTAAGCTTTGATTAACAACACAGACAAAAACTAAAAATGATCATGAAAAGAACACGAAACAACCGCAAACACTTAAAGAATTCTGATCTATCATACTGTCGAGCAGCCCTCCTTCAGCTCAGCTTCTAGGAGTCCACGGGGATTATTAGAATGGGTTTAGGACCTTGATAGCTAGATCCAAGTACCAAGATTCGATTTCCACTTTACCCTAGGTGCTGGATGCATAGGTTTGGTCTCCACGTGTCTTGCAAGGTGGTCTGGTCGCTAGTTTGCTGCTGTGTCAATTTCGCGCGTAAAGTAGGTCAAACTTGGTTTGTTACGCACGAAACTTGGCACACTACACTATTTCGTATATATTATTGTGTTGAATTGGACAGAATTGAAAATCATTGTTATATGTGTTGATTCAATTAGGAACGGGAACAGCAACAAGAGGGGGGGTGAATTGTTGTTGTTGCAAGTTTAAGCGATTGTGCCCTGTTTTTGCGGAATTATTCAAAATAAATAAAGCTTAAAATAAGAGCAAAATAATAAGAGAGACGCACGATTTTACGTGGAAACCTTTTGGGCCTAAACAAAAGGAAAAACCACGACCACTTGGGATTTCTAACAACTTCACTATGTTTAAGGCAATTAGTTACAATTACAATAAACACCTTACTTCACTCGAAGCGAAACAACTAGGCCAACTCTTCACTCTCTAATTTCTTTACTCAAAGCAACAAACTTAGCTTTACAATAAGCTAATCCTCTCTAGCTTCACTAAAAGCTATCTAACTTCCCCCTTAGACTCACTCGAGTCTAATTACATAAACTCTCAAAATCCCTTACAAAAATGATAGAAATTCTCTAAAATAAATCAAAGAGTTGCACAAGTAAATATTATGAATTAATTGGCAATTTAAAAGCACAAAATATTACTTGTAGAATTTCAAAATCAAACGCACAAAAATTATTTTTCTCTTAAAGCATGCGTTAATTCTCCATTTAAAAAACCGAGCTAGTTAGCTTATTTATAATAAAATAAATTTCTAAAAATAGAAAAATATTCCAACCCATTATCCTTAGTCATGGATCAATGAATGATGCTGAATGAATCACAAAACGGTTAATACTTCAGCCTTTGAATAAATCAAACAAACGGTTAAGGCAATCAGTAACCGCTATTTCCTGATAACCGCTGTTCCCTGATAACCGCTGTTCCCTAAAGTAGCAGTTTCTTCAGTAGTAATTCCTGTTCCCCAAATTAATGGCTGGAACTTCATGCTATATTTAGAAAACGGTTTTGGTAAAACGGTTATCTTTTGACTAATTCAAAAAACGGTTATCTTTTGACTAATTCTTAGAAAATGGTTATTTTTACTATTTTTAGGAAAAGATTAATTTTATTATTTTTCAGAAAATCCAAAAATAATTAAGACCTAACTGCTGTTCCTACTTTTTAGTAGATCCAAGTTTATCTCCTAAAAATAAGGAATTAATCTTGAAACCACCACGTAAGGAATTTTAGAAATTCTTTTTGCCAATTAACTTTAATAAACTAATGCAACCAATTAATTTAAAATACATTAACTAAAAAATAAAAGATAGAATTTATTAGCTAACGTAAATTGACTTCAGTTTGGGAACACTGCGCTGTCTCCAAATTCCAACTTGCTAGAACATCAAACCTGGGAACAGTAGACTTCTTGTCTCCATTTTACATCCCACGTGATATACTCTTCTAACATCTCTTGAAACCTTTTGACATGTATATTCCCATGAACTAAGCCATAGGTACTATCAACGATCACAATTAATCGGATATCGACCTGCACAAAATCTCTAAACACATATTTGCTAAAGTGTAGTCATCATCAAAACTCAAGAGGTCCAACAATATGCTAGAAATTACGTGTTAAGTTGCGATTTTAAGGGTTTTTAAGCGATTTTGTCAATTTCGCGCGTAAAGTAGCTCAAACTTTGTTTGTTATGCACGAAACTTAGCACACAACACTATTTGCCATATATTATTGTGTTGAAAAGTTTAGAATTCAAAATAATAGTCATATGCTAGAAATTAGGTGTTAAGTTGCGATTTTAAGGGTTTTTAAGCGTTTTTGTCAATTTCGCGCGTAAAGTAGGTCAAACTTGTTTTGTTTTGCACGAAACTTGGCACACAATACTATTTGGCATATATTATTGTGTTGAAATGGTTAGAATTAAAAATAATATTCATATGCTACAAATTAGGTGTTAAGTTGCGATTTTAAGGGTTATTAAGCGTTTTTGTCAATTTCGCGCGTAAAGTAGCTCAAACTTGGTTTTGATGAGAAACCGGGGCTGATTAAGGCCTGTGTTATGCAAGGATTAATGTTGTGCATAAGCTTTGATTAATGACACAGACAAAAACTAAAAATCATCATGAAAAGAACACGAAACAACCGCAAACACTTAAAGAATTCTGATCTATCATACTGTGGAGCAGCCCTCCTTCAGCTCAGCATCTAGGAGTCCACGGGGATTATTAGAATTGGTTTAGGACCTTGATAGCTAGATCCAAGTACAAGGATTCCATTTCCACTTTAGCCTAGGTCTTGGATGCATAGGTTTGGTCTCCACGTGTCTTGCAAGATGGTCTGATCGCTAGTTTGCTGCAATGTCATTTCGCGCGTAAAGTAGGTCAAACTTGGTTTGTTACGCACGAAACATGGCACACTACACTATTTCGTATATATTATTGTGTTGAATTGGATAGAATTGAAAATCATGGTTATATGCTAGAAATTAGGTGTTAAGTTGCGATTTTAAGGGTTTTTAAGCGTTTTTGTCAATTTCGCGCGTAAAGTAGCTCAAACTTGGTTTTGATGCGAAACTAGGGCTGATTAAGGCCTGGGTTATGCAAGGATTAATGGTGTGCATAAGCTTTGATTAATGACACAGACAAAAACTAAAAATGATCATGAAAAGAACACGAAACAACCGCAAACACTTAAAGAATTCTGATCTATCATACTGTCGAGCAGCCCTCCTTCAGCTCAGCTTCTAGGAGTCCACGGGGATTACTAGAATGGGTTTAGGACGTTGATAGCTAGATCCAAGTACCAAGATTCCATTTCCACTTTATCTTAGGACCTGGATGCATAGGTTTGGTCTCCACGTGTCTTGCAAGGTGGTCTGGTCGCTAGTTTGCTGCTGGGTCAATTTCGCGCGTAAAGTAGGTGAAACTTGGTTTGTTACGCACGAAATTGGCACACTACACTATTTCGTATATATTATTGTGTTGAATTGGATAGAATTGAAAATCATTGTTATATGCTAGAAATTACGTGTTAAGTTGCGATTTTAAGGGTTTTTAAGCGTTTTTGTCAATTTCGCGCGTAAAGTAGCTCAAACTTGGTTTGTTATGCACGAAACTTGGCACACAACACTATTTGGTATATATTATTGTGTTGAAATGCTTATAATTAAAAATAATAGTCATATGCTAGAAATTAGGTGTTAAGTTGCGATTTTAAGGGTTATTAAGCGTTTTTGTCAATTTCGCGCGTAAAGTAGCTCAAAGTTGGTTTTGATGAGAAACCGGGGCTGATTAAGGCCTGTGTTATGCAAGGATTAATGTTGTGCGTAAGCTTTGATTAACAACACAGACAAAAACTAAAAATGATCATGAAAAGAACACGAAACAACCGCAAACACTTAAAGAATTCTGATCTATCATACTGTCGAGCAGCCCTCCTTCAGCTCAGCTTCTAGGAGTCCACGGGGATTATTAGAATGGGTTTAGGACCTTGATAGCTAGATCCAAGTACCAAGATTCGATTTCCATTTTACCCTAGGTGCTGGATGCATAGGTTTGGTCTCCACGTGTCTTGCAAGGTGGTCTGGTCGCTAGTTTGCTGCTGTGTCAATTTCGCGCGTAAAGTAGGTCAAACTTGGTTTGTTACGCACGAAACTTGGCACACTACACTATTTCGTATATATTATTGTGTTGAATTGGACAGAATTGAAAATCATTGTTATATGTGTTGATTCAATTAGGAACGGGAACAGCAACAAGAGGGGGGGTGAATTGTTGTTGTTGCAAGTTTAAGCGATTGTGCCCTGTTTTTGCGGAATTATTCAAAATAAATAAAGCTTAAACTAAGAGCAAAATAATAAGAGAGACGCACGATTTTACGTGGAAACCTTTTGGGCCTAAACAAAAGGAAAAACCACGACCACTTGGGATTTCTAACAACTTCACTATGTTTAAGGCAATTAGTTACAATTACAATAAACACCTTACTTCACTCGAAGCGAAACAACTAGGCCAACTCTTCACTCTTTAATTGCTTTACTCAAAGCAACAAACTTAGCTTTACAATAAGCTAATCCTCTCTAGCTTCACTAAAAGCTATCTAACTTCCCCCTTAGACTCACTCGAGTCTAATTACATAAACTCTCAAAATCCCTTACAAAAATGATAGAAATTCTCTAAAATAAATCAAAGAGTTGCACAAGTAAATATTATGAATTAATTGGCAATTTAAAAGCACAAAATATTACTTGTAGAATTTCAAAATCAAACGCACAAAAATTATTTTTCTCTTAAAGCATGCGTTAATTCTCCATTTAAAAAACCGAGCTAGTTAGCTTATTTATAATAAAATAAATTTCTAAAAATAGAAAAATATTCCAACCCATTATCCTTAGTCATGGATCAATGAATGATGCTGAATGAATCACAAAACGGTTAATACTTCAGCCTTTGAATAAATCAAACAAACGGTTAAGGCAATCAGTAACCGCTATTTCCTGATAACGGCTGTTCCCTGATAACCGCTGTTCCCTAAAGTACCAGTTTCTTCAGTAGTAATTCCTGTTCCCCAAATTAATGGCTGGAACTTCATGCTATATTTAGAAAACGGTTTTGGTAAAACGGTTATCTTTTGACTAATTCAAAAAACGGTTATCTTTTGACTAATTCTTAGAAAATGGTTATTTTTACTATTTTTAGGAAAAGATTAATTTTATTATTTTTCAGAAAATCCAAAAATAATTAAGACCTAACTGCTGTTCCTACTTTTTAGTAGATCCAAGTTTATCTCCTAAAAATAAGGAATTAATCTTGAAACCACCACGTAAGGAATTTTAGAAATTCTTTTTGCCAATTAACTTTAATAAACTAATGCAACCAATTAATTTAAAATACATTAACTAAAAAATAAAAGATAGAATTTATTAGCTAACGTAAATTGACTTCAGTTTGGGAACACTGCGCTGTCTCCAAATTCCAACTTGCTAGAACATCAAACCTGGGAACAGTAGACTTCCTGTCTCCATTTTACATCCCACGTGATATACTCTTCTAACATCTCTTGAAACCTTTTGACATGTATATTCCCATGAACTAAGCCATAGGTACTATCAACGATCACAATTAATCGGATATCGACCTGCACAAAATCTCTAAACACATATTTGCTAAAGTGTAGTCATCATCAAAACTCAAGAGGTCCAACAATATGCTAGAAATTACGTGTTAAGTTGCGATTTTAAGGGTTTTTAAGCGATTTTGTCAATTTCGCGCGTAAAGTAGCTCAAACTTTGTTTGTTATGCACGAAACTTAGCACACAACACTATTTGCCATATATTATTGTGTTGAAAAGTTTAGAATTCAAAATAATAGTCATATGCTAGAAATTAGGTGTTAAGTTGCGATTTTAAGGGTTTTTAAGCGTTTTTGTCAATTTCGCGCGTAAAGTAGGTCAAACTTGTTTTGTTTTGCACGAAACTTGGCACACAATACTATTTGGCATATATTATTGTGTTGAAATGGTTAGAATTAAAAATAATATTCATATGCTACAAATTAGGTGTTAAGTTGCGATTTTAAGGGTTATTAAGCGTTTTTGTCAATTTCGCGCGTAAAGTAGCTCAAACTTGGTTTTGATGAGAAACCGGGGCTGATTAAGGCCTGTGTTATGCAAGGATTAATGTTGTGCATAAGCTTTGATTAATGACACAGACAAAAAGTAAAAATCATCATGAAAAGAACACGAAACAACCGCAAACACTTAAAGAAATCTGATCTATCATACTGTGGAGCAGCCCTCCTTCAGCTCAACATCTAGGAGTCCACGGGGATTATTAGAATTGGTTTAGGACCTTGATAGCTAGATCCAAGTACAAGGATTCCATTTCCACTTTAGCCTAGGTCCTGGATGCATAGGTTTGGTCTCCACGTGTCTTGCAAGATGGTCTGATCGCTAGTTTGCTGCAATGTCATTTCGCGCGTAAAGTAGGTCAAACTTGGTTTGTTACGCACGAAACATGGCACACTACACTATTTCGTATATATTATTGTGTTGAATTGGATAGAATTGAAAATCATAGTTATATGCTAGAAATTAGGTGTTAAGTTGCGATTTTAAGGGTTTTTAAGCGTTTTTGTCAATTTCGCGCGTAAAGTAGCTCAAACTTGGTTTGTTATGCACGAAACTTGGCACACAACACTATTTGGTATATATTATTGTGTTGAAATGCTTAGAATTAAAAATAATAGTCATATGCTAGAAATTAGGTGTTAAGTTGCGATTTTAAGGGTTATTAAGCGTTTTTGTCAATTTCGCGCGTAAAGTAGCTCAAAGTTGGTTTTGATGAGAAACCGGGGCTGATTAAGGCCTGTGTTATGCAAGGATTAATGTTGTGCGTAAGCTTTGATTAACAACACAGACAAAAACTAAAAATGATCATGAAAAGAACACGAAACAACCGCAAACACTTAAAGAATTCTGATCTATCATACTGTCGAGCAGCCCTCCTTCAGCTCAGCTTCTAGGAGTCCACGGGGATTATTAGAATGGGTTTAGGACCTTGATAGCTAGATCCAAGTACCAAGATTCGATTTCCACTTTACCCTAGGTGCTGGATGCATAGGTTTGGTCTCCACGTGTCTTGCAAGGTGGTCTGGTCGCTAGTTTGCTGCTGTGTCAATTTCGCGCGTAAAGTAGGTCAAACTTGGTTTGTTACGCACGAAACTTGGCACACTACACTATTTCGTATATATTATTGTGTTGAATTGGACAGAATTGAAAATCATTGTTATATGTGTTGATTCAATTAGGAACGGGAACAGCAACAAGAGGGGGGGTGAATTGTTGTTGTTGCAAGTTTAAGCGATTGTGCCCTGTTTTTACGGAATTATTCAAAATAAATAAAGCTTAAACTAAGAGCAAAATAATAAGAGAGACGCACGATTTTACGTGGAAACCTTTTGGGCCTAAACAAAAGGAAAAACCACGACCACTTGGGATTTCTAACAACTTCACTATGTTTAAGGCAATTAGTTACAATTACAATAAACACCTTACTTCACTCGAAGCGAAACAACTAGGCCAACTCTTCACTCTCTAATTGCTTTACTCAAAGCAACAAACTTAGCTTTACAATAAGCTAATCCTCTCTAGCTTCACTAAAAGCTATCTAACTTCCCCCTTAGACTCACTCGAGTCTAATTACATAAACTCTCAAAATCCCTTACAAAAATGATAGAAATTCTCTAAAATAAATCAAAGAGTTGCACAAGTAAATATTATGAATTAATTGGCAATTTAAAAGCACAAAATATTACTTGTAGAATTTCAAAATCAAACGCACAAAAATTATTTTTCTCTTAAAGCATGCGTTAATTCTCCATTTAAAAAACCGAGCTAGTTAGCTTATTTATAATAAAATAAATTTCTAAAAATAGAAAAATATTCCAACCCATTATCCTTAGTCATGGATCAATGAATGATGCTGAATGAATCACAAAACGGTTAATACTTCAGCCTTTGAATAAATCAAACAAACGGTTAAGGCAATCAGTAACCGCTATTTCCTGATAACCGCTGTTCCCTGATAACCGCTGTTCCCTAAAGTAGCAGTTTCTTCAGTAGTAATTCCTGTTCCCCAAATTAATGGCTGGAACTTCATGCTATATTTAGAAAACGGTTTTGGTAAAACGGTTATCTTTTGACTAATTCAAAAAACGGTTATCTTTTGACTAATTCTTAGAAAATGGTTATTTTTACTATTTTTAGGAAAAGATTAATTTTATTATTTTTCAGAAAATCCAAAAATAATTAAGACCTAACTGCTGTTCCTACTTTTTAGTAGATCCAAGTTTATCTCCTAAAAATAAGGAATTAATCTTGAAACCACCACGTAAGGAATTTTAGAAATTCTTTTTGCCAATTAACTTTAATAAACTAATGCAACCAATTAATTTAAAATACATTAACTAAAAAATAAAAGATAGAATTTATTAGCTAACGTAAATTGACTTCAGTTTGGGAACACTGCGCTGTCTCCAAATTCCAACTTGCTAGAACATCAAACCTGGGAACAGTAGACTTCTTGTCTCCATTTTACATCCCACGTGATATACTCTTCTAACATCTCTTGAAACCTTTTGACATGTATATTCCCATGAACTAAGCCATAGGTACTATCAACGATCACAATTAATCGGATATCGACCTGCACAAAATCTCTAAACACATATTTGCTAAAGTGTAGTCATCATCAAAACTCAAGAGGTCCAACAATATGCTAGAAATTACGTGTTAAGTTGCGATTTTAAGGGTTTTTAAGCGATTTTGTCAATTTCGCGCGTAAAGTAGCTCAAACTTTGTTTGTTATGCGCGAAACTTAGCACACAACACTATTTGCCATATATTATTGTGTTGAAAAGTTTAGAATTCAAAATAATAGTCATATGCTAGAAATTAGGTGTTAAGTTGCGATTTTAAGGGTTTTTAAGCGTTTTTGTCAATTTCGCGCGTAAAGTAGGTCAAACTTGTTTTGTTTTGCACGAAACTTGGCACACAATACTATTTGGCATATATTATTGTGTTGAAATGGTTAGAATTAAAAATAATATTCATATGCTACAAATTAGGTGTTAAGTTGCGATTTTAAGGGTTATTAAGCGTTTTTGTCAATTTCGCGCGTAAAGTAGCTCAAACTTGGTTTTGATGAGAAACCGGGGCTGATTAAGGCCTGTGTTATGCAAGGATTAATGTTGTGCATAAGCTTTGATTAATGACACAGACAAAAACTAAAAATCATCATGAAAAGAACACGAAACAACCGCAAACACTTAAAGAATTCTGATCTATCATACTGTGGAGCAGCCCTCCTTCAGCTCAGCATCTAGGAGTCCACGGGGATTATTAGAATTGGTTTAGGACCTTGATAGCTAGATCCAAGTACAAGGATTCCATTTCCACTTTAGCCTAGGTCTTGGATGCATAGGTTTGGTCTCCACGTGTCTTGCAAGATGGTCTGATCGCTAGTTTGCTGCAATGTCATTTCGCGCGTAAAGTAGGTCAAACTTGGTTTGTTATGCACGAAACATGGCACACTACACTATTTCGTATATATTATTGTGTTGAATTGGATAGAATTGAAAATCATGGTTATATGCTAGAAATTAGGTGTTAAGTTGCGATTTTAAGGGTTTTTAAGCGTTTTTGTCAATTTCGCGCGTAAAGTAGCTCAAACTTGGTTTTGATGCGAAACTAGGGCTGATTAAGGCCTGGGTTATGCAAGGATTAATGGTGTGCATAAGCTTTGATTAATGACACAGACAAAAACTAAAAATGATCATGAAAAGAACACGAAACAACCGCAAACACTTAAAGAATTCTGATCTATCATACTGTCGAGCAGCCCTCCTTCAGCTCAGCTTCTAGGAGTCCACGGGGATTATTAGAATGGGTTTAGGACGTTGATAGCTAGATCCAAGTACCAAGATTCCATTTGCACTTTATCTTAGGACCTGGATGCATAGGTTTGGTCTCCACGTGTCTTGCAAGGTGGTCTGGTCGCTAGTTTGCTGCTGGGTCAATTTCGCGCGTAAAGTAGGTGAAACTTGGTTTGTTACGCACGAAATTGGCACACTACACTATTTCGTATATATTATTGTGTTGAATTGGATAGAATATAAAATCATTGTTATATGCTAGAAATTACGTGTTAAGTTGCGATTTTAAGGGTTTTTAAGCGTTTTTGTCAATTTCGCGCGTAAAGTAGCTCAAACTTGGTTTGTTATGCACGAAACTTGGCACACAACACTATTTGGTATATATTATTGTGTTGAAATGCTTATAATTAAAAATAATAGTCATATGCTAGAAATTAGGTGTTAAGTTGCGATTTTAAGGGTTATTAAGCGTTTTTGTCAATTTCGCGCGTAAAGTAGCTCAAAGTTGGTTTTGATGAGAAACCGGGGCTGATTAAGGCCTGTGTTATGCAAGGATTAATGTTGTGCGTAAGCTTTGATTAACAACACAGACAAAAACTAAAAATGATCATGAAAAGAACACGAAACAACCGCAAACACTTAAAGAATTCTGATCTATCATACTGTCGAGCAGCCCTCCTTCAGCTCAGCTTCTAGGAGTCCACGGGGATTATTAGAATGGGTTTAGGACCTTGATAGCTAGATCCAAGTACCAAGATTCGATTTCCATTTTACCCTAGGTGCTGGATGCATAGGTTTGGTCTCCACGTGTCTTGCAAGGTGGTCTGGTCGCTAGTTTGCTGCTGTGTCAATTTCGCGCGTAAAGTAGGTCAAACTTGGTTTGTTACGCACGAAACTTGGCACACTACACTATTTCGTATATATTATTGTGTTGAATTGGACAGAATTGAAAATCATTGTTATATGTGTTGATTCAATTAGGAACGGGAACAGCAACAAGAGGGGGGGTGAATTGTTGTTGTTGCAAGTTTAAGCGATTGTGCCCTGTTTTTGCGGAATTATTCAAAATAAATAAAGCTTAAACTAAGAGCAAAATAATAAGAGAGACGCACGATTTTACGTGGAAACCTTTTGGGCCTAAACAAAAGGAAAAACCACGACCACTTGGGATTTCTAACAACTTCACTATGTTTAAGGCAATTAGTTACAATTACAATAAACACCTTACTTCACTCGAAGCGAAACAACTAGGCCAACTCTTCACTCTTTAATTGCTTTACTCAAAGCAACAAACTTAGCTTTACAATAAGCTAATCCTCTCTAGCTTCACTAAAAGCTATCTAACTTCCCCCTTAGACTCACTCGAGTCTAATTACATAAACTCTCAAAATCCCTTACAAAAATGATAGAAATTCTCTAAAATAAATCAAAGAGTTGCACAAGTAAATATTATGAATTAATTGGCAATTTAAAAGCACAAAATATTACTTGTAGAATTTCAAAATCAAACGCACAAAAATTATTTTTCTCTTAAAGCATGCGTTAATTCTCCATTTAAAAAACCGAGCTAGTTAGCTTATTTATAATAAAATAAATTTCTAAAAATAGAAAAATATTCCAACCCATTATCCTTAGTCATGGATCAATGAATGATGCTGAATGAATCACAAAACGGTTAATACTTCAGCCTTTGAATAAATCAAACAAACGGTTAAGGCAATCAGTAACCGCTATTTCCTGATAACGGCTGTTCCCTGATAACCGCTGTTCCCTAAAGTACCAGTTTCTTCAGTAGTAATTCCTGTTCCCCAAATTAATGGCTGGAACTTCATGCTATATTTAGAAAACGGTTTTGGTAAAACGGTTATCTTTTGACTAATTCAAAAAACGGTTATCTTTTGACTAATTCTTAGAAAATGGTTATTTTTACTATTTTTAGGAAAAGATTAATTTTATTATTTTTCAGAAAATCCAAAAATAATTAAGACCTAACTGCTGTTCCTACTTTTTAGTAGATCCAAGTTTATCTCCTAAAAATAAGGAATTAATCTTGAAACCACCACGTAAGGAATTTTAGAAATTCTTTTTGCCAATTAACTTTAATAAACTAATGCAACCAATTAATTTAAAATACATTAACTAAAAAATAAAAGATAGAATTTATTAGCTAACGTAAATTGACTTCAGTTTGGGAACACTGCGCTGTCTCCAAATTCCAACTTGCTAGAACATCAAACCTGGGAACAGTAGACTTCCTGTCTCCATTTTACATCCCACGTGATATACTCTTCTAACATCTCTTGAAACCTTTTGACATGTATATTCCCATGAACTAAGCCATAGGTACTATCAACGATCACAATTAATCGGATATCGACCTGCACAAAATCTCTAAACACATATTTGCTAAAGTGTAGTCATCATCAAAACTCAAGAGGTCCAACAATATGCTAGAAATTACGTGTTAAGTTGCGATTTTAAGGGTTTTTAAGCGATTTTGTCAATTTCGCGCGTAAAGTAGCTCAAACTTTGTTTGTTATGCACGAAACTTAGCACACAACACTATTTGCCATATATTATTGTGTTGAAAAGTTTAGAATTCAAAATAATAGTCATATGCTAGAAATTAGGTGTTAAGTTGCGATTTTAAGGGTTTTTAAGCGTTTTTGTCAATTTCGCGCGTAAAGTAGGTCAAACTTGTTTTGTTTTGCACGAAACTTGGCACACAATACTATTTGGCATATATTATTGTGTTGAAATGGTTAGAATTAAAAATAATATTCATATGCTACAAATTAGGTGTTAAGTTGCGATTTTAAGGGTTATTAAGCGTTTTTGTCAATTTCGCGCGTAAAGTAGCTCAAACTTGGTTTTGATGAGAAACCGGGGCTGATTAAGGCCTGTGTTATGCAAGGATTAATGTTGTGCATAAGCTTTGATTAATGACACAGACAAAAAGTAAAAATCATCATGAAAAGAACACGAAACAACCGCAAACACTTAAAGAAATCTGATCTATCATACTGTGGAGCAGCCCTCCTTCAGCTCAACATCTAGGAGTCCACGGGGATTATTAGAATTGGTTTAGGACCTTGATAGCTAGATCCAAGTACAAGGATTCCATTTCCACTTTAGCCTAGGTCCTGGATGCATAGGTTTGGTCTCCACGTGTCTTGCAAGATGGTCTGATCGCTAGTTTGCTGCAATGTCATTTCGCGCGTAAAGTAGGTCAAACTTGGTTTGTTACGCACGAAACATGGCACACTACACTATTTCGTATATATTATTGTGTTGAATTGGATAGAATTGAAAATCATAGTTATATGCTAGAAATTAGGTGTTAAGTTGCGATTTTAAGGGTTTTTAAGCGTTTTTGTCAATTTCGCGCGTAAAGTAGCTCAAACTTGGTTTGTTATGCACGAAACTTGGCACACAACACTATTTGGTATATATTATTGTGTTGAAATGCTTAGAATTAAAAATAATAGTCATATGCTAGAAATTAGGTGTTAAGTTGCGATTTTAAGGGTTATTAAGCGTTTTTGTCAATTTCGCGCGTAAAGTAGCTCAAAGTTGGTTTTGATGAGAAACCGGGGCTGATTAAGGCCTGTGTTATGCAAGGATTAATGTTGTGCGTAAGCTTTGATTAACAACACAGACAAAAACTAAAAATGATCATGAAAAGAACACGAAACAACCGCAAACACTTAAAGAATTCTGATCTATCATACTGTCGAGCAGCCCTCCTTCAGCTCAGCTTCTAGGAGTCCACGGGGATTATTAGAATGGGTTTAGGACCTTGATAGCTAGATCCAAGTACCAAGATTCGATTTCCACTTTACCCTAGGTGCTGGATGCATAGGTTTGGTCTCCACGTGTCTTGCAAGGTGGTCTGGTCGCTAGTTTGCTGCTGTGTCAATTTCGCGCGTAAAGTAGGTCAAACTTGGTTTGTTACGCACGAAACTTGGCACACTACACTATTTCGTATATATTATTGTGTTGAATTGGACAGAATTGAAAATCATTGTTATATGTGTTGATTCAATTAGGAACGGGAACAGCAACAAGAGGGGGGGTGAATTGTTGTTGTTGCAAGTTTAAGCGATTGTGCCCTGTTTTTGCGGAATTATTCAAAATAAATAAAGCTTAAACTAAGAGCAAAATAATAAGAGAGACGCACGATTTTACGTGGAAACCTTTTGGGCCTAAACAAAAGGAAAAACCACGACCACTTGGGATTTCTAACAACTTCACTATGTTTAAGGCAATTAGTTACAATTACAATAAACACCTTACTTCACTCGAAGCGAAACAACTAGGCCAACTCTTCACTCTCTAATTGCTTTACTCAAAGCAACAAACTTAGCTTTACAATAAGCTAATCCTCTCTAGCTTCACTAAAAGCTATCTAACTTCCCCCTTAGACTCACTCGAGTCTAATTACATAAACTCTCAAAATCCCTTACAAAAATGATAGAAATTCTCTAAAATAAATCAAAGAGTTGCACAAGTAAATATTATGAATTAATTGGCAATTTAAAAGCACAAAATATTACTTGTAGAATTTCAAAATCAAACGCACAAAAATTATTTTTCTCTTAAAGCATGCGTTAATTCTCTATTTAAAAAACCGAGCTAGTTAGCTTATTTATAATAAAATAAATTTCTAAAAATAGAAAAATATTCCAACCCATTATCCTTAGTCATGGATCAATGAATGATGCTGAATGAATCACAAAACGGTTAATACTTCAGCCTTTGAATAAATCAAACAAACGGTTAAGGCAATCAGTAACCGCTATTTCCTGATAACCGCTGTTCCCTGATAACCGCTGTTCCCTAAAGTAGCAGTTTCTTCAGTAGTAATTCCTGTTCCCCAAATTAATGGCTGGAACTTCATGCTATATTTAGAAAACGGTTTTGGTAAAACGGTTATCTTTTGACTAATTTAAAAAACGGTTATCTTTTGACTAATTCTTAGAAAATGGTTATTTTTACTATTTTTAGGAAAAGATTAATTTTATTATTTTTCAGAAAATCCAAAAATAATTAAGACCTAACTGCTGTTCCTACTTTTTAGTAGATCCAAGTTTATCTCCTAAAAATAAGGAATTAATCTTGAAACCACCACGTAAGGAATTTTAGAAATTCTTTTTGCCAATTAACTTTAATAAACTAATGCAACCAATTAATTTAAAATACATTAACTAAAAAATAAAAGATAGAATTTATTAGCTAACGTAAATTGACTTCAGTTTGGGAACACTGCGCTGTCTCCAAATTCCAACTTGCTAGAACATCAAACCTGGGAACAGTAGACTTCCTGTCTCCATTTTACATCCCACGTGATATACTCTTCTAACATCTCTTGAAACCTTTTGACATGTATATTCCCATGAACTAAGCCATAGGTACTATCAACGATCACAATTAATCGGATATCGACCTGCACAAAATCTCTAAACACATATTTGCTAAAGTGTAGTCATCATCAAAACTCAAGAGGTCCAACAATATGCTAGAAATTACGTGTTAAGTTGCGATTTTAAGGGTTTTTAAGCGATTTTGTCAATTTCGCGCGTAAAGTAGCTCAAACTTTGTTTGTTATGCACGAAACTTAGCACACAACACTATTTGCCATATATTATTGTGTTGAAAAGTTTAGAATTCAAAATAATAGTCATATGCTAGAAATTAGGTGTTAAGTTGCGATTTTAAGGGTTTTTAAGCGTTTTTGTCAATTTCGCGCGTAAAGTAGGTCAAACTTGTTTTGTTTTGCACGAAACTTGGCACACAATACTATTTGGCATATATTATTGTGTTGAAATGGTTAGAATTAAAAATAATATTCATATGCTACAAATTAGGTGTTAAGTTGCGATTTTAAGGGTTATTAAGCGTTTTTGTCAATTTCGCGCGTAAAGTAGCTCAAACTTGGTTTTGATGAGAAACCGGGGCTGATTAAGGCCTGTGTTATGCAAGGATTAATGTTGTGCATAAGCTTTGATTAATGACACAGACAAAAAGTAAAAATCATCATGAAAAGAACACGAAACAACCGCAAACACTTAAAGAAATCTGATCTATCATACTGTGGAGCAGCCCTCCTTCAGCTCAACATCTAGGAGTCCACGGGGATTATTAGAATTGGTTTAGGACCTTGATAGCTAGATCCAAGTACAAGGATTCCATTTCCACTTTAGCCTAGGTCCTGGATGCATAGGTTTGGTCTCCACGTGTCTTGCAAGATGGTCTGATCGCTAGTTTGCTGCAATGTCATTTCGCGCGTAAAGTAGGTCAAACTTGGTTTGTTACGCACGAAACATGGCACACTACACTATTTCGTATATATTATTGTGTTGAATTGGATAGAATTGAAAATCATAGTTATATGCTAGAAATTAGGTGTTAAGTTGCGATTTTAAGGGTTTTTAAGCGTTTTTGTCAATTTCGCGCGTAAAGTAGCTCAAACTTGGTTTGTTATGCACGAAACTTGGCACACAACACTATTTGGTATATATTATTGTGTTGAAATGCTTAGAATTAAAAATAATAGTCATATGCTAGAAATTAGGTGTTAAGTTGCGATTTTAAGGGTTATTAAGCGTTTTTGTCAATTTCGCGCGTAAAGTAGCTCAAAGTTGGTTTTGATGAGAAACCGGGGCTGATTAAGGCCTGTGTTATGCAAGGATTAATGTTGTGCGTAAGCTTTGATTAACAACACAGACAAAAACTAAAAATGATCATGAAAAGAACACGAAACAACCGCAAACACTTAAAGAATTCTGATCTATCATACTGTCGAGCAGCCCTCCTTCAGCTCAGCTTCTAGGAGTCCACGGGGATTATTAGAATGGGTTTAGGACCTTGATAGCTAGATCCAAGTACCAAGATTCGATTTCCACTTTACCCTAGGTGCTGGATGCATAGGTTTGGTCTCCACGTGTCTTGCAAGGTGGTCTGGTCGCTAGTTTGCTGCTGTGTCAATTTCGCGCGTAAAGTAGGTCAAACTTGGTTTGTTACGCACGAAACTTGGCACACTACACTATTTCGTATATATTATTGTGTTGAATTGGACAGAATTGAAAATCATTGTTATATGTGTTGATTCAATTAGGAACGGGAACAGCAACAAGAGGGGGGGTGAATTGTTGTTGTTGCAAGTTTAAGCGATTGTGCCCTGTTTTTGCGGAATTATTCAAAATAAATAAAGCTTAAACTAAGAGCAAAATAATAAGAGAGACGCACGATTTTACGTGGAAACCTTTTGGGCCTAAACAAAAGGAAAAACCACGACCACTTGGGATTTCTAACAACTTCACTATGTTTAAGGCAATTAGTTACAATTACAATAAACACCTTACTTCACTCGAAGCGAAACAACTAGGCCAACTCTTCACTCTTTAATTGCTTTACTCAAAGCAACAAACTTAGCTTTACAATAAGCTAATCCTCTCTAGCTTCACGAAAAGCTATCTAACTTCCCCCTTAGACTCACTCGAGTCTAATTACATAAACTCTCAAAATCCCTTACAAAAATGATAGAAATTCTCTAAAATAAATCAAAGAGTTGCACAAGTAAATATTATGAATTAATTGGCAATTTAAAAGCACAAAATATTACTTGTAGAATTTCAAAATCAAACGCACAAAAATTATTTTTCTCTTAAAGCATGCGTTAATTCTCCATTTAAAAAACCGAGCTAGTTAGCTTATTTATAATAAAATAAATTTCTAAAAATAGAAAAATATTCCAACCCATTATCCTTAGTCATGGATCAATGAATGATGCTGAATGAATCACAAAACGGTTAATACTTCAGCCTTTGAATAAATCAAACAAACGGTTAAGGCAATCAGTAACCGCTATTTCCTGATAACCGCTGTTCCCTGATAACCGCTGTTCCCTAAAGTAGCAGTTTCTTCAGTAGTAATTCCTGTTCCCCAAATTAATGGCTGGAACTTCATGCTATATTTAGAAAACGGTTTTGGTAAAACGGTTATCTTTTGACTAATTCAAAAAACGGTTATCTTTTGACTAATTCTTAGAAAATGGTTATTTTTACTATTTTTAGGAAAAGATTAATTTTATTATTTTTCAGAAAATCCAAAAATAATTAAGACCTAACTGCTGTTCCTACTTTTTAGTAGATCCAAGTTTATCTCCTAAAAATAAGGAATTAATCTTGAAACCACCACGTAAGGAATTTTAGAAATTCTTTTTGCCAATTAACTTTAATAAACTAATGCAACCAATTAATTTAAAATACATTAACTAAAAAATAAAAGATAGAATTTATTAGCTAACGTAAATTGACTTCAGTTTGGGAACACTGCGCTGTCTCCAAATTCCAACTTGCTAGAACATCAAACCTGGGAACAGTAGACTTCCTGTCTCCATTTTACATCCCACGTGATATACTCTTCTAACATCTCTTGAAACCTTTTGACATGTATATTCCCATGAACTAAGCCATAGGTACTATCAACGATCACAATTAATCGGATATCGACCTGCACAAAATCTCTAAACACATATTTGCTAAAGTGTAGTCATCATAAAAACTCAAGAGGTCCAACAAATTCCCCCTTTTTGATGATGACAAACTTTTCAAACAAACTTAAAAACAAAATAGAGTAAACCAATGTTGAAGAGTATGTTAGAGATCAAAACAACTCTTCTTAACTAAATATCATGATACCAGTTACTCTAGAAATAATCAAAACAACAAATTTATATTATTTCAGCATAAAATCAAACAATGAGAAAAATGTAGATTTAATCCATAATCATCCATAATCAGAGCTAAAAGAAATCAGCATAAACCAAAAAAAAATTTCAGACACAACTAAACAAAACTAGAAATCAGTATCTTAAACCTTAATGCAATGAGAAACCTAGTTTCAGTGTCAATGAGTAACAACAAACAACTAGCAACACAAACATCAGAAAAACAAACCAGCACCTTAATCCATAAGTCCAACATAATAGATTTAACTAGATCTCAAACATGCTCAAGCATTATTTAAGTTTGTGCCAAATATTCCCCCTTTTGACATCATTCAAAAAGAAGATAAGCAATCAAACCACAACACTAAACATATAGTTATAGTCAAAGAGAGAATAAGGATGCACAAATTAAAAAGCAATAACAATGAATGCAAGCATGATAAGCAATGACTAATCAAACCTAACAGTTAGTAGCATATGTAAAAAGGTTTAACAAAGTTAACAATGTTTAAGAGGTGTACCCCAGCTGGTACCAAAAGACAAAGAAATTGTTTGGTGACAGAGATAGTAGCAATGAAACATAAAAGATATTAAAGGAGAACTAGGAAGCAGTAGCATCTTCATCAATATATTCTGTTTCCACCTCCACGGTGTCCAATTTAGCACCAAGACGAGCCTCCATTTGAGTCATCTGGTCAGCTAATGAGGCTAAGGAAACACGAATTTCATCTTGAAATTTGAAGAAGCGATCCTGCAAATCATCAAGCTTAAGGAGAATAGAGTATAAAGGAGCAGTAGGAATGGTTGTCTGATCAAAGCTTTGTTTTTGAAAAGGTTGAACAAGTGGTGGTGATCTTGGTGTTGGTGATGGTGGTGGTGATGGGAAATGATGGGATGGTGGAGTGGTTGGCTTTGGTGAGGGAAAATTACTGGGTTCAGCCCTAGAGTCATCATCAAGAGTAACTTCAGGTCCCATCCCCTGGTCTTCTTCCTCCTTATCAGAAAGAACAACCTCCTGTTCCTTAACTCCAGCTCCTTCTTTCTCCTGTTCCTCCTTCTCCACTTCTTCCTCTTCTTCCTGTTCCTCCTTCTCCACTTCTTCCTCTTCTTCCTGTTCCTCCTTTTCCTTCCCCTCTTCCTCATCATCAGAATCAATTTCAACCTGTTCCACAGCATTTTCAAGGATCCCTTCCTCATTTAATTTAAGGCGCAAATTACTCAAACATTTTGCACCTATCATGTTACTGGGACCCATAGGAAAACTATATTCTCCAAGTGGAACACCAAATTTTGAGAAAATCCAGGACAACAAACCACCATAGCCTACCATACATCTTTTGGCTATACAATCATTTAAATGCGAAATCATCAAGGAAGGAAAATTAATCTTTATATTGTTCACCATACAGTAAATCAAAGTGGCATCTCGAAGACTTACCTCACTACGTTTTGAATTTCGTGGCAAGATAAACCTTCGAGCAATGTTGTAGAGTAACTTGTGTAAGGGGGACAAAACATTGTGACTCACTTTACCTCTCTTTTGCCTAACGCCTAAACATCTCCAAACATCCTTTTCATCTATTCCAGAAAACGCAATTTTAGACCCAACGTAGTAAACATCAAAACCAGTGGCTGGCACTCCTAGCCACTCTCCTAACGTCAAACTATCAAATTCAATTTCAATTTCTTTAATTGAACTAGAACAAACTCCATCATGAATAGAAAAATTAGAGATGAACTCACGCATAATTTCTGGGTAAATGGGATTGCAGCAGTAATCGCACATGAGTGATTCCCAATGTTGAGTTTGTAGAATTTTGTGAAATTGAGGAAAGTTTGTAGTCTCATACCACTCTTTGTCGAGGCCAAAGCCAACTGACATTTCTTTAGATAGTTCCTCAGCATTCAAGTAGTGGGTTACCTTGATTTTCTTGACAGAACGTGTTAGAGGTGTCTTGGGTCCTCTTGTTCTCTTACGGCCTGCATGTGTTTCCGGAGAGATGGGGGTTCCCTCCTGTTCTTTTGATGAAGACTCAGGCTTAGGAGTGTGAGAAGGTGGGTAGATGACTTGAAGAGGTACAGGTTGCTTCATTTTAGGATTCTGATTCTTGGTCTTCATGGATGTTTTGAGAGAGAAAAGAAAGAGTAATGGAGAGAATGACGGTTTAGGGTTGAGTGAAAGGGAAAGGGTAATGATTATGAAGTGAAAGATGTAACGTGAGGGAGTAAATATACTGGGTATGAAATAACGTTGTGAAAGTGGAACAAGACGAGTGAAGGATGATGATGATTCAACTCCTACTTCCAAAAAATGCTGGAAAAAAATTTTTTATTTTTTAGTTTATTATTTTTTTTTAATTATATATTTATAATAAGAAAATGATAATATTATGCTACTACCGTTTGATCAAAATAATCATGCAATCATAAGAACATTCAAAGTATATACCTTTAAAAAATGCGTACCTGATCCTTTCGATAATTGATCTTTCAATCAAGTTTATTGTGGTTGATTGATCATTTTCAATTTTTATTTTGTCTCTAAGAATCAAATATGTCACTTCCTTTAATGCAGCTTGATCATGCCAAGTTCCAATCTCATTTTCTCATGCTGTTCCCTTGGAAGCGGTTTGGTCATGATATCTGCTATTTGCTCGTTAGTGTTTACATGCTTAACAATAATATTTTTATTTTCAACATTATCCTTAAGAAAATGATGCCTAATATGGATGTGCTTTACTCGTGAGTGATGCACTGGATCTTTGGATATGCATATGGCACTGGTATTATCGCAATAAATAGGAACACATGCATACTTAATACCAAAGTCTCTTAGCTGCTGCTTTATCCATATCATTTGGGAACAGCAAGCTGCTGCTGCTACGTACTCAGCTTCAGCAGTTGATAATGCAACAGTGTTTTGTTTCTTGGAACTCCACGAAACTAAACATGAGCCAAGAAATTGTACCATACCTGACGTGCTTTTTCTATTAACAAGATCTCCTGCATAATCTGCATCACTAAAGCCTTTCAAATCAAAGACATCACTTTTAGGATAAAATAATGATAAATCATCTGTTCCCTTTAGATATCTCAAAAGACGTTTCACTGCAGTTAGATGTGATTCTTTAGGGTTAGATTGAAATCTCGCACATAGACCAACACTAAATGCAATATCGGGTCTACTAGCAGTTAGATATAATAAAGATCCAATCATGCCTCTATACATAGTTTGGTCAATATTTGTTCCATTTGTATCTTCATCTAATCTTACATTAGTAGCCATGGGTGTATGGTTGGTTTTAGCGTTATTCAAGCCATATTTCTTAAGAAGTTCTTTTATATATTTTTGTTGATGAATAAAGATACCATTAGCAGTTTGTTTAATTTGCAAACCAAGAAAGAAATTTAATTCTCCCATCATGCTCATTTCAAATTCAGTGCTCATAAGGTTAGCAAATTCTTTACATAGCAATTCATTTGTGGCACCAAAAATAATATCATCAACATATATTTGAACAACTAATATATTGGAACCTTTATTCTTAAAGAATAAGGTTTTATCAATTTTACCTCTAATAAAGTCATTTTGGATCAAAAACTTTGATAGTCTTTCATACCATTGCCTTGGAGCTTGTTTCAACCCATAAAGAGCTTTATCAAGCTTATAGACATGATCAAGACATGAGGTATTCTCAAAGCCAGGCGGTTGTTCAACAAAAACTTCTTCATCAAGAAAACCATTCAAGAAAGCACATTTCACATCCATTTGATATAATTTAAAGTTCATAAATGCAGCAAAAGAAATTAAAATTCTAATAGCTTCTAACCTTGCTACTGGAGCAAATGTCTCAGTATAATCAATACCTTCTTGTTGATTGTACCCTTTGACCACGAGCCTTGCTTTGTTTCTTACAATTATTCCATGCTCATCTAGTTTGTTCCGAAATACCCACTTCAAACCAATTACCTTCTTGTGTTTTGGTTTGGGTTCTAAATGCCATACTTTGTTCCTTTCAAATTCGTTCAATTCATCTTGCATGGCTACAACCCATTCGGAATCCTTTAGAGCTTCTTCGTGATTTTTGGGTTCAAGTGATGATAGGAACGCAAAATGTGCACAAAAATTTCTCATTTGAGATCGAGTTTGTGTTCCTTTATTCAATTCACTTACAATCAAATCAAGAGGATGGTATTTTTGATATCTCCAAGGTTTTGGCACAAAATTTCTTGTGGGAACAGTAGCATGTTCTGGTTCATCAGCTTGATTAACATTCTGTTCAGCTACTGGATTGTTCTGCTCATCTGTGGGAACAGCTGGATTGGGAACAGTCTACTGTTCCTGATGTTCTGGCAGTTCCTGAACTTGATCAGTACTTTCTGCTTCTGCTGGAACCGGCTGTTCACCAGCTGTTTCTTGATCATGCACTTTCAATTCTTCATCATCTTCCTCTAGATTTGCAAGACCTATCTTAAAATTATTTGTATCCTGTTCACTTGACAAAAAATTAGTTTCATCGAAAATTATGTGAACGGATTCTTCCATACCCATTGTTCTTTTGTTATAGACTCTATATGCCTTACTTTGAGATGAGTAGCCAAGAAATACTGCTTCATCACTTCATTCATCAAATTTACCTATATTCCGTTTTCCATTAACATGTACAAAACATTTGCATCCAAACACACGAAAATAGGCAATATTTGGTTTAACACCTTTAAACAGTTCATAGGGTGTCTTAGAAGTGATTGGTCTTATCAATACTCTATTTAAAATATAACATGCAGTATTAACAGCCTCGGCCCAAAAATTTCTAGGTAAACCACTAGCAATTAACATAGTTCTAGCCATTTCTTCTAAAGTTCTATTTTTCCTTTCTACAACACCATTTTGTTGTGGTGTTCTAGGGGCGGAAAAATTGTGACTTATTCCATGTTCATTGCAATAACTCATAAAGCTTGAATTTTCAAATTCTTTACCATGATCTGACCTTATGTGAACAATTTGATTATTGGTAGATTTTTGTATTTTGTTAGCCAAAGAGACAAACTCATTAAAGGCTTCATCTTTACTAACTAAAATAAAGTCCATGTAAATCTACTATAATCATCAACAATAACAAACACATATCTCTTGCCACTACGGCTTTGTATTCTCATAGGTCCACACAAATCCATATGTAATAATTCAAGCGTTTTTGAGGTGGTCACAATATTCTTTGGTTTAAAAGATGACCTTACTTGTTTTCCTTTGGCACAAGGATCACATATTTCATCCTTAAGGAATTTTATAGATGGTAGTCCTCTAACTAGGTCTTTAGATCTTAATGTATTAATCAATGAATAACTAGCATGACCTAGACGCTTATGCCAAAGAAGTGGGTCGTCTTCTATAACACTTAGACACGTTAGACTGTTTCTGGGAACAGTGTCCAGGTCCACCACATAAGTGTTCCCTTTTCTGATTCCCTCAAGAATGATGTCTCCTGTGTCGTTCCTAGAAATAATGCACTTTTCAGAAGTAAAGTTTACAGAGTTACCCTTATCACAAAATTGAGATATGCTGAGTAAGTTGTGTTTCAAATTCTCGACTAAAAATACATTATCAATGGCGTGGGAACATGACCTTCCAACCTTTCCTTTGGCGATTATCTCACCCTTCATATTGTCACCGAAGGTTACTGTTCCCCCATCATAGGCTTCAAGTGAGAGAAATTTAGATTTGTCACCCGTCATATGCTTGGAACACCCACTGTCGAGATACCATGAGCTGTTCCCCCTCACTTGGACCTGTAAGATAATTAATTGTTAATTATAGGAACCCAGACTTTCTTGGGTTCCTTGTCGATCTTACATGAATCATATTTATCAATTTGAATGTTATCAACATAATTTCTGTTAGAGACAGTATACTGTTCCCTTTTGGTGCACTGTTCCTTCAGATGGCCAGCTTTTCCACAGAAGGTACAGTACCTGTCTCTAGGAAGATCAACGTAAGCTTTTTTACTTTTGTTATTCTTAAAATATTTTAGGCCTTGTGATTTCTTACTTTTAGCATCTAGAATCCATTTGGGAGTTATTTTGATTTTCCCTTTTTCTCTTGAATTTAATTCAAGATTGTTATTGTTGTTACGGTTGGATTCCGAATTCATTTTTAAATATTGAAAATCATTGCATAAATCTTTGGTAGATGCATCTATCAATTCCTCATTTAAGCCTAATAATTTGTATTGCGATAGCTCAATGTTAAGAATAACATTTTCCTTCTTAAGTCTCTCCATATTTTCCTTTAGGATTATATTTTGGTCCAACAAACCGAAAAATCTGTTTTGGACATCATGTCTAAAGGTGTTTATGTATGAGACATGGTCTTTGCTTACCTTAAGTTCCTTTTCTAACTTGAGACACTTATCATTGCAATTTTCAAGTTTAACTTGTGCCTCTTTTAACAACTCTTTTAATTCATTTTTACTTGGATTGAATGAATGGTCAGAAAATGAATTAGAAATATTTACCTGCTTCTCCTTGCCTTTATGTGTAGCCATGAGACATAGGTTAGCTGTCTCCTCTTCTTCGGGAACAATAGTTTCATTCTCACTTTCAGTTTCTCCCCATGCAGCAATCATGGCCTTACGAAAGTCAGTCTTGTTAAAATTTTCTTTGTTCAACGGTCTTCTTGAATCTCTTGTCTTTCCCTTGCCCTTTTCATTCTTCCATGTTGGGCAATCCTTGATGAAGTGTTCGGTACTTCCACATTTGTGGCATTCAAGATTTTTTGTTCTTCTTTCTTTGTTGTTTCTTTGATTTGCATACCTGCTGTTCCTGAAGAACTTCTTGAATTTTCGTACCAACAAAGCAGCCTCTTCTTCATCACATTCTGATTCGTCCTGTTCCCCCGCTGCCAGAGCCAGTCCCTTGTTCCTAGAACTATCTGCTGTTCCCAAATGCAATTCATGTGTCATTAGGGAACCAGCCAGCTCCTCTAGATTAAACTTTGTGAAATCTTTGGACTCTTATATAGCAGTAACCTTGGCCCTCCAGCGCTCATCATGAGGAAGGCTCCTAAGAATCTTCCTTACTTGTTCATCAGTGGGAATTATTCTTCCAAGAGAGACAAGCTCATTTGTTATGTTGGTGAACCTAGTGAATATCTCTTTGATACTTTCTCTTGGCTCCATAACAAATCTCTCGTATTTAGACATTAACAAATCAATTTTGGACCGTTTTACTTCACTTGTTCCCTCATGGGTAACAGCAAGCAGGTCCCAAATTTGCTTAGCGGATTTGCACCCCATAATTCTATTATGCTCGTTTGGTCCAAGACCACAATGAAGTAATTTTATAGCAAGAGCATTTAATTCCATTTTCTGAAAATCTTCTTTTTCATATTCGGTTATAGGTTTGGGAACAATTTCATTGTTGGAGTTAGTAGTGGTTACCTCAAAATCACCAATTTCTATGACTCTCCAAACTTGATAATTTTCCGCTTTGATGAAGATCTCCATCCTATTCTTCCAGTATGTGTAGAATTTTCCATCGAACATTGGCGGTCTTTGAGTTGAATACCCTTCTTCCATTCGCTCGTTCATAATTGACATTTTTCGGGAACACCAGAATCTGCCCTCAGGGTTTCCTGATCTTCTGGGAACAGGGCTCTGATACCAATTGTTGATTCAATTAGGAACGGGAACAGCAACAAGAGGGGGGGTGAATTGTTGTTGTTGCAAGTTTAAGCGATTGTGCCTTGTTTTTGCGGAATTATTCAAAATAAATAAAGCTTAAACTAAGAGCAAAATAATAAGAGAGACGCACGATTTTACGTGGAAACCTTTTGGGCCTAAACAAAAGGAAAAACCACGACCACTTGGGATTTCTAACAACTTCACTATGTTTAAGGCAATTAGTTACAATTACAATAAACACCTTACTTCACTCGAAGCGAAACAACTAGGCCAACTCTTCACTCTCTAATTGCTTTACTCAAAGCAACAAACTTAGCTTTACAATAAGCTAATCCTCTCTAGCTTCACTAAAAGCTATCTAACTTCCCCCTTAGACTCACTCGAGTCTAATTACATAAACTCTCAAAATCCCTTACAAAAATGATAGAAATTCTCTAAAATAAATCAAAGAGTTGCACAAGTAAATATTATGAATTAATTGGCAATTTAAAAGCACAAAATATTACTTGTAGAATTTCAAAATCAAACGCACAAAAATTATTTTTCTCTTAAAGCATGCGTTAATTCTCAATTTAAAAAACCGAGCTAGTTAGCTTATTTATAATAAAATAAATTTCTAAAAATAGAAAAATATTCCAACCCATTATCCTTAGTCATGGATCAATGAATGATGCTGAATGAATCACAAAACGGTTAATACTTCAGCCTTTGAATAAATCAAACAAACGGTTAAGGCAATCAGTAACCGCTATTTCCTGATAACCGCTGTTCCCTGATAACCGCTGTTCCCTAAAGTAGCAGTTTCTTCAGTAGTAATTCCTGTTCCCCAAATTAATGGCTGGAACTTCATGCTATATTTAGAAAACGGTTTTGGTAAAACGGTTATCTTTTGACTAATTTAAAAAACGGTTATCTTTTGACTAATTCTTAGAAAATGGTTATTTTTACTATTTTTAGGAAAAGATTAATTTTATTATTTTTCAGAAAATCCAAAAATAATTAAGACCTAACTGCTGTTCCTACTTTTTAGTAGATCCAAGTTTATCTCCTAAAAATAAGGAATTAATCTTGAAACCACCACGTAAGGAATTTTAGAAATTCTTTTTGCCAATTAACTTTAATAAACTAATGCAACCAATTAATTTAAAATACATTAACTAAAAAATAAAAGATAGAATTTATTAGCTAACGTAAATTGACTTCAGTTTGGGAACACTGCGCTGTCTCCAAATTCCAACTTGCTAGAACATCAAACCTGGGAACAGTAGACTTCCTATCTCCATTTTACATCCCACGTGATATACTCTTCTAACATCTCTTGAAACCTTTTGACATGTATATTCCCATGAACTAAGCCATAGGTACTATCAACGATCACAATTAATCGGATATCGACCTGCACAAAATCTCTAAACACATATTTGCTAAAGTGTAGTCATCATCAAAACTCAAGAGGTCCAACAATATGCTAGAAATTACGTGTTAAGTTGCGATTTTAAGGGTTTTTAAGCGATTTTGTCAATTTCGCGCGTAAAGTAGCTCAAACTTTGTTTGTTATGCACGAAACTTAGCACACAACACTATTTGCCATATATTATTGTGTTGAAAAGTTTAGAATTCAAAATAATAGTCATATGCTAGAAATTAGGTGTTAAGTTGCGATTTTAAGGGTTTTTAAGCGTTTTTGTCAATTTCGCGCGTAAAGTAGGTCAAACTTGTTTTGTTTTGCACGAAACTTGGCACACAATACTATTTGGCATATATTATTGTGTTGAAATGGTTAGAATTAAAAATAATATTCATATGCTACAAATTAGGTGTTAAGTTGCGATTTTAAGGGTTATTAAGCGTTTTTGTCAATTTCGCGCGTAAAGTATTTCAAACTTGGTTTTGATGAGAAACCGGGGCTGATTAAGGCCTGGGTTATGCAAGGATTAATGTTGTGCATAAGCTTTGATTAATGACACAGACAAAAACTAAAAATGATCATGAAAAGAACACGAAACAACTGTAAACACTTAAAGAATTCTGATCTATCATACTGTGGAGCAGCCCTCCTTCAACTCAGCATCTAGGAGTCCACGCGGATTATTAGAATTGGTTTAGGACCTTGATAGCTAGATCCAAGTACAAGGATTCCATTTCCACTTTAGCCTAGGTCCTGGATGCATAGGTTTGGTCTCCACGTGTCTTGCAAGATGGTCTGATCGCTAGTTTGCTGCAATGTCATTTCGCGCGTAAAGTAGGTCAAACTTGGTTTGTTACGCACGAAACTTGGCACACTACACTATTTCGTATATATTATTTTGTTGAATTGGATAGAATTGAAAATCATAGTTATATGCTAGAAATTACGTGTTAAGTTGCGATTTTAAGGGTTTTTAAGCGTTTTTGTCAATTTCGCGCGTAAAGTAGCTCAAATTTAGTTTGTTATGCACGAAACTTGGCACAAAACACTATTTGCCAAATATTATTGTGTTGAAATGCTTAGAATTGAAAATAATAGTCATATACTAGAAATTAGGTGTTAAGTTGCGATTTTAAAGGGTTTTTAAGCGTTTTTGTCAATTTCGCGCGTAAAGTAGGTCAAACTTTGTTTGCTTTGCACGAAACTTGGCACACAACACTATTTGGCATATATTATTGTGTTGAAATGGTTAGAATTGAAAATAATAGTCATATGCTAGAAATTAGGTGTTAAGTTGCGATTTTAAGGGTTTTTAAGGGTTTTTGTCAATTTCGCGCGTAAAGTAGCTCAAACTTGGTTTTGATGCGAATCCGGGGCTGATTAAGGCCTGTGTTATGCAAGAATTAATGTTGTGCGTAAGCTTTGATTAATGACACAGACAAAAACTGAAAATGATCATGAAAAGAACACGAAACAACCGCAAATACTTAAAGAATTCTGATCTAGCATACTGTCGAGCAGCCCTTCTTCAGCTTAGCTTCTAGGAGTCCACGGGGATTATTAGAATGGGTTTAGGACGTTGATAGCTAGATCCAAGTACCAAGATTCCATTTCCTCTTTATCCTAGGTCCTGGATGCATAGGTTTGGTCTCCACGTGTCTTGCAAGGTGGTCTGGTCGCTAGTTTGCTGCTGTGTCAATTTCGCGCGTAAAGTAGGTGAAACTTGGTTTGGTACGCACGAAACATGGCACACTACACTATTTCATATATATTATTGTGTTGAATTGGATAGAATATAAAATCATAGTCATATGCTAGAAATTACGTGTTAAGTTGCGATTTTAAGGGTTTTTAAGCGTTTTTGTCAATTTCGCGCGTAAAGTAGCTCAAACTTGGTTTTGATGCGAAACTGGGGCTGATTAAGGCCTGGGTTATGCATGGATTAATGGTGTGCATAAGCTTTGATTAATGACACAGACAAAAACTAAAAATGATCATGAAAAGAACACGAAACAACCGCAAACACTTAAAGAATTCTGATCTATCATACTGTCGAGCAGCCCTCCTTCAGCTCAGCTTCTAGGAGTCCACGGGGATTATTAGAATGGGTTTAGGACGTTGATAGCTAGATCCAAATACCAAGATTCCATTTCCACTTTATCTTAGGACCTGGATGCATAGGTTTGGTCTCCACGTGTCTTGCAAGGTGGTCTGGTCGCTAGTTTGCTGCTGGGTCAATTTCGCGCGTAAAGTAGGTGAAACTTGGTTTGTTACGCACGAAATTGGCACACTACACTATTTCGTATATATTATTGTGTTGAATTGGATAGAATTGAAAATCATTGTTATATGCTAGAAATTACGTGTTAAGTTGCGATTTTAAGGGTTTTTAAGCGTTTTTGTCAATTTCGCGCGTAAAGTAGCTCAAACTTTGTTTTTTATGCACGAAACTTTGCACACAACACTATTTGCCATATATTATTGTGTTGAAATTTTTAGAATTCAAAATAATAGTCATATGCTAGAAATTAGGTGTTAAGTTGCGATTTTAAGGGTTTTTAAGCGTTTTTGTTTATTTCGCGTGTAAAGTAGGTCAAAATTGTTTTGTTTTGCACGAAACTTGGCACACAGCACTATTTGTCATATATTATTGTGTTGAAATGGTTAGAATTTAAAATAATAGTCATGTGCTAGAAATTACGTGTTAAGTTGCGATTTTAAGGGTTTTTAAGCGTTTTTGTCAATTTCGCGCGTAAAGTCGCTCAAACTTGGTTTTGAGGAGAAACCGGGGCTTATTAAGGCCTGGGTTATGCAAGGATTAATGTTGTGCGTACGCTTTGATTAATGACAAAGACAAAAACTAAAAGTGATCATGAAAAGAACACGAAACAACTGCAAACACTTAAAGAATTCTGATCTATCATACTGTCGAGCAGCCCTCCTTCAGCTCAACATCTAGGAGTCCACAGGGATTATTAGAATTGGTTTAGGACCTTGATAGCTAGATCCAAGTACAAGGATTCCATTTCCTGGATGCATAGGTTTGGTCTCCACGTGTCTTGCAAGATGGTCTGATCGCTAGTTTGCTGCAATGTCATTTCGCGCGTAAAGTAGGTCAAACTTGGTTTGTTACGCACGAAACTTGGCACACTACACTATTTCGTATATATTAATTTGTTGAATTGGATAGAATTGAAAATCATAGTTATATGCTAGAAATTACGTGTTAAGTTGCGATTTTAAGGGTTTTTAAGCGTTTTTGTCAATTTCGCGCGTAAAGTAGCTCAAATTTGGTTTGTTATGCACGAAACTTGGTACAAAACACTATTTGCCAAATATTATTGTGTTGAAATGCTTAGAATTGAAAATAATAGTCATATACTAGAAATTAGGTGTTAAGTTGCGATTTTAAAGGGTTTTTAAGCGTTTTTGTCAATTTCGCGCGTAAAGTAGGTCAAACTTTGTTTGTTTTTCACGAAACTTGGCACACAACACTATTTGGCATATATTATTGTGTTGAAATGGTTAGAATTGAAAATAATAGTCATATGCTAGAAATTAGGTGTTAAGTTGCGATTTTAAGGGTTTTTAAGGGTTTTTGTCAATTTCGCGCGTAAAGTAGCTCAAACCTGGTTTTGATGCGAATCCGGGGCTGATGAAGGCCTGTGTTATGCAAGAATTAATGTTGTGCGTAAGCTTTGATTAATGACACAGACAAAAACTGAAAATGATCATGAAAAGAACATGAAACAACCGCAAATACTTAAAGAATTCTGATCTAGCATACTGTCGAGCAGCCCTTCTTCAGCTCAGCTTCTAGGAGTCCACGGGGATTATTAGAATGGGTTTAGGACGTTGATAGCTCGATCCAAGTACCAAGATTCCATTTCCACTTTATCCTAGGTCCTGGATGCATAGGTTTGGTCTCCACGTGTCTTGCAAGGTGGTCTGGTCGCTAGTTTGCTGCTGTGTCAATTTCGCGCGTAAAGTAGGTGAAACTTGGTTTGGTACGCACGAAACATGGCACACTACACTATTTCATATATATTATTGTGTTGAATTGGATAGAATTGAAAATCATAGTTATATGCTAGAAATTACGTGTTAAGTTGCGATTTTAAGGGTTTTTAAGCGTTTTTGTCAATTTCGCGCGTAAAGTAGCTAAAACTTTGTTTGTTATGCACGAAACTTAGCACACAACACTATTTGCCATATATTATTGTGTTGAAATTGTTAGAATTCAAAATAATAGTCATAATGTAGAAATTAGGTGCTAAGTTGCGATTTTAAGGGTTTTTAAGCGTTTTTGTCAATTTCGCGCGTAAAGTAGGTCAAACTTGTTTTCTTTTGCACGAAACTTGGCACACAACACTATTTGGCATATATTATTGTGTTTAAATGGTTAGAATTGAAAATAATAGTCATATGCTAGAAATTAGGTTTTAAGTTGCGATTTTAAGGGTTATTAAGCGTTTTTGTCAATTTCGCGCGTAAAGTAGATCAAACTTGGTTTTGATGAGAAACCGGGGCTGATTAAGGCCTGTGTTATGCAAGGATTAATGTTGTGCGTATGCTTTGATTAACGACACAGAAAAAAACTAAAAATGATCATGAAAAGAACACGAAACAACCGCAAACACTTAAAGAATTCTGATCTATCATACTGTCGAGTAGCGCTCCTTCAGCTCAGCTTCTAGGAGTCCACGGGGATTATTAGAATGGGTTTAGGACCTTGATAGCTAGATCCAAGTACCAAGATTCCATTTCCACTTTATCTTAGGACCTGGATGCATAGGTTTGGTCTCCACGTGTCTTGCAAGGTGGTCTGGTCGCTAGTTTGCTGCTGGGTCAATTTCGCGCGTAAAGTAGGTGAAACTTGGTTTGTTAAGCACGAAATTGGCACACTACACTATTTCGTATATATTATTGTGTTGAATTGGATAGAATTTAAAATCATAGTTATATGCTAGAAATTACGTGTTAAGTTGCGATTTTAAGGGTTTTTAAGCGTTTTTGTCAATTTCGCGCGTAAAGTAGCTCAAACTTTGTTTTTTATGCACGAAACTTTGCACACAACACTATTTGCCATAGATTATTGTGTTGAAATGGTTAGAATTCAAAATAATAGTCATATGCTAGAAATTAGGTGTTAAGTTGCGATTTTAAGGGTTTTTAAGCGTTTTTGTGAATTTCGCGCGTAAAGTAGGTCAAAATTGTTTTGTTTTGCACGAAACTTGGCACACAGCACTATTTGTCATATATTATTGTGTTGAAATGGTTAGAATTTAAAATAATAGTCATGTGCTAGAAATTACGTGTTAAGTTGCGATTTTAAGGGTTTTTAAGCGTTTTTGTCAATTTCGCGCGTAAAGTAGCTCAAACTTGGTTTTGATGAGAAACCGGGGCTGATTAAGGCCTGGGTTATGCAAGGATTAATGTTGTGCGTATGCTTTGATTAATGACAAAGACAAAAACTAAAAATGATCATGAAAAGAACACGAAACAACTGCAAACACTTAAAGAATTCTAATCTATCATACTGTCGAGCAGCCCTCCTTCAGCTCAGCATCTAGGAGTCCACGGGGATTATTAGAATTGGTTTAGGACCTTGATAGCTAGATCCAAGTACAAGGATTCCATTTCCACTTTAGCCTAGGTCCTGGATGCATAGGTTTGGTCTCCACGTGTCTTGCAAGATGGTCTGATCGCTAGTTTGCTGCAATGTCATTTCGCGCGTAAAGTAGGTCAAACTTGGTTTGTTACGCACGAAACATGGCACACTACACTATTTCATATATATTATTGTGTTGAATTGGATAGAATTGAAAATCATAGTTATATGCTAGAAATTACGTGTTAAGTTGCGATTTTAAGGGTTTTTAAGCGTTTTTGTCAATTTCGCGCGTAAAGTAGCTCAAATTTGGTTTGTTATGCACGAAACTTAGCACACAACACTATTTGCCATATATTATTGTGTTGAAATTGTTAGAATTCAAAATAATAGTCATATGCTAGAAATTAGGTGTTAAGTTGCGATTTTAAAGGGTTTTTAAGCGTTTTTGTCAATTTCGCGCGTAAAGTAGGTCAAACTTTGTTTGTTTTGCACGAAACTTGGCACACAACACTATTTGGCATATATTATTGTGTTGAAATGGTTAGAATTGAAAATAATAGTCATATGCTAGAAATTAGGTGTTAAGTTGCGATTTTAAGGGTTTTTAAGGGTTTTTGTCAATTTCGCGCGTAAAGTAACTCAAACTTGGTTTTGATGCGAATCCGGGGCTGATTAACGCCTGTGTTATGCAAGAATTAATGTTGTGCGTAAGCTTTGATTAATGACACAGACAAAAACTGAAAATGATCATGAAAAGAACACGAAACAACCGCAAATACTTAAAGAATTCTGATCTAGCATACTGTCGAGCAGCCCTTCTTCAGCTCAGTTTCTAGGAGTCCACGGGGATTATTAGAATGGGTTTAGGACGTTGATAGCTAGATCCAAGTACCAAGATTCCATTTCCTCTTTATCCTAGGTCCTGGATGCATAGTTTTGGTCTCCACGTGTCTTGCAAGGTGGTCTGGTCGCTAGTTTGCTGCTGTGTCAATTTCGCGCGTAAAGTAGGTGAAACTTGGTTTGGTACGCACGAAACATGGCACACTACACTATTTCATATATATTATTGTGTTGAATTGGATAGAATTGAAAATCATAGTTATATGCTAGAAATTACGTGTTAAGTTGCGATTTTAAGGGTTTTTAAGCGTTTTTGTCAATTTCGCGCGTAAAGTAGCTCAAACTTGGTTTTGATGCGAAACTGGGGCTGATTAAGGCCTGGGTTATGCAAGGATTAATGGTGTGCATAAGCTTTGATTAATGACACAGACAAAAACTAAAAATGATCATGAAAAGAACACGAAACAACCGCAAACACTTAAAGAATTCTGATCTATCATACTGTCGAGCAGCCCTCCTTCAGCTCAGCTTCTAGGAGTCCACGGGGATTATTAGAATGGGTTTAGGACGTTGATAGCTAGATCCAAGTACCAAGATTCCATTTCCTCTTTATCCTAGGTCCTGGATGCATAGGTTTGGTCTCCACGTGTCTTGCAAGGTGGTCTGGTCGCTAGTTTGCTGCTGTGTCAATTTCGCGCGTAAAGTAGGTGAAACTTGGTTTGGTACGCACGAAACATGGCACACTACACTATTTCATATATATTATTGTGTTGAATTGGATAGAATTGAAAATCATAGTTATATGCTAGAAATTACGTGTTAAGTTGCGATTTTAAGGGTTTTTAAGCGTTTTTGTCAATTTCGCGCGTAAAGTAGCTCAAACTTGGTTTTGATGCGAAACTGGGGCTGATTAAGGCCTGGGTTATGCAAGGATTAATGGTGTGCATAAGCTTTGATTAATGACACAGACAAAAACTAAAAATGATCATGAAAAGAACACGAAACAACCGCAAACACTTAAAGAATTCTGATCTATCATACTGTCGAGCAGCCCTCCTTCAGCTCAGCTTCTAGGAGTCCACGGGGATTATTAGAATGGGTTTAGGACGTTGATAGCTAGATCCAAGTACCAAGATTCCATTTCCACTTTATCTTAGGACCTGGATGCATAGGTTTGGTCTCCACGTGTCTTGCAAGGTGGTCTGGTCGCTAGTTTGCTGCTGGGTCAATTTCGCGCGTAAAGTAGGTGAAACTTGGTTTGTTACGCACGAAATTGGCACACTACACTATTTCGTATATATTATTGTGTTGAATTGGATAGAATTGAAAATCATTGTTATATGCTAGAAATTACGTGTTAAGTTGCGATTTTAAGGGTTTTTAAGCGTTTTTGTCAATTTCGCGCGTAAAGTAGCTCAAACTTTGTTTTTTATGCACAAAACTTTGCACACAACACTATTTGCCATAGATTATTGTGTTGAAATGGTTAGAATTCAAAATAATAGTCATATGCTAGAAATTAGGTGTTAAGTTGCGATTTTAAGGGTTTTTAAGCGTTTTTGTGAATTTTGCGCGTAAAGTAGGTCAAAATTGTTTTGTTTTGCACGAAACTTGGCACACAGCACTATTTGTCATATATTATTGTGTTGAAATGGTTAGAATTTAAAATAATAGTCATGTGCTAGAAATTACGTGTTAAGTTGCGATTTTAAGGGTTTTTAAGCGTTTTTGTCAATTTCGTGCGTAAAGTAGCTCAAACTTGGTTTTGATGAGAAACCGGGGCTGATTAAGGCCTGGGTTATGCAAGGATTAATGTTGTGCGTATGCTTTGATTAATGACAAAGACAAAAACTAAAAATGATCATGAAAAGAACACGAAACAACTGTAAACACTTAAAGAATTCTGATCTATCATACTGTCGAGCAGCCCTCCTTCAGCTCAGCATCTAGGAGTCCACGGGGATTATTAGAATTGGTTTAGGACCTTGATAGCTAGATCCAAGTACAAGGATTCCATTTCCACTTTAGCCTAGGTCCTGGATGCATAGGTTTGGTCTCCACGTGTCTTGCAAGATGGTCTGATCGCTAGTTTGCTGCAATGTCATTTCGCGCGTAAAGTAGGTCAAACTTGGTTTGTTACGCACGAAACTTGGCACACTACACTATTTCGTATATATTAATTTGTTGAATTGGATAGAATTAAAAATCATAGTTATATGCTAGAAATTACGTGTTAAGTTGCGATTTTAAGGGTTTTTAAGCGATTTTGTCAATTTCGCGCGTAAAGTAGCTGAAACTTTGTTTGTTATGCACGAAACTTAGCACACAACACTATTTGCCATATATTATTGTGTTGAAAAGTTTAGAATTCAAAATAATAGTCATATGCTAGAAATTAGGTGTTAAGTTGCGATTTTAAGGGTTTTTAAGCGTTTTTGTCAATTTCGCGCGTAAAGTAGGTCAAACTTGTTTTGTTTTGCACGAAACTTGGCACACAATACTATTTGGCATATATTATTGTGTTGAAATGGTTAGAATTAAAAATAATATTCATATGCTACAAATTAGGTGTTAAGTTGCGATTTTAAGGGTTATTAAGCGTTTTTGTCAATTTCGCGCGTAAAGTAGCTCAAATTTGGTTTGTTATGCACGAAACTTGGTACAAAACACTATTTGCCAAATATTATTGTGTTGAAATGCTTAGAATTGAAAATAATAGTCATATACTAGAAATTAGGTGTTAAGTTGCGATTTTAAAGGGTTTTTAAGCGTTTTTGTCAATTTCGCGCGTAAAGTAGGTCAAACTTGTTTTCTTTTGCACGAAACTTGGCACACAACACTATTTGGCATATATTATTGTGTTTAAATGGTTAGAATTGAAAATAATAGTCATATGCTAGAAATTAGGTTTTAAGTTGCGATTTTAAGGGTTATTAAGCGTTTTTGTCAATTTCGCGCGTAAAGTAGATCAAACTTGGTTTTGATGAGAAACCGGGGCTGATTAAGGCCTGTGTTATGCAAGGATTAATGTTGTGCGTATGCTTTGATTAACGACACAGAAAAAAACTAAAAATGATCATGAAAAGAACACGAAACAACCGCAAACACTTAAAGAATTCTGATCTATCATACTGTCGAGTAGCGCTCCTTCAGCTCAGCTTCTAGGAGTCCACGGGGATTATTAGAATGGGTTTAGGACCTTGATAGCTAGATCCAAGTACCAAGATTCCATTTCCACTTTATCTTAGGACCTGGATGCATAGGTTTGGTCTCCACGTGTCTTGCAAGGTGGTCTGGTCGCTAGTTTGCTGCTGGGTCAATTTCGCGCGTAAAGTAGGTGAAACTTGGTTTGTTAAGCACGAAATTGGCACACTACACTATTTCGTATATATTATTGTGTTGAATTGGATAGAATTTAAAATCATAGTTATATGCTAGAAATTACGTGTTAAGTTGCGATTTTAAGGGTTTTTAAGCGTTTTTGTCAATTTCGCGCGTAAAGTAGCTCAAACTTTGTTTTTTATGCACGAAACTTTGCACACAACACTATTTGCCATAGATTATTGTGTTGAAATGGTTAGAATTCAAAATAATAGTCATATGCTAGAAATTAGGTGTTAAGTTGCGATTTTAAGGGTTTTTAAGCGTTTTTGTGAATTTCGCGCGTAAAGTAGGTCAAAATTGTTTTGTTTTGCACGAAACTTGGCACACAGCACTATTTGTCATATATTATTGTGTTGAAATGGTTAGAATTTAAAATAATAGTCATGTGCTAGAAATTACGTGTTAAGTTGCGATTTTAAGGGTTTTTAAGCGTTTTTGTCAATTTCGCGCGTAAAGTAGCTCAAACTTGGTTTTGATGAGAAACCGGGGCTGATTAAGGCCTGGGTTATGCAAGGATTAATGTTGTGCGTATGCTTTGATTAATGACAAAGACAAAAACTAAAAATGATCATGAAAAGAACACGAAACAACTGCAAACACTTAAAGAATTCTAATCTATCATACTGTCGAGCAGCCCTCCTTCAGCTCAGCATCTAGGAGTCCACGGGGATTATTAGAATTGGTTTAGGACCTTGATAGCTAGATCCAAGTACAAGGATTCCATTTCCACTTTAGCCTAGGTCCTGGATGCATAGGTTTGGTCTCCACGTGTCTTGCAAGATGGTCTGATCGCTAGTTTGCTGCAATGTCATTTCGCGCGTAAAGTAGGTCAAACTTGGTTTGTTACGCACGAAACATGGCACACTACCTTATTTCATATATATTATTGTGTTGAATTGGATAGAATTGAAAATCATAGTTATATGCTAGAAATTACGTGTTAAGTTGCGATTTTAAGGGTTTTTAAGCGTTTTTGTCAATTTCGCGCGTAAAGTAGCTCAAATTTGGTTTGTTATGCACGAAACTTAGCACACAACACTATTTGCCATATATTATTGTGTTGAAATTGTTAGAATTCAAAATAATAGTCATATGCTAGAAATTAGGTGTTAAGTTGCGATTTTAAAGGGTTTTTAAGCGTTTTTGTCAATTTCGCGCGTAAAGTAGGTCAAACTTTGTTTGTTTTGCACGAAACTTGGCACACAACACTATTTGGCATATATTATTGTGTTGAAATGGTTAGAATTGAAAATAATAGTCATATGCTAGAAATTAGGTGTTAAGTTGCGATTTTAAGGGTTTTTAAGGGTTTTTGTCAATTTCGCGCGTAAAGTAACTCAAACTTGGTTTTGATGCGAATCCGGGGCTGATTAACGCCTGTGTTATGCAAGAATTAATGTTGTGCGTAAGCTTTGATTAATGACACAGACAAAAACTGAAAATGATCATGAAAAGAACACGAAACAACCGCAAATACTTAAAGAATTCTGATCTAGCATACTGTCGAGCAGCCCTTCTTCAGCTCAGTTTCTAGGAGTCCACGGGGATTATTAGAATGGGTTTAGGACGTTGATAGCTAGATCCAAGTACCAAGATTCCATTTCCTCTTTATCCTAGGTCCTGGATGCATAGTTTTGGTCTCCACGTGTCTTGCAAGGTGGTCTGGTCGCTAGTTTGCTGCTGTGTCAATTTCGCGCGTAAAGTAGGTGAAACTTGGTTTGGTACGCACGAAACATGGCACACTACACTATTTCATATATATTATTGTGTTGAATTGGATAGAATTGAAAATCATAGTTATATGCTAGAAATTACGTGTTAAGTTGCGATTTTAAGGGTTTTTAAGCGTTTTTGTCAATTTCGCGCGTAAAGTAGCTCAAACTTGGTTTTGATGCGAAACTGGGGCTGATTAAGGCCTGGGTTATGCAAGGATTAATGGTGTGCATAAGCTTTGATTAATGACACAGACAAAAACTAAAAATGATCATGAAAAGAACACGAAACAACCGCAAACACTTAAAGAATTCTGATCTATCATACTGTCGAGCAGCCCTCCTTCAGCTCAGCTTCTAGGAGTCCACGGGGATTATTAGAATGGGTTTAGGACGTTGATAGCTAGATCCAAGTACCAAGATTCCATTTCCACTTTATCTTAGGACCTGGATGCATAGGTTTGGTCTCCACGTGTCTTGCAAGGTGGTCTGGTCGCTAGTTTGCTGCTGGGTCAATTTCGCGCGTAAAGTAGGTGAAACTTGGTTTGTTACGCACGAAATTGGCACACTACACTATTTCGTATATATTATTGTGTTGAATTGGATAGAATTGAAAATCATTGTTATATGCTAGAAATTACGTGTTAAGTTGCGATTTTAAGGGTTTTTAAGCGTTTTTGTCAATTTCGCGCGTAAAGTAGCTCAAACTTTGTTTTTTATGCACAAAACTTTGCACACAACACTATTTGCCATAGATTATTGTGTTGAAATGGTTAGAATTCAAAATAATAGTCATATGCTAGAAATTAGGTGTTAAGTTGCGATTTTAAGGGTTTTTAAGCGTTTTTGTGAATTTTGCGCGTAAAGTAGGTCAAAATTGTTTTGTTTTGCACGAAACTTGGCACACAGCACTATTTGTCATATATTATTGTGTTGAAATGGTTAGAATTTAAAATAATAGTCATGTGCTAGAAATTACGTGTTAAGTTGCGATTTTAAGGGTTTTTAAGCGTTTTTGTCAATTTCGCGCGTAAAGTAGGTCAAACTTGTTTTCTTTTGCACGAAACTTGGCACACAACACTATTTGGTATATATTATTGTGTTTAAATGGTTAGAATTGAAAATAATAGTCATATGCTAGAAATTAGGTTTTAAGTTGCGATTTTAAGGGTTATTAAGCGTTTTTGTCAATTTCGCGCGTAAAGTAGATCAAACTTGGTTTTGATGAGAAACCGGGGCTGATTAAGGCCTGTGTTATGCAAGGATTAATGTTGTGCGTATGCTTTGATTAACGACACAGAAAAAAACTAAAAATGATCATGAAAAGAACACGAAACAACCGCAAACACTTAAAGAATTCTGATCTATCATACTGTCGAGTAGCGCTCCTTCAGCTCAGCTTCTAGGAGTCCACGGGGATTATTAGAATGGGTTTAGGACCTTGATAGCTAGATCCAAGTACCAAGATTCCATTTCCACTTTATCTTAGGACCTGGATGCATAGGTTTGGTCTCCACGTGTCTTGCAAGGTGGTCTGGTCGCTAGTTTGCTGCTGGGTCAATTTCGCGCGTAAAGTAGGTGAAACTTGGTTTGTTAAGCACGAAATTGGCACACTACACTATTTCGTATATATTATTGTGTTGAATTGGATAGAATTTAAAATCATAGTTATATGCTAGAAATTACGTGTTAAGTTGCGATTTTAAGGGTTTTTAAGCGTTTTTGTCAATTTCGCGCGTAAAGTAGCTCAAACTTTGTTTTTTATGCACGAAACTTTGCACACAACACTATTTGCCATAGATTATTGTGTTGAAATGGTTAGAATTCAAAATAATAGTCATATGCTAGAAATTAGGTGTTAAGTTGCGATTTTAAGGGTTTTTAAGCGTTTTTGTGAATTTCGCGCGTAAAGTAGGTCAAAATTGTTTTGTTTTGCACGAAACTTGGCACACAGCACTATTTGTCATATATTATTGTGTTGAAATGGTTAGAATTTAAAATAATAGTCATGTGCTAGAAATTACGTGTTAAGTTGCGATTTTAAGGGTTTTTAAGCGTTTTTGTCAATTTCGCGCGTAAAGTAGCTCAAACTTGGTTTTGATGAGAAACCGGGGCTGATTAAGGCCTGGGTTATGCAAGGATTAATGTTGTGCGTATGCTTTGATTAATGACAAAGACAAAAACTAAAAATGATCATGAAAAGAACACGAAACAACTGCAAACACTTAAAGAATTCTAATCTATCATACTGTCGAGCAGCCCTCCTTCAGCTCAGCATCTAGGAGTCCACGGGGATTATTAGAATTGGTTTAGGACCTTGATAGCTAGATCCAAGTACAAGGATTCCATTTCCACTTTAGCCTAGGTCCTGGATGCATAGGTTTGGTCTCCACGTGTCTTGCAAGATGGTCTGATCGCTAGTTTGCTGCAATGTCATTTCGCGCGTAAAGTAGGTCAAACTTGGTTTGTTACGCACGAAACATGGCACACTACACTATTTCATATATATTATTGTGTTGAATTGGATAGAATTGAAAATCATAGTTATATGCTAGAAATTACGTGTTAAGTTGCGATTTTAAGGGTTTTTAAGCGTTTTTGTCAATTTCGCGCGTAAAGTAGCTCAAATTTGGTTTGTTATGCACGAAACTTAGCACACAACACTATTTGCCATATATTATTGTGTTGAAATTGTTAGAATTCAAAATAATAGTCATATGCTAGAAATTAGGTGTTAAGTTGCGATTTTAAAGGGTTTTTAAGCGTTTTTGTCAATTTCGCGCGTAAAGTAGGTCAAACTTTGTTTGTTTTGCACGAAACTTGGCACACAACACTATTTGGCATATATTATTGTGTTGAAATGGTTAGAATTGAAAATAATAGTCATATGCTAGAAATTAGGTGTTAAGTTGCGATTTTAAGGGTTTTTAAGGGTTTTTGTCAATTTCGCGCGTAAAGTAACTCAAACTTGGTTTTGATGCGAATCCGGGGCTGATTAACGCCTGTGTTATGCAAGAATTAATGTTGTGCGTAAGCTTTGATTAATGACACAGACAAAAACTGAAAATGATCATGAAAAGAACACGAAACAACCGCAAATACTTAAAGAATTCTGATCTAGCATACTGTCGAGCAGCCCTTCTTCAGCTCAGTTTCTAGGAGTCCACGGGGATTATTAGAATGGGTTTAGGACGTTGATAGCTAGATCCAAGTACCAAGATTCCATTTCCTCTTTATCCTAGGTCCTGGATGCATAGTTTTGGTCTCCACGTGTCTTGCAAGGTGGTCTGGTCGCTAGTTTGCTGCTGTGTCAATTTCGCGCGTAAAGTTGGTGAAACTTGGTTTGGTACGCACGAAACATGGCACACTACACTATTTCATATATATTATTGTGTTGAATTGGATAGAATTGAAAATCATAGTTATATGCTAGAAATTACGTGTTAAGTTGCGATTTTAAGGGTTTTTAAGCGTTTTTGTCAATTTCGCGCGTAAAGTAGCTCAAACTTGGTTTTGATGCGAAACTGGGGCTGATTAAGGCCTGGGTTATGCAAGGATTAATGGTGTGCATAAGCTTTGATTAATGACACAGACAAAAACTAAAAATGATCATGAAAAGAACACGAAACAACCGCAAACACTTAAAGAATTCTGATCTATCATACTGTCGAGCAGCCCTCCTTCAGCTCAGCTTCTAGGAGTCCACGGGGATTATTAGAATGGGTTTAGGACGTTGATAGCTAGATCCAAGTACCAAGATTCCATTTCCACTTTATCTTAGGACCTGGATGCATAGGTTTGGTCTCCACGTGTCTTGCAAGGTGGTCTGGTCGCTAGTTTGCTGCTGGGTCAATTTCGCGCGTAAAGTAGGTGAAACTTGGTTTGTTACGCACGAAATTGGCACACTACACTATTTCGTATATATTATTGTGTTGAATTGGATAGAATTGAAAATCATTGTTATATGCTAGAAATTACGTGTTAAGTTGCGATTTTAAGGGTTTTTAAGCGTTTTTGTCAATTTCGCGCGTAAAGTAGCTCAAACTTTGTTTTTTATGCACAAAACTTTGCACACAACACTATTTGCCATAGATTATTGTGTTGAAATGGTTAGAATTCAAAATAATAGTCATATGCTAGAAATTAGGTGTTAAGTTGCGATTTTAAGGGTTTTTAAGCGTTTTTGTGAATTTTGCGCGTAAAGTAGGTCAAAATTGTTTTGTTTTGCACGAAACTTGGCACACAGCACTATTTGTCATATATTATTGTGTTGAAATGGTTAGAATTTAAAATAATAGTCATGTGCTAGAAATTACGTGTTAAGTTGCGATTTTAAGGGTTTTTAAGCGTTTTTGTCAATTTCGCGCGTAAAGTAGCTCAAACTTGGTTTTGATGAGAAACCGGGGCTGATTAAGGCCTGGGTTATGCAAGGATTAATGTTGTGCGTATGCTTTGATTAATGACAAAGACAAAAACTAAAAATGATCATGAAAAGAACACGAAACAACTGTAAACACTTAAAGAATTCTGATCTATCATACTGTCGAGCAGCCCTCCTTCAGCTCAGCATCTAGGAGTCCACGGGGATTATTAGAATTGGTTTAGGACCTTGATAGCTAGATCCAAGTACAAGGATTCCATTTCCACTTTAGCCTAGGTCCTGGATGCATAGGTTTGGTCTCCACGTGTCTTGCAAGATGGTCTGATCGCTAGTTTGCTGCAATGTCATTTCGCGCGTAAAGTAGGTCAAACTTGGTTTGTTACGCACGAAACTTGGCACACTACACTATTTCGTATATATTAATTTGTTGAATTGGATAGAATTAAAAATCATAGTTATATGCTAGAAATTACGTGTTAAGTTGCGATTTTAAGGGTTTTTAAGCGATTTTGTCAATTTCGCGCGTAAAGTAGCTGAAACTTTGTTTGTTATGCACGAAACTTAGCACACAACACTATTTGCCATATATTATTGTGTTGAAAAGTTTAGAATTCAAAATAATAGTCATATGCTAGAAATTAGGTGTTAAGTTGCGATTTTAAGGGTTTTTAAGCGTTTTTGTCAATTTCGCGCGTAAAGTAGGTCAAACTTGTTTTGTTTTGCACGAAACTTGGCACACAATACTATTTGGCATATATTATTGTGTTGAAATGGTTAGAATTAAAAATAATATTCATATGCTACAAATTAGGTGTTAAGTTGCGATTTTAAGGGTTATTAAGCGTTTTTGTCAATTTCGCGCGTAAAGTAGCTCAAATTTGGTTTGTTATGCACGAAACTTGGTACAAAACACTATTTGCCAAATATTATTGTGTTGAAATGCTTAGAATTGAAAATAATAGTCATATACTAGAAATTAGGTGTTAAGTTGCGATTTTAAAGGGTTTTTAAGCGTTTTTGTCAATTTCGCGCGTAAAGTAGGTCAAACTTTGTTTGTTTTGCACGAAACTTGGCACACAACACTATTTGGCATATATTATTGTGTTGAAATGGTTAGAATTGAAAATAATAGTCATATGCTAGAAATTAGGTGTTAAGTTGCGATTTTAAGGGTTTTTAAGGGTTTTTGTCAATTTCGCGCGTAAAGTAGCTCAAACTTGGTTTTGATGCGAATCCGGGGCTGATTAAGGCCTGTGTTATGCAAGAATTAATGTTGTGTGTAAGCTTTGATTAATGACACAAACAAAAACTGAAAATGATCATGAAAAGAACACGAAACAACCGCAAATACTTAAAGAATTCTGATCTAGCATACTGTCGAGCAGCCCTTCTTCAGCTCAGCTTCTAAGAGTCCACGGGGATTATTAGAATGGGTTTAGGACGTTGATAGCTAGATCCAAGTACCAAGATTCCATTTCCTCTTTATCCTAGGTCCTGGATGCATAGGTTTGGTCTCCACGTGTCTTGCAAGGTGGTCTGGTCGCTAGTTTGCTGCTGTGTCAATTTCGCGCGTAAAGTAGGTGAAACTTGGTTTGGTACGCACGAAACATGGCACACTACACTATTTCATATATATTATTGTGTTGAATTGGATAGAATTGAAAATCATAGTTATATGCTAGAAATTACGTGTTAAGTTGCGATTTTAAGGGTTTTTAAGCGTTTTTGTCAATTTCGCGCGTAAAGTAGCTCAAACTTGGTTTTGATGCGAAACTAGGGCTGATTAAGGCCTGGGTTATGCAAGGATTAATGGTGTGCATAAGCTTTGATTAATGACACAGACAAAAACTAAAAATGATCATGAAAAGAACACGAAACAACCGCAAACACTTAAAGAATTCTGATCTATCATACTGTCGAGCAGCCCTCCTTCAGCTCAGCTTCTAGGAGTCCACGTGGATTATTAGAATGGGTTTAGGACGTTGATAGCTAGATCCAAGTACCAAGATTCCATTTCCACTTTATCTTAGGACCTGGATGCATAGGTTTGGTCTCCACGTGTCTTGCAAGGTGGTCTGGTCGCTAGTTTGCTGCTGGGTCAATTTCGCGCGTAAAGTAGGTGAAACTTGGTTTGTTACGCACGAAATTGGCACACTACACTATTTCGTATATATTATTGTGTTGAATTGGATAGAATTGAAAATCATTGTTATATGCTAGAAATTACGTGTTAAGTTGCGATTTTAAGGGTTTTTAAGCGTTTTTGTCAATTTCGCGCGTAAAGTAGCTCAAACTTTGTTTTTTATGCACGAAACTTTGCACACAACACTATTTGCCATAGATTATTGTGTTGAAATGGTTAGAATTCAAAATAATAGTCATATGCTAGAAATTAGGTGTTAAGTTGCGATTTTAAGGGTTTTTAAGCGTTTTTGTGAATTTCGCGCGTAAAGTAGGTCAAAATTGTTTTGTTTTGCACGAAACTTGGCGCACAGCACTATTTGTCATATATTATTGTGTTGAAATGGTTAGAATTGAAAATAATAGTCATATGCTAGAAATTAGGTGTTAAGTTGCGATTTTAAGGGTTTTTAAGGGTTTTTGTCAATTTCGCGCGTAAAGTAGCTCAAACTTGGTTTTGATGCGAATCCGGGGCTGATTAAGGCCTGTGTTATGCAAGAATTAATGTTGTGTGTAAGCTTTGATTAATGACACAAACAAAAACTGAAAATGATCATGAAAAGAACACGAAACAACCGCAAATACTTAAAGAATTCTGATCTAGCATACTGTCGAGCAGCCCTTCTTCAGCTCAGCTTCTAGGAGTCCACGGGGATTATTAGAATGGGTTTAGGACGTTGATAGCTAGATCCAAGTACCAAGATTCCATTTCCTCTTTATCCTAGGTCCTGGATGCATAGGTTTGGTCTCCACGTGTCTTGCAAGGTGGTCTGGTCGCTAGTTTGCTGCTGTGTCAATTTCGCGCGTAAAGTAGGTGAAACTTGGTTTGGTACGCACGAAACATGGCACACTACACTATTTCATATATATTATTGTGTTGAATTGGATAGAATTGAAAATCATAGTTATATGCTAGAAATTACGTGTTAAGTTGCGATTTTAAGGGTTTTTAAGCGTTTTTGTCAATTTCGCGCGTAAAGTAGCTCAAACTTGGTTTTGATGCGAAACTAGGGCTGATTAAGGCCTGGGTTATGCAAGGATTAATGGTGTGCATAAGCTTTGATTAATGACACAGACAAAAACTAAAAATGATCATGAAAAGAACACGAAACAACCGCAAACACTTAAAGAATTCTGATCTATCATACTGTCGAGCAGCCCTCCTTCAGCTCAGCTTCTAGGAGTCCACGGGGATTATTAGAATGGGTTTAGGACGTTGATAGCTAGATCCAAGTACCAAGATTCCATTTCCACTTTATCTTAGGACCTGGATGCATAGGTTTGGTCTCCACGTGTCTTGCAAGGTGGTCTGGTCGCTAGTTTGCTGCTGGGTCAATTTCGCGCGTAAAGTAGGTGAAACTTGGTTTGTTACGCACGAAATTGGCACACTACACTATTTCGTATATATTATTGTGTTGAATTGGATAGAATTGAAAATCATTGTTATATGCTAGAAATTACGTGTTAAGTTGCGATTTTAAGGGTTTTTAAGCGTTTTTGTCAATTTCGCGCGTAAAGTAGCTCAAACTTTGTTTTTTATGCACGAAACTTTGCACACAACACTATTTGCCATAGATTATTGTGTTGAAATGGTTAGAATTCAAAATAATAGTCATATGCTAGAAATTAGGTGTTAAGTTGCGATTTTAAGGGTTTTTAAGCGTTTTTGTGAATTTCGCGCGTAAAGTAGGTCAAAATTGTTTTGTTTTGCACGAAACTTGGCGCACAGCACTATTTGTCATATATTATTGTGTTGAAATGGTTAGAATTTAAAATAATAGTCATGTGCTAGAAATTACGTGTTAAGTTGCGATTTTAAGGGTTTTTAAGCGTTTTTGTCAATTTCGCGCGTAAAGTAGCTCAAACTTGGTTTTGATGAGAAACCGGGGCTGATTAAGGCCTGGGTTATGCAAGGATTAATGTTGTGCGTATGCTTTGATTAATGACAAAGACAAAAACTAAAAATGATCATGAAAAGAACACGAAACAACTGTAAACACTTAAAGAATTCTGATCTATCATACTGTCGAGCAGCCCTCCTTCAGCTCAGCATCTAGGAGTCCACGGGGATTATTAGAATTGGTTTAGGACCTTGATAGCTAGATCCAAGTACAAGGATTCCATTTCCACTTTAGCCTAGGTCCTGGATGCATAGGTTTGGTCTCCACGTGTCTTGCAAGATGGTCTGATCGCTAGTTTGCTGCAATGTCATTTCGCGCGTAAAGTAGGTCAAACTTGGTTTGTTACGCACGAAACTTGGCACACTACACTATTTCGTATATATTAATTTGTTGAATTGGATAGAATTAAAAATCATAGTTATATGCTAGAAATTACGTGTTAAGTTGCGATTTTAAGGGTTTTTAAGCGATTTTGTCAATTTCGCGCGTAAAGTAGCTCAAACTTTGTTTGTTATGCACGAAACTTAGCACACAACACTATTTGCCATATATTATTGTGTTGAAAAGTTTAGAATTCAAAATAATAGTCATATGCTAGAAATTAGGTGTTAAGTTGCGATTTTAAGGGTTTTTAAGCGTTTTTGTCAATTTCGCGCGTAAAGTAGGTCAAACTTGTTTTGTTTTGCACGAAACTTGGCACACAATACTATTTGGCATATATTATTGTGTTGAAATGGTTAGAATTAAAAATAATATTCATATGCTACAAATTAGGTGTTAAGTTGCGATTTTAAGGGTTATTAAGCGTTTTTGTCAATTTTGCGCGTAAAGTAGCTCAAATTTGGTTTGTTATGCACGAAACTTGGTACAAAACACTATTTGCCAAATATTATTGTGTTGAAATGCTTAGAATTGAAAATAATAGTCATATACTAGAAATTAGGTGTTAAGTTGCGATTTTAAAGGGTTTTTAAGCGTTTTTGTCAATTTCGCGCGTAAAGTAGGTCAAACTTTGTTTGTTTTGCACGAAACTTGGCACACAACACTATTTGGCATATATTATTGTGTTGAAATGGTTAGAATTGAAAATAATAGTCATATGCTAGAAATTAGGTGTTAAGTTGCGATTTTAAGGGTTTTTAAGGGTTTTTGTCAATTTCGCGCGTAAAGTAGCTCAAACTTGGTTTTGATGCGAATCCGGGGCTGATTAAGGCCTGTGTTATGCAAGAATTAATGTTGTGCGTAAGCTTTGATTAATGACACAAACAAAAACTGAAAATGATCATGAAAAGAACACGAAACAACCGCAAATACTTAAAGAATTCTGATCTAGCATACTGTCGAGCAGCCCTTCTTCAGCTCAGCTTCTAGGAGTCCACGGGGATTATTAGAATGGGTTTAGGACGTTGATAGCTAGATCCAAGTACCAAGATTCCATTTCCTCTTTATCCTAGGTCCTGGATGCATAGGTTTGGTCTCCACGTGTCTTGCAAGGTGGTCTGGTCGCTAGTTTGCTGCTTTGTCAATTTCGCGCGTAAAGTAGGTGAAACTTGGTTTGGTACGCACGAAACATGGCACACTACACTATTTCATATATATTATTGTGTTGAATTGGATAGAATTGAAAATCATAGTTATATGCTAGAAATTACGTGTTAAGTTGCGATTTTAAGGGTTTTTCAGCGTTTTTGTCAATTTCGCGCGTAAAGTAGCTCAAACTTGGTTTTGATGCGAAACTAGGGCTGATTAAGGCCTGGGTTATGCAAGGATTAATGGTGTGCATAAGCTTTGATTAATGACACAGACAAAAACTAAAAATGATCATGAAAAGAACACGAAACAACCGCAAACACTTAAAGAATTCTGATCTATCATACTGTCGAGCAGCCCTCCTTCAGCTCAGCTTCTAGGAGTCCACGGGGATTATTAGAATGGGTTTAGGACGTTGATAGCTAGATCCAAGTACCAAGATTCCATTTCCACTTTATCTTAGGACCTGGATGCATAGGTTTGGTCTCCACGTGTCTTGCAAGGTGGTCTGGTCGCTAGTTTGCTGCTGGGTCAATTTCGCGCGTAAAGTAGGTGAAACTTCTTTTGTTACGCACGAAATTGGCACACTACACTATTTCGTATATATTATTGTGTTGAATTGGGTAGAATTGAAAATCATTGTTATATGCTAGAAATTACGTGTTAAGTTGCGATTTTAAGGGTTTTTAAGCGTTTTTGTCAATTTCGCGCGTAAAGTAGCTCAAACTTTGTTTTTTATGCACGAAACTTTGCACACAACACTATTTGCCATAGATTATTGTGTTGAAATGGTTAGAATTCAAAATAATAGTCATATGCTAGAAATTAGGTGTTAAGTTGCGATTTTAAGGGTTTTTAAGCGTTTTTGTGAATTTCGCGCGTAAAGTAGGTTAAAATTGTTTTGTTTTGCACGAAACTTGGCACACAGCACTATTTGTCATATATTATTGTGTTGAAATGGTTAGAATTTAAAATAATAGTCATGTGCTAGAAATTACGTGTTAAGTTGCGATTTTAAGGGTTTTTAAGCGTTTTTTTCAATTTCGCGCGTAAAGTAGCTCAAACTTGGTTTTGATGAGAAACCGGGGCTGATTAAGGCCTGGGTTATGCAAGGATTAATGTTGTGCGTATGCTTTGATTAATGACAAAGACAAAAACTAAAAATGATCATGAAAAGAACACGAAACAACTGCAAACACTTAAAGAATTCTAATCTATCATACTGTCGAGCAGCCCTCCTTCAGCTCAGCATCTAGGAGTCCACGGGGATTATTAGAATTGGTTTAGGACCTTGATAGCTAGATCCAAGTACAAGGATTCCATTTCCACTTTAGCCTAGGTCCTGGATGCATAGGTTTGGTCTCCACGTGTCTTGCAAGATGGTCTGATCGCTAGTTTGCTGCAATGTCATTTCGCGCGTAAAGTAGGTCAAACTTGGTTTGTTACGCACGAAACATGGCACACTACACTATTTCATATATATTATTGTGTTGAATTGGATAGAATTGAAAATCATAGTTATATGCTAGAAATTACGTGTTAAGTTGCGATTTTAAGGGTTTTTAAGCGTTTTTGTCAATTTCGCGCGTAAAGTAGCTCAAATTTGGTTTGTTATGCACGAAACTTAGCACACAACACTATTTGCCATATATTATTGTGTTGAAATTGTTAGAATTCAAAATAATAGTCATATGCTAGAAATTAGGTGTTAAGTTGCGATTTTAAAGGGTTTTTAAGCGTTTTTGTCAATTTCGCGCGTAAAGTAGGTCAAACTTTGTTTGTTTTGCACGAAACTTGGCACACAACACTATTTGGCATATATTATTGTGTTGAAATGGTTAGAATTGAAAATAATAGTCATATGCTAGAAATTAGGTGTTAAGTTGCGATTTTAAGGGTTTTTAAGGGTTTTTGTCAATTTCGCGCGTAAAGTAACTCAAACTTGGTTTTGATGCGAATCCGGGGCTGATTAACGCCTGTGTTATGCAAGAATTAATGTTGTGCGTAAGCTTTGATTAATGACACAGACAAAAACTGAAAATGATCATGAAAAGAACACGAAACAACCGCAAATACTTAAAGAATTCTGATCTAGCATACTGTCGAGCAGCCCTTCTTCAGCTCAGTTTCTAGGAGTCCACGGGGATTATTAGAATGGGTTTAGGACGTTGATAGCTAGATCCAAGTACCAAGATTCCATTTCCTCTTTATCCTAGGTCCTGGATGCATAGTTTTGGTCTCCACGTGTCTTGCAAGATGGTCTGATCGCTAGTTTGCTGCAATGTCATTTCGCGCGTAAAGTAGGTCAAACTTGGTTTGTTACGCACGAAACTTGGCACACTACACTATTTCGTATATATTAATTTGTTGAATTGGATAGAATTAAAAATCATAGTTATATGCTAGAAATTACGTGTTAAGTTGCGATTTTAAGGGTTTTTAAGCGATTTTGTCAATTTCGCGCGTAAAGTAGCTCAAACTTTGTTTGTTATGCACGAAACTTTGCACACAACACTATTTGCCATAGATTATTGTGTTGAAATGGTTAGAATTCAAAATAATAGTCATATGCTAGAAATTAGGTGTTAAGTTGCGATTTTAAGGGTTTTTAAGCGTTTTTGTGAATTTTGCGCGTAAAGTAGGTCAAAATTGTTTTGTTTTGCACGAAACTTGGCACACAGCACTATTTGTCATATATTATTGTGTTGAAATGGTTAGAATTTAAAATAATAGTCATGTGCTAGAAATTACGTGTTAAGTTGCGATTTTAAGGGTTTTTAAGCGTTTTTGTCAATTTCGCGCGTAAAGTAGCTCAAACTTGGTTTTGATGAGAAACCGGGGCTGATTAAGGCCTGGGTTATGCAAGGATTAATGTTGTGCGTATGCTTTGATTAATGACAAAGACAAAAACTAAAAATGATCATGAAAAGAACACGAAACAACTGTAAACACTTAAAGAATTCTGATCTATCATACTGTCGAGCAGCCCTCCTTCAGCTCAGCATCTAGGAGTCCACGGGGATTATTAGAATTGGTTTAGGACCTTGATAGCTAGATCCAAGTACAAGGATTCCATTTCCACTTTAGCCTAGGTCCTGGATGCATAGGTTTGGTCTCCACGTGTCTTGCAAGATGGTCTGATCGCTAGTTTGCTGCAATGTCATTTCGCGCGTAAAGTAGGTCAAACTTGGTTTGTTACGCACGAAACTTGGCACACTACACTATTTCGTATATATTAATTTGTTGAATTGGATAGAATTAAAAATCATAGTTATATGCTAGAAATTACGTGTTAAGTTGCGATTTTAAGGGTTTTTAAGCGATTTTGTCAATTTCGCGCGTAAAGTAGCTCAAACTTTGTTTGTTATGCACGAAACTTAGCACACAACACTATTTGCCATATATTATTGTGTTGAAAAGTTTAGAATTCAAAATAATAGTCATATGCTAGAAATTAGGTGTTAAGTTGCGATTTTAAGGGTTTTTAAGCGTTTTTGTCAGTTTCGCGCGTAAAGTAGGTCAAACTTGTTTTGTTTTGCACGAAACTTGGCACACAATACTATTTGGCATATATTATTGTGTTGAAATGGTTAGAATTAAAAATAATATTCATATGCTACAAATTAGGTGTTAAGTTGCGATTTTAAGGGTTATTAAGCGTTTTTGTCAATTTCGCGCGTAAAGTAGCTCAAATTTGGTTTGTTATGCACGAAACTTGGTACAAAACACTATTTGCCAATTATTATTGTGTTGAAATGCTTAGAATTGAAAATAATAGTCATATACTAGAAATTAGGTGTTAAGTTGCGATTTTAAAGGGTTTTTAAGCGTTTTTGTCAATTTCGCGCGTAAAGTAGGTCAAACTTTGTTTGTTTTGCACGAAACTTGGCACACAACACTATTTGGGATATATTATTGTGTTGAAATGGTTAGAATTGAAAATAATAGTCATATGCTAGAAATTAGGTGTTAAGTTGCGATTTTAAGGGTTTTTAAGGGTTTTTGTCAATTTCGCGCGTAAAGTAGCTCAAACTTGGTTTTGATGCGAATCCGGGGCTGATTAAGGCCTGTGTTATGCAAGAATTAATGTTGTGCGTAAGCTTTGATTAATGACACAAACAAAAACTGAAAATGATCATGAAAAGAACACGAAACAACCGCAAATACTTAAAGAATTCTGATCTAGCATACTGTCGAGCAGCCCTTCTTCAGCTCAGCTTCTAGGAGTCCACGGGGATTATTAGAATGGGTTTAGGACGTTGATAGCTAGATCCAAGTACCAAGATTCCATTTCCTCTTTATCCTAGGTCCTGGATGCATAGGTTTGGTCTCCACGTGTCTTGCAAGGTGGTCTGGTCGCTAGTTTGCTGCTGTGTCAATTTCGCGCGTAAAGTAGGTGAAACTTGGTTTGGTACGCACGAAACATGGCACACTACACTATTTCATATATATTATTGTGTTGAATTGGATAGAATTGAAAATCATAGTTATATGCTAGAAATTACGTGTTAAGTTGCGATTTTAAGGGTTTTTAAGCGTTTTTGTCAATTTCGCGCGTAAAGTAGCTCAAACTTGGTTTTGATGCGAAACTGGGGCTGATTAAGGCCTGGGTTATGCAAGGATTAATGGTGTGCATAAGCTTTGATTAATGACACAGACAAAAACTAAAAATGATCATGAAAAGAACACGAAACAACCGCAAACACTTAAAGAATTCTGATCTATCATACTGTCGAGCAGCCCTCCTTCAGCTCAGCTTCTAGGAGTCCACGGGGATTATTAGAATGGGTTTAGGACGTTGATAGCTAGATCCAAGTACCAAGATTCCATTTCCACTTTATCTTAGGACCTGGATGCATAGGTTTGGTCTCCACGTGTCTTGCAAGGTGGTCTGGTCGCTAGTTTGCTGCTGGGTCAATTTCGCGCGTAAAGTAGGTGAAACTTGGTTTGTTACGCACGAAATTGGCACACTACACTATTTCGTATATATTATTGTGTTGAATTGGATAGAATTGAAAATCATTGTTATATGCTAGAAATTACGTGTTAAGTTGCGATTTTAAGGGTTTTTAAGCGTTTTTGTCAATTTCGCGCGTAAAGTAGCTCAAACTTTGTTTTTTATGCACGAAACTTTGCACACAACACTATTTGCCATAGATTATTGTGTTGAAATGGTTAGAATTCAAAATAATAGTCATATGCTAGAAATTAGGTGTTAAGTTGCGATTTTAAGGGTTTTTAAGCGTTTTTGTGAATTTCGCGCGTAAAGTAGGTCAAAATTGTTTTGTTTTGCACGAAACTTGGCGCACAGCACTATTTGTCATATATTATTGTGTTGAAATGGTTAGAATTTAAAATAATAGTCATGTGCTAGAAATTACGTGTTAAGTTGCGATTTTAAGGGTTTTTAAGCGTTTTTGTCAATTTCGCGCGTAAAGTAGCTCAAACTTGGTTTTGATGTGAAACCGGGGCTGATTAAGGCCTGGGTTATGCAAGGATTAATGTTGTGCGTATGCTTTGATTAATGACAAAGACAAAAACTAAAAATGATCATGAAAAGAACACGAAACAACTGTAAACACTTAAAGAATTCTGATCTATCATACTGTCGAGCAGCCCTCCTTCAGCTCAGCATCTAGGAGTCCACGGGGATTATTAGAATTGGTTTAGGACCTTGATAGCTAGATCCAAGTACAAGGATTCCATTTCCACTTTAGCCTAGGTCCTGGATGCATAGGTTTGGTCTCCACGTGTCTTGCAAGATGGTCTGATCGCTAGTTTGCTGCAATGTCATTTCGCGCGTAAAGTAGGTCAAACTTGGTTTGTTACGCACGAAACTTGGCACACTACACTATTTCGTATATATTAATTTGTTGAATTGGATAGAATTGAAAATCATAGTTATATGCTAGAAATTACGTGTTAAGTTGCGATTTTAAGGGTTTTTAAGCGATTTTGTCAATTTCGCGCGTAAAGTAGCTCAAACTTTGTTTGTTATGCACGAAACTTAGCACACAACACTATTTGCCATATATTATTGTGTTGAAAAGTTTAGAATTCAAAATAATAGTCATATGCTAGAAATTAGGTGTTAAGTTGCGATTTTAAGGGTTTTTAAGCGTTTTTGTCAGTTTCGCGCGTAAAGTAGGTCAAACTTGTTTTGTTTTGCACGAAACTTGGCACACAATACTATTTGGCATATATTATTGTGTTGAAATGGTTAGAATTAAAAATAATATTCATATGCTACAAATTAGGTGTTAAGTTGCGATTTTAAGGGTTATTAAGCGTTTTTGTCAATTTCGCGCGTAAAGTAGCTCAAATTTGGTTTGTTATGCACGAAACTTGGTACAAAACACTATTTGCCAAATATTATTGTGTTGAAATGCTTAGAATTGAAAATAATAGTCATATACTAGAAATTAGGTGTTAAGTTGCGATTTTAAAGGGTTTTTAAGCGTTTTTGTCAATTTCGCGCGTAAAGTAGGTCAAACTTTGTTTGTTTTGCACGAAACTTGGCACACAACACTATTTGGCATATATTATTGTGTTGAAATGGTTAGAATTGAAAATAATAGTCATATGCTAGAAATTAGGTGTTAAGTTGCGATTTTAAGGGTTTTTAAGGGTTTTTGTCAATTTCGCGCGTAAAGTAGCTCAAACTTGGTTTTGATGCGAATCCGGGGCTGATTAAGGCCTGTGTTATGCAAGAATTAATGTTGTGCGTAAGCTTTGATTAATGACACAAACAAAAACTGAAAATGATCATGAAAAGAACACGAAACAACCGCAAATACTTAAAGAATTCTGATCTAGCATACTGTCGAGCAGCCCTTCTTCAGCTCAGCTTCTAGGAGTCCACGGGGATTATTAGAATGGGTTTAGGACGTTGATAGCTAGATCCAAGTACCAAGATTCCATTTCCTCTTTATCCTAGGTCCTGGATGCATAGGTTTGGTCTCCACGTGTCTTGCAAGGTGGTCTGGTCGCTAGTTTGCTGCTGTGTCAATTTCGCGCGTAAAGTAGGTGAAACTTGGTTTGGTACGCACGAAACATGGCACACTACACTATTTCATATATATTATTGTGTTGAATTGGATAGAATTGAAAATCATAGTTATATGCTAGAAATTACGTGTTAAGTTGCGATTTTAAGGGTTTTTAAGCGTTTTTGTCAATTTCGCGCGTAAAGTAGCTCAAACTTGGTTTTGATGCGAAACTAGGGCTGATTAAGGCCTGGGTTATGCAAGGATTAATGGTGTGCATAAGCTTTGATTAATGACACAGACAAAAACTAAAAATGATCATGAAAAGAACACGAAACAACCGCAAACACTTAAAGAATTCTGATCTATCATACTGTCGAGCAGCCCTCCTTCAGCTCAGCTTCTAGGAGTCCACGGGGATTATTAGAATGGGTTTAGGACGTTGATAGCTAGATCCAAGTACCAAGATTCCATTTCCACTTTATCTTAGGACCTGGATGCATAGGTTTGGTCTCCACGTGTCTTGCAAGGTGGTCTGGTCGCTAGTTTGCTGCTGGGTCAATTTCGCGCGTAAAGTAGGTGAAACTTGGTTTGTTACGCACGAAATTGGCACACTACACTATTTCGTATATATTATTGTGTTGAATTGGATAGAATTGAAAATCATTGTTATATGCTAGAAATTACGTGTTAAGTTGCGATTTTAAGGGTTTTTAAGCGTTTTTGTTAATTTCGCGCGTAAAGTAGCTCAAACTTTGTTTTTTATGCACGAAACTTTGCACACAACACTATTTGCCATAGATTATTGTGTTGAAATGGTTAGAATTCAAAATAATAGCCATATGCTAGAAATTAGGTGTTAAGTTGCGATTTTAAGGGTTTTTAAGCGTTTTTGTGAATTTCGCGCGTAAAGTAGGTCAAAATTGTTTTGTTTTGCACGAAACTTGGCACACAGCACTATTTGTCATATATTATTGTGTTGAAATGGTTAGAATTTAAAATAATAGTCATGTGCTAGAAATTACGTGTTAAGTTGCGATTTTAAGGGTTTTTAAGCGTTTTTGTCAATTTCGCGCGTAAAGTATTTCAAACTTGGTTTTGATGAGAAACCGGGGCTGATTAAGGCCTGGGTTATGCAAGGATTAATGTTGTGCGTATGCTTTGATTAATGACAAAGACAAAAACTAAAAATGATCATGAAAAGAACACGAAACAACTGTAAACACTTAAAGAATTCTGATCTATCATACTGTCGAGCAGCCCTCCTTCAGCTCAGCATCTAGGAGTCCACGGGGATTATTAGAATTGGTTTAGGACCTTGATAGCTAGATCCAAGTACAAGGATTCCATTTCCACTTTAGCCTAGGTCCTGGATGCATAGGTTTGGTCTCCACGTGTCTTGCAAGATGGTCTGATCGCTAGTTTGCTGCAATGTCATTTCGCGCGTAAAGTAGGTCAAACTTGGTTTGTTACGCACGAAACTTGGCACACTACACTATTTCATATATATTAATTTGTTGAATTGGATAGAATTGAAAATCATAGTTATATGCTAGAAATTACGTGTTAAGTTGCGATTTTAAGGGTTTTTAAGCGATTTTGTCAATTTCGCGCGTAAAGTAGCTCAAACTTTGTTTGTTATGCACGAAACTTAGCACACAACACTATTTGCCATATATTATTGTGTTGAAAAGTTTAGAATTCAAAATAATAGTCATATGCTAGAAATTAGGTGTTAAGTTGCGATTTTAAGGGTTTTTAAGCGTTTTTGTCAATTTCGCGCGTAAAGTAGGTCAAACTTGTTTTGTTTTGCACGAAACTTGGCACACAATACTATTTGGCATATATTATTGTGTTGAAATGGTTAGAATTAAAAATAATATTCATATGCTACAAATTAGGTGTTAAGTTGCGATTTTAAGGGTTATTAAGCGTTTTTGTCAATTTCGCGCGTAAAGTAGCTCAAATTTGGTTTGTTATGCACGAAACTTGGTACAAAACACTATTTGCCAAATATTATTGTGTTGAAATGCTTAGAATTGAAAATAATAGTCATATACTAGAAATTAGGTGTTAAGTTGCGATTTTAAAGGGTTTTTAAGCGTTTTTGTCAATTTCGCGCGTAAAGTAGGTCAAACTTTGTTTGTTTTGCACGAAACTTGGCACACAACACTATTTGGCATATATTATTGTGTTGAAATGGTTAGAATTGAAAATAATAGTCATATGCTAGAAATTAGGTGTTAAGTTGCGATTTTAAGGGTTTTTAAGGGTTTTTGTCAATTTCGCGCGTAAAGTAGCTCAAACTTGGTTTTGATGCGAATCCGGGGCTGATTAAGGCCTGTGTTATGCAAGAATTAATGTTGTGCGTAAGCTTTGATTAATGACACAAACAAAAACTGAAAATGATCATGAAAAGAACACGAAACAACCGCAAATACTTAAAGAATTCTGATCTAGCATACTGTCGAGCAGCCCTTCTTCAGCTCAGCTTCTAGGAGTCCACGGGGATTATTAGAATGGGTTTAGGACGTTGATAGCTAGATCCAAGTACCAAGATTCCATTTCCTCTTTATCCTAGGTCCTGGATGCATAGGTTTGGTCTCCACGTGTCTTGCAAGGTGGTCTGGTCGCTAGTTTGCTGCTGTGTCAATTTCGCGCGTAAAGTAGGTGAAACTTGGTTTGGTACGCACGAAACATGGCACACTACACTATTTCATATATATTATTGTGTTGAATTGGATAGAATTGAAAATCATAGTTATATGCTAGAAATTACGTGTTAAGTTGCGATTTTAAGGGTTTTTAAGCGTTTTTGTCAATTTCGCGCGTAAAGTAGCTCAAACTTGGTTTTGATGCGAAACTAGGGCTGATTAAGGCCTGGGTTATGCAAGGATTAATGGTGTGCATAAGCTTTGATTAATGACACAGACAAAAACTAAAAATGATCATGAAAAGAACACGAAACAACCGCAAACACTTAAAGAATTCTGATCTATCATACTGTCGAGCAGCCCTCCTTCAGCTCAGCTTCTAGGAGTCCACGGGGATTATTAGAATGGGTTTAGGACGTTGATAGCTAGATCCAAGTACCAAGATTCCATTTCCACTTTATCTTAGGACCTGGATGCATAGGTTTGGTCTCCACGTGTCTTGCAAGGTGGTCTGGTCGCTAGTTTGCTGCTGGGTCAATTTCGCGCGTAAAGTAGGTGAAACTTGGTTTGTTACGCACGAAATTGGCACACTACACTATTTCGTATATATTATTGTGTTCAATTGGATAGAATTGAAAATCATTGTTATATGCTAGAAATTACGTGTTAAGTTGCGATTTTAAGGGTTTTTAAGCGTTTTTGTCAATTTCGCGCGTAAAGTAGCTCAAACTTTGTTTTTTATGCACGAAACTTTGCACACAACACTATTTGCCATAGATTATTGTGTTGAAATGGTTAGAATTCAAAATAATAAGCATATGCTAGAAATTAGGTGTTAAGTTGCGATTTTAAGGGTTTTTAAGCGTTTTGGTGAATTTCGCGCGTAAAGTAGATCAAAATTGTTTTGTTTTGCACGAAACTTGGCACACAGCACTATTTGTCATATATTATTGTGTTGAAATGGTTAGAATTTAAAATAATAGTCATGTGCTAGAAATTACGTGTTAAGTTGCGATTTTAAGGGTTTTTAAGCGTTTTTGTCAATTTCGCGCGTAAAGTAGCTCAAACTTGGTTTTGATGAGAAACCGGGGCTGATTAAGGCCTGGGTTATGCAAGGATTAATGTTGTGCGTATGCTTTGATTAATGACACAGACAAAAACTAAAAATGATCATGAAAAGAACACGAAACAACTGAAAACACTTAAAGAATTCTGATCTATCATACTGTCGAGCAGCCCTCCTTCAGCTCAGCTTCTAGGAGTCCACGGGGATTATTAGAATGGGTTTAGGACCTTGATAGCTAGATCCAAGAACCAAGATTCCATTTCCACTTTAGCCTAGGTGCTGGATGCATAGGTTTGGTCTCCACGTGTCTTGCAAGATGGTCTGATCGCTAGTTTGCTGCTGTGTCAATTTCGCGCGTAAAGTAGGTCAAACTTGGTTTGTTACGCACGAAACTTGGCACACTACACTATTTCGTATATATTATTGTGTTGAATTGGATAGAATTGAAAATCATAGTTATATGCTAGAAATTAGGTGTTAAGTTGCGATTTTAAGGGTTTTTAAGCGTTTTAGTCAATTTCGCGCGTAAAGTAGTTCAAACTTGGTTTGTTATGCACGAAACTTGGCACACAACACTATTTGGTATATATTATTGTGTTGAAATGCTTAGAATTAAAAATAATAGTCATATGCTAGAAATTAGGTGTTAAGTTGCGATTTTAAGGGTTTTTAAGTGTTTTTGTCAATTTCGCGCGTAAAGTAGCTCAAACTTGGTTTTGATGCGAAACTGGGGCTGATTAAGGCCTGGGTTATGCAAGGATTAATGGTGTGCATAAGCTTTGATTAATGACACAGACAAAAACTAAAAATGATCATGAAAAGAACACGAAACAACCGCAAACACTTAAAGAATTCTGATCTATCATACTGTCGAGCAGCCCTCCTTCAGCTCAGCTTCTAGGAGTCCACGGGGATTATTAGAATGGGTTTAGGACGTTGATAGCTAGATGCAAGTACCAAGATTCCATTTCCACTTTATCTTAGGACCTGGATGCATAGGTTTGGTCTCCACGTGTCTTGCAAGGTGGTCTGGTCGCTAGTTTGCTGCTGGGTCAATTTCGCGCGTAAAGTAGGTCAAACTTGGTTTGTTACGCACGAAATTGGCACACTACACTATTTCGTATATATTATTGTGTTGAATTGGATAGAATTGAAAATCATTGTTATATGCTAGAAATTACGTGTTAAATTGCGATTTTAAGGGTTTTTAAGCGTTTTTGTCAATTTCGCGCGTAAAGTAGCTCAAACTTGGTTTGTTATGCACGAAACTTGGCACAAAACACTATATGCCATATATTATTGTGTTGAAATGGTTAGAATTGAAAATAATAGTCATATGCTAGAAATTATGTGTTAAGTTGCGATTTTAAGGGTTTTTAAGCGTTTTTGTCAATTTCGCGCGTAAAGTAGGTCAAACTTTGTTTGTTTTGCACGAAACTTGGCACACAACACTATTTGGCATATATTATTGTGTTGAAATGGTTAGAATTGAAAATAATATTCATATGCTAGAAATTAGGTGTTAAGTTGCGATTTTAAGGGTTTTTAAGGGTTTTTGTCAATTTCGCGCTTAAAGTATCTCAAACTTGGTTTTGATTCGAAACCGGGGCTGATTAAGGCCTGTGTTATGCAAGAATTAATGTTGTGCATAAGCTTTGATTAATGACACAGTTAAAAACTGAAAATGATCATGAAAAGAACACAATCTGTGAAGGAGTTTGGAGTCGAAAATATAGATGCCGTATGTATTTGTAACGTTCTTAATTAAATATATTATTGGTAAAATCTAATGTTTCTATATTAATCTTTTATTTTTATATTATATTATAGGTTTTAAACGACATTCCGAGGGTAACACGCCCTTTGAGAAGTGGCGAGATGCGCGAATTAAAAGACAAGATTGCCGCGTATCTTGCTAATATTTGTCCTTGATAAACTGTAATTAGTATAGATTATTTTTTATACTTTAATGTATATTATATATATATACATATATATATATATATATATACATATATATATATATATACATATATATATATATATATATATACATATATATATATACATATATATATATATATATACATATATATATATATATATATATATATATATATATATACATATATATATATATATATATATATATATATATATATATATATATGTACGTACATAATATTATATTATATACGAGCGAGAGTTTATTATTACAAAGAGATTATTGTTGATTATCTGTGATTATCATTGGATTAATGACTGTTATTACATTGTATTACTATTGGATTATTATAAGGATAAAACGGAAAAAGAAAAAAAAAAATAGAAGTATTTGTTGCGGTCAGGGGCATAACCGCAGCAAATAATGCCCCACTTATTGCTGCCGTTTTGCCTCTGACCGCAGCAAATACCCCTCCTTATTTGCTGCGGTTTTGCCTTTGATCGCAGCAAATAATGCTCTTATTTGCTGCGGTTTTTAACCGCAGCATTTAAAGTAGGACATTTGCTGCTATCACTATTGCTGGGGGCCAAAACCGCAGCAAAAAATGGCCAAAAAACCGCAGCAAACGAGGTTTTTTCCACTAGTGTTGTAATTGTTAAATTTTCAAATTGTAGATGAATTTTTGTGTTTAATAGCATTTATTCATTTTATTTGTGTTGTTATTGATCTCTGTATGATTCAACATTGAATTTTTTTTTATTCTTTGTTGGGTTTTTTGTCAATTAGGGTTTCATGGTGCTTAATCGACATTGAAGAACAAAACTACAGCTGTAACATCCGAGAAATTAAATTGCAAAAATTAAAATAAATATTAAACTGAGAATTAATTTGGGTTGAGTTGAATAAATAATTGTGGGCTAAAGTTAATGAAGAAACAAATTGAACTCAAGTATATGACTAATATTATAAGATATTTTTTAAAAAAAATTTTATTTGATTAATTCTTTCTTCTTCATTTCTTATTTAATTTTATTTGCTTATTCTTTTATACCATTATTTCTATTAAAAAAATACATATATTTATTCTAAAACCCAAGTTTAATTCGGCTGTCTCCCTCTTCCCTTTACTGTTTTCATTATCATCCTCATTTCTTCCCATTTGCATTTTCCCCAAACCCCAATTTCATTTAACAAAACTGAAATCAAAAATTTGTTCTTGTTCCATTTTAAGCCATTCGAAATCCCTTGCCTTCTATTCCTCTGAATTTCGCAGTCTTCTCCCTCAAAATAACTCTGAGAATTCGAGTATAGAACAATGGCTTTTCGTGCTTTCTTTCCTTGCCATTTTGACATGAAACTTTCGAAATTACCAACAATGGTGCCTTGTTCTAATTGCTTTCGCCTTCTTGCCTGATTCTTGAACAAACAAACATAATTTGTCCTTCCCATTCCTCTGAATTTCAATAGCAAGTAGTAAGTCATCTTCTTTCATATTTATATTTTTTTAAAACTAACGAAAGGCAGCAGCCTTGATTCTACCTAATTTCATTTTTTTTCTTTCTTGTTATTTTATTATTTTTAATTGGTAATTCCTTGTACCCATGGAACAACAGCTGCACCTCCGTTTTCCTCTGATTGTATCGCTCAAAATACAAATAGCTTGCCCTCTTATTTGAAACATGAAGTGGGAGAACAACAAGAACATCTTGCTTTACTTTGGTAACTTTTACCTTCTTAAATCCTTTTGTCATTCTAAATTTTTATGTATACATTCTCTTATCTCCATTATATCTTAATTTCTATTTCAATGCATTCTTTCCGAATTCATCAAAAATGACCAATTATTGATTCAAGAGTATATAATTGTTTTAGCCATTTAATTGGACTAAGTGACCATTAGTAGCAAATTATTGGATCTTGGGATAAGTTCTTGAATCTCAATGGTTAGTATGAAATTATTAATTTTATGTATCTTGTTGAGAAATATTTGAAAGTAATGAAATATTTGATAATTGGTGTTCTTGATTTAATTATGTGAGTCTTGGTTAAGCTACAGTCGTAGGAGGAGATGTTAAAAGTTTTATGTTAATATAGTTGCATCGAACACACACTTATGACGTTATGTTATTGTCATGCTTTAGGATATGACTACGTCGATGAGCCCTTCTAATCAATTGTGGTGAACCGGTCTTGACTCTTTGAAGCGTCATTGTTGGTGAGTAATAGCAGTCCCTTAAAAGGGTTTGACCAGACTATTGTTTGAAATGGTTTTATCAAGCTGTTTTGGAAATTATAATTATTGAAACTGATTTGTGATTGATTGATTATATTGATATTGTTATATGGTCAATAGATCGGGCTCACGAGTTGGTCATTGACGGAGTAGAGGAGCGTTGTCTCTCTACTCCTTTGTTTTGAGGTGAATTTTCATTCAAATATTGACTAGCCTCACCCGAGAGTGACATAGCCTTAGACCTATGGATGTTCCTCTCAACTAGACTCCTTGTGCGCACATAGATTTAGGAAACTGATGTTGCTTTTAATCTTATGATTTGAATTATTGTGTTTTGTCGTTTTGGATTGTTACTTCTCATTCAGTTTAACCTGTCCCCCTGTTGTTTCCATCTTTTAGACTGTCTACAGATTGAAATCGGTCGGGAACGATGGGTTAGCGATAATGATTAGAGGTACATGGATGTTAAATTGAGATGAGTACGTGAGAAGTTGCAGCTTTGTATAGGTTTTGGTAAATGTATATTGGATTAGATTGTATTGCTTATGTTGGACTTTTATAGTGACTATTATGATTACTTTGTATTTTAGTTAGATGTTTAGATTGAGAATTAGTTGATACAGCTATGTCTTAGAACTGGTGATCCTTTTGCACAAGTTTTAAGTTTCTTGGGAAAAAAACCCCGTGATGATCCTGTTTATTCAGTTAACGGTAAGTCGGGTTGTTACAGTTGGTATCAGAGTCAACCTACGACCGTGGCTAATCCTTAGGGTTAGTTAACCTAGCGGGGAAATAATCTTGGGAGTAAGGAAAAACATGATTTGAGGACTTTCACTTAAGATAAGAGATCAGTATAAGACTAAACAATAGGTGATGTTTTGGATCTAGGTCTTTTGAGTTAGGTAGGTTTGTTAGAAATGTATTAGGTGACAAATGAGGATTACGGGGTAAAACAGGTACGCTCTAACGATGGATCGTGATGGTACGAAGACTCATTTTGTCAATGCGATGCTTCAATTGTTGTTTGATTATGTATATATGATTATTATGGTTTCTTGCTAGTTGTTGTCTAAGTAGCTAAGGTTTTTACGTTTTGAAGTTGGATTATATCACTATGCTATGTTCTAGCGTGTTGCTTATAACTTTTCCAGTTGAACTAGAGATTAAAGATCAATACATGAAAACAAGGACAAATTGTTGGGAAGTATAGTTAGTATTTTGTTATAAATGGGTTGTTACAACAGCTTCTCTTTTTCAAACCCTAATATTTGTTAAACAATTCTACCGTTACTTTCCTCAATCATCGAATATGTATCCAAAATCTTCAGACTTTGGCTGCTCACCCTTCATCTTCCTCTCTCAGTTAAAGTTCCCTTTCTAAGTTGCCATTCAATTTCTTTTTACCTTTTTTTATAATGTTTTTTCCATTAATTTTTTCCCTATTTATTGATCTAATTGTTGCTCTGTACTGCATGCTGATGATGTGTACTACCTGTTGTGTTCTTGATCTGTATGGTAATTTGTTTCTTTGTTGTTCTTGTTGTGTGTTGTGTATTGTCTGCTGATGTTGTGTCATGGGGGATTCTAATCTCATAATTTCATAGATAAAAGGGATTATTAGTTTCCCATAACATTTACATGTTTAAAATGTTAAATTAATATATTACATCTTGTGGGTTTACTTCTTAGAATCACATTTTGAGTCATAATACAACCAGTTCTAGGGGTGTTTATCGAGTAATTATTTTAGCGGCCCATGTCCCGACCCTGTTTATTCGGGTACCCGGCTATTGGGTACCCGGTAAATCGAGCCGAGACACCGGGTACTAGCTTTAAATTGTGTTGACTTTTTTTAGGCTTTACTATCATTTGGATTGATGATTGGAGCATTGATATTGTTTCGTGTAATGAAGCAGAATGACACATTGCTGGACACCACAATGAAAACATCAATTGTTAGATGAAACTAGAATAAATGAAAATTTTCATGTAGAAATGAGAGAAGCAGGCAGAGGCAGTAGTCCTATAGCTCGTACTTATATACTTTCATTAATTGCTTTTGCCTTAGTGTTGTACATTAATTGATTCATTTCACAAAGGATGAATCATGCGGAAGCTCTGAAAGTCTACGTCGAGGTTGCTGCTGCTGACATGTATCAAGGTTAATGCTGTTGTTATTGCTGTTGCGTGCTGTCATTATTTTGAGTTTTTTTTTTTGATTTTTTTGTGTCAATAATGCATTTTAATTAAATGTTTTCAGTCTTGGAGTTTAGATCTCAGAATAAAATTTCTTAAGAGTATAATCTATTAATCTACTTGATAACTTTATCTGTTTAAAACCATGAACAAACTGTTTGTTTGCTTCTGCAATCTGGTGTTCTCTTATAGTCAATGCAGAACTTGCCAATAGTCAGGGTTCCCGAATACAGCAGCTACGATTCATGTTTTGACATACTGATTAATGTTGACCTACCCTCTGTCATTAGGTGTGCTGAAAGAAGGGATGCTCACATCTTATTAATGATCCGTTTTGGGCGTGCAGAATGCTACCTCTCCTTGCTGGTGCACACTTCGAGTTACTTGTTGATTTGCCGAGTTGCTGCTGCTTTGTTACTCACATCTACATGTTGCCTCAACAACTTTGTTTTACATAGGGACTTGTTTACTTTCTTGTCTTAGTACATTGTATAGGCTACTAACTTTTGCGTTTTGGTGTTTAGTTTCGTGTATTTTTATCCTAGGCTTTACTCGAAATTTATAATGTATAATTTTTTTTACATTAATAAAAATTTATTTGCCGAAAATAATAATAATAATAATAATAATAATAATAATAATAATAATAATAATAATAATAATTTACCGCCATAATTAGTTAAAATGTCAGCTTTAATAATTTGCAATGTTTATTTGTGGGGAAAAACAAGAAGAATAACCATGCAACATGAAATTATGCTGTCACACTTATCAAGTGAAGAAAGTTTCCAACACCAATAAGCGTGACTAAAGATACTACCAGCCACGCGTATTAGCACTTTTAGCCATGCTTATAAAGCGTGCCTAACAATTTACCATCACAATCAGAGACCACGCTTAATTAAGCGTGGCTAAATTTATCAGCCTCACACATAAGCGTGCCTAACTGCATATTTAAGCATAGGTAGGCGAAACGTTTTTTGTAGTGATGGCATCTTAACACTTCGGTCGGCGAGTTGGATGGTTTTTCTTGATGGCTTGAGCACAAAAGCGAGTTGCTTGGTAGTAGACATCGGCATGACGCTAATCGAGGCACCTAAATTAGCAAGTGCTCCCTTAGAACTGAGTTTCCTTAGAGTGACCGGGAGCACAAAGGGTCCTCGAGCCTTTTCCTTTTTGGCCCATGTGCCTTCGATGATGGCACTTACATGTTCTGAAAAATTGACAACCTCGCTCTCAAACCTCTTTTTCATCCCCAATAGAGTCTTCAAGTATTTGGCATGTTGAGGCATTTGCTCCATAGCCTCTAAGAACAGGATCTTCATTTCAAGTTGCCTCATATACTCAAGAAACTTAAGAAATTTGGCTTGCAATTGTTTTTCCACCGCTTTGTATGGAAAAGGTAGCGGTGGGGCATATAGACGCCCATAAGTCCTCTCTTGGATTTCCTTCCATCTCTCTTCTTGATCTAACACTCTCTTCTCTTTTTCTCTTTCAACCTCATCTCTCTTCTCTTCAACTTCTTCATCCTTTTTCTCAACTTCTTCCTCTTTCTTCTCAACTTCTTCCTCAAAAACTTCCTTTTCTTCTCTCCCCCCAAGATCGTCCTCATGCTCAACATCCACATGTAGATCGTTACAGCTTGAAGAACCTTCCCCAAAATCATCATTTGTGGCCTCAACTGGAGCAGGGTAAGAGGTCTCCGATCTAAGGAAGATCGCCTTGCATGTATGGTGGTTAGGGTTGGAGGTATGGCCTATTCCCATTAGGCCTAGGAAAACTACCACTGGCTTGATATGTTATAAGGCACATAATTGTTAGAGTTGTAGCCTTGGTTTAAGTTTCCTTGACTACCATTGGGATTGAAGGGAGGTCTAGAGGGTTGGTTGTTGTAGAACCCTTGTTGAGCGTACCCTTGACCTTAGCCACCATAACCCACGGCCGCTACACACTCAGGGTTCTACCCATAACCATCATTTCCCAAGGTAGTCCACTACTCCTCGCTCCTCCCCAAGAGCTATTTTTAGCTACCTCTTTGATCTTTGCCTTCACGTGGTTGCATGGGATTTTTGAGAGTTGCCCACTAACCACCGAGTCTAGAAGTGCTTTTGTAGAGTCTTTGATTGAGCCCATCGTAGAAGAAGGCGTTCAAGTGGTTCTCCCGTACTCATGATAGGGGCAAGCTCGTATCATTCTCTTAAACCTACTCCAAGCGGCACTGAGGTTCTTATCATCCTTTTGAGTAAAGGACGCGATCTTCTTGCGCCAATCTTGAGTGCGAACGGTAGGATAGAACTTTTCTAGAAACGACGTTTTCAATTGAGCCAAGTAGTGATGGAGTTGGGCTTTAGGCACTTATACCAATCCTTGGTGTCACTGGCTAAACTGACGTGGAAGAGGTGCATCTGCACATAATGAGGACTGTTGGGGGATGGAGGAATGAGCGCACATATATCTGAGAATGCCTCTATGTGTTGGAAAGGGCATTCGTTCTTCAACCTACAAAATGGGGTTTCCTTCAATATGCGGGTAAATTGAGGGCGAATCTGAAATGGAGCTGGGGCAACTGGTAGTACTACACCTCCTTTAAACTCTTAAGACCCAAGGGTCCCAAATTGACCAAACAAAGGTTGATTTTCAGCCATTGGTGGTGTAGGAGGATTAGGTATAGATGGTTGTGATCGAACTGGAGGTGGAGATCATCTTGTAACTCTTTCAATTTCGGGATTGTATGGAACGATTTGTAGCTGTGATCTCCTAGTGTTATGGTGCATTCAAACAACACTAGAAACCAAGTGTAAGCACTGAAAAGAAAGATTATTAAGCAATAAACTAAAAGAAAGCAAAAACCAACTACATCAAGCACAAAATCTATACATAACGCCTTGTCCCCGGCAACAGCGCCATTTTGATAACCGGTTTTTAGCGTAATTAACTAAGAACCATGTTATGCAAACAGTATTTGTAACACCCTAATACAACTATGTAGAAATGGTTAAAGATGATTAGATACAATAAGAGGGGAGGTGAATTTTTGTTTGATAAGTTTAAGTGTTTTTGCCCTGTTTTTACGGAATTAGAACTTAAACTTGATGCAGAAAATTAGAAAGACAACATAATTTTTACGTGGAAACCTTATAGGCCTAAATAGAAGGAAAAACCACGACCCCCGGGATTTCAAATTCTCTACTATGTTTTAGGCAATTAGTTACAATTACATAAAACAAATAAACAAAACTAGGCCAACTTCTCCTTCTCTTTCTTTTTCTTTTTCTCTTTCTCATTTTTCTTCTCTTTCTTTTTCTTTTTCTCTTTCTCATTTTCCTTCTCTTGCTTCACACGAAGCTTCTCTCTTCTCCCCTAGACTTCCTCTAGTCTAGTTACAAGAATTCTCTCTAAAACCCTTTACAAAGGTCAAATTCCTAATGATAAAATTAATGAGTTGCAAAAGAATATATTTAAGTTAATTGGTAATTTTTGGAGCAAAAATATTTCTTGTTAATTTTTCAATCTCACACATGGACCTATTAAACAACCGGTTAAAAACAACTCTTTTTATATAGGAGCTTTACGTAGCTATGTGCAAGAAATAACTACCCACCACATCCTTAATCCTAAAATTAAGGAAGAGTAAGTGGAACTTCGTTTGCAAGTAATAAAGCCACGGTAATTTTTTAAAATTAGGCAAGATAGTTTTTCTTAATTAAACCCATAATTCAAGCCTATTTATGTGGAGAAAAATTAGGAGAAATTTTCTCCATCTTTTTGAAAATATGCCGGTTAATTTTAAAAGTTGTTATAAAATGCTTTTCCAACTAATAACTTAACAAATTAATGATGCAACAAATTAAATTTCACCCATAAATCAACTAAAAAATCAAAAAAATATATTCTACAGAATTTTCAGCTGATGTTGATTCTTCCAGACATAAGTCTTGGGAACAGAGCACTGTCTCCATCAAGTATCGTTAAATCATCAAACTTGGGAACAGTAGACCTCTTATCTACATTTGACATCCTAAGCAATCTTCTTTGTCTAACTTCATTGGATTATTTGACATATGCAAAGTTCATGGACTAAGTCATAGGCACTATCAACGATCTTTATCAAGACCGGATATCGACCTGCACTCAATCTATAAAATACACTCGTTTATGTTAAGTGTAGTCATCATCAAAACCTAAAAGGGCCAACAAACTACAACGAGTATAGTAGTAAGTCAGGTATCAAACCATGAGGACAAGGCAAGCAAGACGAAGGATTTGACGTAGGGAGGTTAAAGGGTAAAAAGGATGTAATAGACTAGACTACAAAAAGCATAAACAAGCAAATATAAAGGTAATGATAAACGATAAGAGACAAACAAGGATGGTAAGGATCCACCCTAGGTTGGTTTCTAAAGACTCATGGAAAGTTCGGTCAAGGGAGATCGAACGGTAATCAATCGAGACACTAAACGAGGGGAAATTTGAGACCTTATAAGCCACACAAACGACCCATAATCGCTCTATGTCTCCTAAAGAATGGCAGTGAAAGATTCGAATCGAATATCAATCAATCAATCAATCAATCAACCAACAAGCTCAACCCTAACCTAACACATGAAGAATAAGACCCAAACCTAGGGTTTCACCAAACCACAACCCCTAAGGGAACTACTCACACATGCTAGGGAAAACTAAGGTAAAGAAAGTAAATGAGAGCAAGATTGAAAGCATAAAGAAAAAGAAATAAATAAACCAACAAGAAACAAAGGAGAAAGCAATAAATGATGAATGATGAACAAGTAAGGAATAAATGAAGTAACTACTCAACCATATGTAAAAAAAGCAAATAAAAGCATTAAATGAAAGTATTGAAAGACAAGAAAGTAGTAAATATGAAATAAAATTACATAAACCAAAAGCTTGAAGAAAAAAACAAGAGAAATCCAAAGATACAAAGGTTGAATGTAAATGAAAGAAATAAATCTACACTAGGGGATAAATGATAGAGAAAGCAATAGAGATTGACGTTCTAAGTTGAGAGGGTGTCGCTCAAAGTAGGCATGAGGACTACATTCGGAAAAGTTGGGTATATATAACCTAAGAACTAATAGAACAAAAGCCCTAAAATAACCCACGACATAAGGCTTGCGAAGAATTTGACACGCGCAGATTTTATGTCCCATTCGCCCAAATCAATGGGCCATTCGCTCGAATGGGTACTAATTCGCCCGAATGAAGCAGCTTCGGGGTTTCCAACACGTTTTGAGCTCATTACAAAGGATTCCAAATGCCATTCACCCCAACTCTACATGCATTCGCCCGAATGCAAGGCCATTCATCCGAATGGACCTTACTTCGGTCTTTTTCAGCAGCTTTGAGTTTGTCTCTTAAGTCCCATTGATCCTACCGAATGGGGGGTCGAAGGCGTTGATTTCTTTCTCAACATGTATCCTTTAAATGTTGGAAGGTCTTTGAACTTTGCAAGGCTCCTGGGGGTTAGAATGCTTCGAGATGGTTTGATATGCGTGTCTCATCTTTGATAGTGCTGTCTAAGTCTCAAACACGTGCTACTTGATCTCGAAATCTCCGAAATACCTGAAATACCTCGGAGACAAGAACAAGGTAAGATCGAGTGGAATATGTATTAAATCAATGTAAAACAACGAGATTTGAAACTACAATGGGCACATATATGTGCTTTAAAACCAGCACATCATATATATCTCAACGTGAATGTTCTTGGTTTTATGCGATTTCTTGAATCTACTGCCCTGAGTTTTGTTTTCTTCCGCAATCCGATTTGGTGGCCTTGGATACCATCGATTATGTTCAGACGTGGAGAGTCCAATTAGGTCTACGTCTCCTCTAATTCACATGTTGCCAACCCAAATTCTATGTAGAGTTTGATTCACGATCATGAATCCTATGAGCAAAATACTGATTCTTGGACATTCTATCTCTAGAAGTTTTTTTATTTGACAGACTATTAGTTCAGTTTGTTTAGGTTTGGACTATTTTAAATTTGTAATTTGAACTTTGGACTTATTTTGATGTCGTTGTAATTTTCCTTTATTTTAAACAGTTAAGACTTCTGTAAAATTGATTTTTTTTTTAGTTTAAGTATTTTACTTGGGCATAGGTTTAACCTTTAAGTAACCCCTTATTGTATGGTAAAAGTAAGCTTCCGCTTGATTAATACTAATTCCAGTTTGTCTTTGCATTTACAAGTCAGGGTTGTTTTTGTTGGTATCAAAGCCAAGGCTTTGCAAGCTTCTCTAAAATACTAGGAAATTAGAGAACCAGTTTAACTTAGAGGAGATGAAATTTCGAGTAACTAATCGAAGTAAGTAGGAAACAAACAAAAAATTGGGGGATTACTGTGAAAGAAAGAATTTAAGTGGCAAGTTAAACTTAAATCAGATTATTGGCTAAAATCCATTAGCAAACTAGAAGTCTTAAAGGTTCCTATTAAATAAGTGATAATCCAATTGTGTCGCTAAGTTGCCTAAGTATGATTGTAAATTAACTTGAGGGTAAAAGCATCATGGAAAATGTTGAAGCTGTTAAACAAGTTACCTAATGGCATGATAATTAATTATGTCATTAATCTCACTAGATTTCACCCTACTAAGTCAACAAAAGTTAAGGAAGAGTGTTATCCATGTGTATATTTAGTTGATTAAAGCATAATAATTAATTTATTAACACCTTATGGAAGAAATAACCAAGAGTGTTTCCCTGAAATTATCTGTATGAATAAGCCTCAATCTAGTAGACTTTTCAAAATCCTCCACTATCTATTTTACAAGTTGCCTTCTCAGGTGATGATTACTTGAAATCAAGATTTTGTCAAAAAGAATTTGTAGTAATTCATCTTTATCACTTAATATCATGTTTAAAAAGTAAGAAAAACAAGGTCGTTGTAGAAAAATCATAAAAGAAGTTACTTGCAGTTGCGCTAAGCAAATGATTGCTGAAATTTCCCATAGTCATATTGGTTTTATAGTTCAACTCATACTCTAGGATAGTATCCTTCCATAAAGCCACCAATATGAATGTACAACAGCAGCAAAAATAATAGTCTACTGATCAGTCAATAACAGTATATGCCTCAGAACAACATCTTGCAATACGGTGTTTATTTCTTAAGTGGGGCGAAGCCAGGAATCTAAGTTAAGGAGGCTAAATACCGACTAGCAAAAAATGTTAGCGGAATGATTGATATAGTATCAATGTATTTTGATCAAAATCACGTTCAAAAGCATAAGGATTAAATTATGATCCAAGTCAATTCTTACAAAATTAAGTGACAAAAATTCTTCATTACAATGAACTAAGATTCGTCAGAAAATAAATCTCCACAGTACAAAAATATAATTTCTAGTGTAAAAAACAACGTGACAACCAAAAATATAAATTTTAAAATTCATATTTTTTTTTATTTCGATAAAGTTTTAACTCGAAGTGAAAAGGTTGTACAAGGTTTCTTCTATGACACTGCAGTTCAGCAAGTGATCACGAGTTATTAGTTTTTGTTACTTTGTTAATTGATATTACATATTATGCACTTACTAATTAACGCAACATCCTACTAAACTTGAAGAGGAATAAAAAAAGTGAAATTCCACATGGTAGCATCGAACTTCATGAAACGTCAGTGATAGCACGTTTGCAAGTTTTTTCCATATGGTAGCATCTAGTTAATGCCTTATCAAACTGTCGTAGCATTTTCCATTCAATTTCCGTTTAATTTACCATTTTGACATTTCTACCCTTATTAAGTGTTGGTTCTTCTCTTTATAATTTGCCTTAAAACATTTTTATGCTTTTAAATGTTTAAATTATTATTTTTACGTTTAATTCACCCTTTTATTAATCAACGCTCTCAAATGTTTAGCGCAAATTATAAAGACAAGAACCAACACTTAATAAGGGTAGAAACATCAAAGTGATGAATTAAATGGAAATTGGCAAGAATTTAACAAAAAATGCTACGATAGTTAGATAAGGTATAAACTGGATGCTACCATGTGAAAAAATCTTACAAAAGTGCTACGATAGCGTTTCATGAAAGTTCCATGCTACCATGTGGAATTTTCCATTAAAAAATTACTTGATTTATTAAAAAATTGAATGACATTACTGTAAGCAGTTTGATCACTTATTACTTTCTGTATCACAAAATACACCCAACATTTGCTATTACGGTAAAAGTATTGAAGACTTAACGTCTTTAAGTGATGATATTTGAAATTCATATTAAATTAATCAAGATATTAAGTAATTATATTTAATTGATTAATTGGTCCAAAATCATATTTAGTATAAATAAGTATAAATAATATTTTAGACGCAAGATATTTTAGTCCAAAAATAACCTAAGCTAAAATTAGTCGTATATTTTATGAGCTGACTAAATAGGATTAAGTATTAATCATAATTTGACTACAAGCTTTTAGTCTTGAAATAAGATAGAATACTTGGTAATTAAGATGATTTAATAACTTGGTTAACAAGACTGTTTGCGTTGAATGTAAGCCTTCTTAAACGAGTGGAATTAGTTTTCCTAAATTTATGGATATGTTGTGAAGTGTTTCTATATACATTATAGGTAAGGTGGATTTTAGAAGTTTCTAAAGTCATTGAAATAAAATGTTATATGAAATCTAAAATCGAATTATTAGATATTCATGATTTGAATTAGTGTTAATTAAATCAATTATCTTAGAAGGATAAATATAAAAGCACTTCATCATCACTAATTTTAGAACTAACTTGACAGGATTGATTAAGTCTTAAAGAAGCCTAAAAAAAATAGCTAAACGTGTTGGTTAAGAATTCATGAGGTGCGTTTAACAACTTGCAAGACAAGGTTTTGACTTTGAAGTCCACATAGCCAAGTTGAGATAATTAAGGAGAAAAATAAGATGATGAAGCTAATAACAAGCGACGGGTAGTAGGAGGCGTTCTATATATTGAAGCTGCATCGAACTTGAAGAACTTGTAATGGCAAACTCTAACTATTTAACAATAAAAGTCAAAATAATAAAAACAAAGATAAAAAAGAGTATTACTTTTAAAAAATTTGATATATACATAAAATTATTTTTTAAAGCAAAATAATGTTTCATTAGCACATGCTTAATACATTTATAAATAATTAACTCTTTTGTTTAAAATTATAATAATATTTTATTGTTCAAGCTATTATTACAATATAAGCATTATCTTAATTTTTTGAACTTTCAAACTATCACACTTTAATTTAAAATAAAAATAAGTATAAAAAGTTAATTAATGGTTTGTGTGGAGACATAAACCTTTAACCATATACTTTGCATAACAACACTCTTACAATTATGCTATCCTTGTTTCTGTTGTTTTAGTGATACTTAAATTGTCTTAATACATAATGGTATACATTAATGAGGAAGGGCCAAGCTAAAACTACAAATGGTACGTGTTTCGACCGGGGGGGCGGGGCCACCCCCAGTCCCTCTCTTCTTTTGCCTAGGCCTATACGTTTTTATAACAGCCCATCTTACCGTTAACTAAGTAAACATGGTCATCACGAGGTCTATTTCCCAAAAAACTTAAATCACAATTTCAAAACTCGAGCAAAGGAGGCACCAGTTCTTCAACGTAACTAAGTTTAAGCTAATTCTCAAACCAAACATCTAACTAAAATACAAAGTAATCATAAAAGTCACTCTACAAGTTCAATATAACCAACACAACCAAGTTTAATATACATTTATCAAAAACCTAATACAATACTACACTTCTCACGTACTCAGCTCAATATAACATCTCTGTAACTCTAATCAACACCGCTAACCCATCATTCTCGACCGGTTTCGTTCTGCAAACAAACTAAAAGATGGAAACAATAGAGGGTTAGGTTTAACTGAATGAGAAGTAACAATCCAAAACACAATAATTCAAATCATAGTTTTAAAAGCAACATCAGTTTCCTAGATCTATGTGCGCACAGGGATTCAAGATTGAGAGGTGCCCATAGCTCTAAGGCTATGTCGCTCTCGGGTGAACACTAGTGGAAAAAAACGTATCTACTGCATGTCATTTGCTGCGGTTTTCTTTAAACGCAACAATAATTAGAAAAAAAGGAAAAAAAATATGCCACAAATGCTGCGGTTTTTGGCAGCCCGCAGCCAATAATCTCACAAATGCTGTAGTTTTTTGCAGCCCGCAGCAAATAATCTCACAAATGCTGCGGTTTTTTGTAGCCCGCAGCAAATAACCTATAGCATTTTACTTCTGGAAAATTTAAAACCCGTGTTTCAACGTTCATTTTGCTCAAAACCCTCATATACTGTTGTATTCATCACCTTAAACCCACGACATTTGTTGTTCTTCAAGTTCTTCAAAAATTTCTTAAAAAACCCACGACATTTGCTGTTCAATCTGTTCTTCGTGCTTCTTCTTCGTGCTTCTTGTCTTCAATCTGTTCAAGTTCTTCTGTGTTCTTCGTGTTCTTCATCATTTTGCTTAAACTCTACTGTTACGACATTTGCTTCTTCCTGCTTCTTCTTCCTCATAAACCCACGACATAAGCTTTTTCATTTGCTCTCTTCTTCATTTGCTCATAACTCACGACATAATTAAGCACGACATTTGAAGGCCACAAATTTGCTTCCTCTTATACTCTGTTCTTCATAAACCCACGAATTTCTTATTTAAGCTTTCAAAACCCACAAAATTTTCTTCATATACCCACAAATCTTCTCTCTTCAAGGTAATTTTCACGAATTAATGGTGGTTTTTTATGTTTACTTTTACTTATGTTTGGAAAAAATGGTTATGTGTAGTAATTTTATTTTTCTTATTTCATTGCAGGTGACATTGTGATTATTCTTCATCTACATACACAATGTAATTTCTAGTGATGCTTTTTTTATTGTCTTTCATATTTTTAGGGTTTTGGGAGTTTGACATTATTATATATATTTTGTATAATGAGTTTGATATTTTCAAAGTTATGTTATTAATTTGTTAATTATTTTAATTTATGTGTTTTTTGTTAAAAATGTGGTTTGTTGTAGTACATATGTTTTTAATTTTTAGAATTAGAATATACATATTTTTAGGGTTAAATGATTTTATTTTATTATTTATATTTTGAATATAACTTTATTTATAATGTGGTGATTATATTGAAGTATGATGTATAGAATATATGTTTGGTTACATAGAATTAGAATATGAAGTATGAAAGATGAAGTATACAATGTTAATTATTTTAACTGATTTTATTTTAGAACACAATGTAGTGTTTATATTTTTAGGGTTAAATTTGTTTGGTATAAATAAGTATGTATGTGTATTAATTTTATTTTGAATTAATTAATCACACTAATTAGGATGACAAAAGATTCTATCTTGGATGTATGGAAGCATTGAATCGTCAGAATTTATTGATCGCGTATTAGAATTTTGTAGTATTGTGGTTGAACATCAAGTTAGGATGGGGGGAGTTGGTTTTTATTGCCCATGTGTCATTTGTGGCAATGTATCAAAGGTAGATAATGTTGATATCCTTAAGGAACACATACTTCGACGTGGGTATAGGCCTTAATATCATGTTTGGGTTTGGCATGGTGAGGAGGGTGTTTACAAAGAGAAAAGTGTTGTTGAGGACGTCAATAATGTCAATGAGGATGTAGTAGATCATGTTGATGGGTATGAGAAAGATGAAGAGAATTTCGATGAGGATGTGGATCGTGTTGAAGAGATGATGGAGGGAGTCGAGGATGAGTTAGAAAAACGTCTTTGTGTTTTTGACTTGTTGATAGAGGCTTCTCAAAAGCCTTTGTACCCTAGATGTACAAAGTTCACCAAACTAACAGCAGTGTTGACAATTTTCAACATTAATTCAAAGTTCAATTAGAGTGACACTAGTTTCACAATGTTATTAGAAGCGTTAGGAGATATGCTTCCTGAGGGAAATGAACTTCCAAAGTCGACATATTATGCCAAAAAGCTCACGTGTCCTTTCGCCTTAGAGTATCAGAAGATTCATGCGTGTCCGAATGATTGTGTATTGTATCGGAATGAAAACAAGAACTTAGAAGAGTGTCCTAGGTGTGGCTTATCGCGCTACAAGCGTAAAGAGGCTCGGGATGCTAAAGGGACCCCGGCTAAGGTATTGTGGTATCTTCCAATAATAACTAGATTCAAGCGCTTGTTTTCTATAAAGAAAGATGTGTTAAATTTGAGTGGCATGCAGATAGGGTGAAGAAAGGTCACTTGCTCACACATTCATCTGATTCTCCGGAGTGGAAGAGTATTGATAGGTTGCAAAAGACTTTTGGGGATGAGGTTCTTAATTTAAGGCTCGGACTGTGTACGGATGGAATGAACCCATTCGGCAATCTTAGTTCTCAACATAGTACTTGGTCGGTATTGTTAGTGATCTATAATTTGCCACCTTGGTTGTGTATGAAGCGTAAGTACATTATGCTTTCACTTCTTATCTCGGGTCCTAAACAACCTGGCAATGACATAGATGTATATATCTTGCACCTCTCGTTGAGGATTTGAGAAAGATGTGGGATGAAGGCGTTTCCGTGTTGAATATGCTAATGAGGACTGTGTAGCTCATGGACCGTTAACCGGTTATCAGGTTTATGAATAGCTTAAGGGAGTTGAGACTGTATTTGGTAAAACAGGGCAAGTGCAAGGGGGTGAAGACCGATTATGGAAGAAAGAATCAATCTTTTGGAAGCTTCCATATTGGAGAGATCTACAGGTTAGGCATTGTCTTGACGTTATGCATATAGAGAAAAATGTATGCGATGCCATACTTGGGACTCTCATGAACATTCCAGGTAAGACAAAGGATGTTAAGGCCGTGCGAGATTGGTTTGAATGTAAGGGTCTTCGTCCGGAGTTGTTAGCACATGTTAAGGTAAGTAAGAAAAGAAATAGAGTTGATGAAGTTGGTGGTAGTAACAAAGGAAAGGGTGGTAAGAAGAAGATAAGTAATGACAAAGTTTATTTGCCTCCAGCTTGCTACACATTGTCCAAAGCAGAGAAGTGGGCATTTTGTGAGTCTTTGTATGGCATTAAGGTTCCGTCTGGGTACTCATCCAGCATGAAAGATTTGTGAACCTAAATGGTGAGCTGAAGTTGGGAAGCATGAAATCTTATGATTGCCATATAATGATGCAAGTGTTCTTACCAATTGCAATCCGTGGAATACTGCCAAAACATGTGAGATATGCTATTACCGAGCTATGTTCGTTCTTCAACACAATTTGTAGTAAAGTTCTTGATCCCTTTAAACTTGATGCTCTTCAAGTCGACGTGATTGTAACTTTATGTAAATTTGAGATGTATTTTCCACCTTCTTTCTTTGACATAATGGTTCATCTTATTTTCCATCTCGTTCGTGAGATCAAGCTTTTGGGTTCAGTTTTTTAAAGGTGGTGTTATCCTTTCGAAAGACACATGGGTGTTTTACAAAACAAGGTGAGGAATCCAGCACAACCCGAGGGGAGTATGATTCAAGGCACTGTGAGCGACGAGATTAGTAACTTTATAGCCGAGTATTTGGCCATGGCAAAGCCTATTGGACTTACCACCTCTAGACATGAAGGGAGGCTTGAGGGAAAAGGAACAATTGGCTCCAAATCGGTCACACCTCCTCCAGAAAGCCTTCTACAAGCACACTTATATGTGTTGCATCATATTCCGGAAGTTCATCCTTTTTTGAGTGAGCATTTTGATATATTGCGTGCAAAACATCCTTCTAAAGGGGATAGGGCATTTATGCAGTTGCATAACAAGACGTTTATTAATTGGTTTCATAATCGTGTAATATGCGAAGAACTAAAAGGTGTATCCGAAATTGTTAAGTGGTTACCTTTTGGTCCTCGTGATGATGTCAACAAATATGAGGGTTACGATGTCAATGGCTTCACATTTTGGACTGAGGGTCAAGACAAGAAGACATCGTATCTACAGAAGTCTTGACATGAAAGAAGGCTTGAGGAAAAAGGAACAATTGGCTCCAAATCGATCATACCTCCTCGAGACAGTCTTCTTGAAGTCCATCCTTTTTTGAGAGAGCATTTAGATATATTGCGCGCAAAATATCCTTGTAAAGGGGATAGGGAATTGATGCTGTTGCATAACAAGACGTTTATTGATTGGTTTCATAATCGAGTAAAAAGTGAAGAACTCAAGCGTGTATCAGAAATTGTAAAGTGGTTAGCTTTTGGTCCTCGTGATGATTTCAAAAAATATGAGGGTTACGATGTCAATAGCTTCACACTTTGGACTGTGGGTCAAGATAAGAAGTCATCTTATCAACCGAATAGTGGAGTTTCTATTTTGGCGTCATCTACATTTTACGCAAGTGCCAAGGATCAAGCGTCGGTTGATGCTAAATTGGTATACTATGGGTAGGTACATGAAATATGGGAGCTTGACTACTCTACTTTCACTATTGGTCTTTTCAAATGTAAGTGGGTAGATAATAATCGACGATGCATAAAAAATTATGACTCTTGTGGCTTCACTCTTGTAGACTTAGCTCGTTTGGTAATAGTAAGGAGCCATTCATACTAGCCACACAAGCCAAGCAACTATTCAACATCGTTGACCCGTCTGATAAAAAATGGTCTATTGTTGTACCGGGAAAAAGAACCATCCTTAGTGTAGGTGATGTTGAGGATGAGGAAGAATATGAAGCTTTTGAAGACTCCTCGCTCTTTATCAATCCAAAATCAGTGGATCAAGATGATGTAGAAGTAGGCTATATGTGTGCAAATCACACGGAAGGAACACATTTGAATTAAGTGATTCACAAGATATGAATTTTAAGGTTTTTAAATATTTTTTGGCACTTTCGCGCATAAAGTAGCTCAAACTTGGTTTGTTTTGCATGAAACTTTGCACACAACACTGTTTGGTATATATTATTGTGTTGAATGTATTAGAATTGTAAATCATAGTCATATTCTTAATATTACTTGGTAAGTTGCGATTTTAAGGTTTTGTTTAAGCTTTTTTGACACTTTCGCGCATAAAGTAGCTCAAACTTGATTTGTTTTGCATGAAACTTTGCACACAACACTATTTGGTATATATTATTGTGTTGAAGTGGTTAGAATTGTAAATCATAGTCATATTTTTAATATTACTTGATAAGTTACGATTTTAAGGTTCTTTTAAGCTTTTTTGGCACTTTCGCACACAACAGTATTTTGTTAGAATTGAATTTACGTTCCTATGTTCTAATATATTTCTATTTATACTCCTTCAGGTACTGATATACAATGCATCTTTTCAGAGACGAAATTGTCCCCGAGATTGAGACCTCGGATAATGAGCATCATAGTTATGACACTGAAGAGGACCAAATTGTTAGATATGAGCGTATAGCTGAAGAGGCTCCACCACTTAACAATGATTATGACACTGAAGACGCCCCACCAACGGATGCTCCCAATACCACTAAGAAAAGAAAAGGGCGAGGTCTTACGAAAAACCTCAAAGTCACTGAACCCATGCGGGTTTATACCCCAATCAAAGTCCAGCCATTCCCTCATCTATGACTACCTCCACATCCGTGAATACTCCTGCTGGAGATCGGGTGCGAGATTGGTATTGCGGACTTCATTCCCGAGATTCAAGTGGTAAATTTACCATTACTGATCCGGGAATGAAGAAGGTTGCTGATGCTGTGGTGAGTTTTGAAATTATTAAGTATATTCTTGATTTGTTTTGTATTTTTTGGCTTTGATTTACTTATACTAATTGTTATATATGTCACTTTTTATTTGAACAGATGGGCTGGAAGGAAAAAGATGCTATGGGGGAGTTCCCCCAAAGAGGCAATGTTGATGCATTGCATATGGTCTTAGGGAAAGACCATAGAGGGCGGGTAGTCGGAAAAGGAGGCGTCCGCGTGGGGTTAAAGAAGGCATTCGGCAAAGAGTGTGTTGCTACTCAATCCCAAACGATACCACCTAATGAAGTAGCAACCCTCAGAGCAGAAATTACGAAGGACGTTCTCGCCAAAGTGGCACTCGTGTTGTAGAAGATGGGAACACCTACTATTGACTTGGCAAACCTTACCCCCGTAGCACCCTAGTCCATTACTACCCCTGATGGGCAAAATCCTACACCGGAGACCATGAACTCTATTGCTCAAAATCTGGAGCCAACTCCCGAGCCAGTGGTAAAGGTACATAGTTTTTAAATATATAAGCACTTATTAATTTAAAGTGCAACGTGTTTTAATATTTTATTATGATGCTTATTATACTAAACGACACAATTTTCAGGAGGCGACTCCTTGTTCTCTTTTGCTACCTCAGTTAGGTGTTGCTAGTGATGGCGACTTAGCTGAGGTTGCATATGGTGTGGCACAGCCAACCAAAGAGGGCCAAACAGTGCATTCGATGCCTATTACAAGTGGCCACATCAGTGTGACCGTGGAAACTATTCTAAAGGGGTTTGAAGATTTCTCACTCCCGGTTCCAATGCCAGAATGGAGCCTTGAGAAACTATCAAACGCCCTAGGTAGGTTCGTCACATGGCCATATGTTTGGGTCCGATTCACTACCATGGTAATAATCATTTGTATCTTATTCACTACCAAAGGAATCTAGGAGAGAGATCGGTTCCTCATCAAAGGTGTCGACTGGGTCAAAGTCGATGGAAAATACTCTAATTTTGACTGACGCGGAGCTAAAAGATCTCTCTCAAGATTGTAAATGGCTGCACACATGTGCATCTTGCTTGCATGAGGAGGACCTAATCGTTCTAACCCTGCAGAAGGAACAATTTTGCTTTGTGAGAGCCCATTTGTAATTATTGGTCCTAGTGACATTGGGCAATTTTTGAGAGGAGAAATGTTGAATGTAGCTTTATCCATGTCTACATCAGGTTATGTTCATTATCTTACAATTTAGGCATTATTGTTTAATTGTATTAACAACCGAATTACAGACAAAATTTTCTTATTCGTGAGTTTAATGCGGCTTACGAGGAGCTAAATTCTTGCAAACCTCCAATAAAAATTGGATGGATTTGACCTGAGTTGATGTCAGGTACCAAAAGCGTAAATGATCCAAATGACGTCGAAGCATACATTGAGACTGCTTTGAATAATTCCCTTGCATCTAAACACACGTTCATTCTGGCTCCATATGTGGAAGAGTAAGTTTTATTTTTGAAATTGAACTTATCTTTTGATTTTTAAGTTCACATAATCTCTAAATTGTTGATTTTAAATTTGCGTTTGCAGTTTGAATTGGATACTTTTGGTCATATGTCCTTTAACATTGTGCACGTCTTCGACTCATTACAGAAACCTCAAAGCCCACCTCGCAACAAAAAATTCAAAGCCTTGTTGAATGCATACGTAATTTTATAAATTTTAACAATTTTATTTTAATAAGTATTATATATATATATATATATATATATATATATATATATATATATATATATATATATATATATATATATATATATATATATATATATATATATATATATATATATATATATATATAATGTTTTATGTTAATTTTATTACATGCATTGATATCTAAATAGTTATACATTTCCCATGCATTTCAGCACAATGAAAAAAGTGCGTGGAGAAATGGGATCTATATCCACAGCCACATTTTCGAAATGGACAGCAGTAAAGATAGACAACACTATTCGATTTTATTGGTTTTTAAGCTTTTTTTAGACTTTCGCGCATGAAGTAGCTCAAACTTGGTTAGTTTTGCACGAAACTAGGCACACAACACTATTTTGCATATATTATTGAGTTGAAGTGGTTAGAATTGAAAATAATAGTCATATGCTAAAAATTACGTGCTAAGTTACGATTTTATAGGTTTTTAAACTTTTTTGGCACTTTCGCGCATAAAGTAGCTCAAACTTTGTTTGTTTTGCACGAAACTTGGCACACAACACTATTTGGTATATATTGTTGTGTTGAAGTTGTTAGAATTGATAATAATAGTCATAAGTTTGAAATTACGTGCTAAGTTGCGATTTTATGGTTTTTTAAGCTTTTCTAGCACCTTTGCGCATAAAGTAGCTTAAACTTGGTTTGTTTTGCACAAACCTTGGCATACAACACTATTTTGTATATATTATTGTGTTGAAGTGGTTAGAATTGAAAAGAATAGTCATATGCTACAATTACGTGTTAAGTTGCGATTTTATGAGTTCTTAAGCTTTTTTGGCACTTTCGCGCATAAAGTAGCTCACTTGGTTTGTTTTGCACCAAAACTTGGCACACAACACTATTTGGTATATATTATTGTGTTGAAGTTGTTAGAATTGATAATAATAGTCATACATTTGAAATTACATGCTAAGTTGCGATTTTATGGGTTTTTAAGCTTTTCTAGCACTTTTGCGTATACAGTAGCTCAAACTTGGTTTGTTTTGCACGAAACTTGGCATACAACACTATTTGGTATATATTATTGAGTTGAAGTAGTTATAATTGAAAATAATAGTCATATAGTAGAAATACGTGCTAAGTTGCGATTTTATGGGTTTTTAAGCTTTTTGGTACTTTCGTGCATAAAGTAGCTAAAACTTGGTTTGGTTTGCACGAAACTTGGCACACAATACTATTTGGTATATATTATTGTGTTGAAGTGGTTAGAATTGAATATAATAGTCATATGCTAGAAATTACGTGTTAAGTTGCGATTTTATGGGTCTTTAAGCTTTTTTGGCACTTTCAATCATAAATAATCTCAAATTTTGTTTGTTTCACACTACACTTGGCACACAACACTATTTGACATATATTATTGTGTTGAAGTGGTTAGAATTTAAAATAATAGTCATATGTTAGAAATTACGTGTTAAGTTGCGATTTTATAGGTTTTTAAGCTTTTTTGCACTTTCGCGTATAAAGTAGCTCAAACTTTGTTTGTTTTGCACGAAACTTGGCCCACAACACAATTTGGTATATATTATTGTGTTGAAGTGGTTAGAATTGAAAATAATGGTATTATGCTAGAAATTACGTGCTAAGTAGCGATTTTATGGGTTTGATATCAACTGTAACAACTCGACTTACCGTTGACAAGTAAACAGGGTCATCACGGGGTCTATTTCCCAAGAAACTTAAATGACAATTTCAAAACTTAAGCAAAGGAGTCACCAGTTCTTTAACGTAACTAAATCAACTAATTCTCAAACCAAACATCTAACTAAAATACAAAGTAATCATAAAAGTCACTCTATATGTCCAATATAACCAACACAACCAAGTCTAATATACATTTATCAAAAACCTAACACAATACTACACTAGTCACGTACTCAGCTCAATATAACATCTTTGTAACTCTAATCATCACCGCTAACCCATCGTTCCCGACTAGTTCCGTTCTACAAACAAACTAAAAGATGGAGACAACAGGGGGTCAGGTTTAACTGATTGAGAAGTAACAATCCAAAAAAAACAAAACACAATAATTCAAATCATTGGTTTAAAAGCAACATCTGTTTCCTAAATCTATGTGCATACAGGGAGTTTAGTTTGAGAGGGGCCCCATAACTCTAAGGCTATGTCGCTCTTGGGTGAAGCTAGTCAATATCTGAAAGACAACTCACCCCTAAAACAGGGAGTAGGAAACAAAACACAATGACCAGCTCGCAACTTCAATTTAGTGACCATATCATAATATCAACATAAGCAGTCACAACTACATTTGTCTCAACAATTTTCAATTTCAATAGAGCTTTAGTAAAAAGTTTATTTTCAAGAATGTAGTTTGATAAGATCCTTTAAGGGACTACTACTACTCACCGATAATATCGCTTCAAGGTAATGAATCCTGCTAACAACTAGAAGGGTTCTTCGATGATAGTATTGGAGTTGCGTAACTCCCTTTCAAGCAATTACCCTTACCTTGTTACTTCGTTCCTCTCTTTGTGTAACTTTCATGTATTCAACCCTATTGATTAACATGAATTATTATGTAATGATGTTATCGTAACATAGAACATGGGTAGTACCTTTCACTAATGGGAATATACTTTTACTAAAAACGACATAAATATAACTATTACAACCCCAATAAGAAAATCTAAAAACATATAAACTAAAATATTTTGAAATTAGAACATAACAAAATATTAGAAGTGTTTCATTGAAAATATAAACTAGCATTACAAATAATTACAAATAAAATTGAATGATGACTTAATATAATCCACACAATCGATAGCCTTTTATGATATTGTTGATGTTTACGAATATGAGAACTCAATTATATGGGTTCCTCCTAGTTGAAATATAGGTGGATGCTGATTTACAGCACATATCGACACTAAAGAGAAGTTGAAATTTGTTCATGGTGTGGTGTTTGATGATCTACCACTAAAGACAAGAAGGAGCACAAGGAAGCTTCTCAACAGACGTTAGGCTGAACAAAAAGCTGATTCAATGCATTCAAGTGATAGAACAAATAGAACACCAGTCTGACGACCAGCCCACCTTGCGAACCATGGAACGCCTAACTTGGTGCACGTATGAGCAAGGGAAGCTGAGGGATGTCATCTTTAGACAAGAAACAAGAAGTCAAGACTTAGAAGTAACATGGAGAACCCTCACAGAGCCCACAAAGACAGCTGCAAGGTCACGTGCTCACCAGTTGGTTGATAAAGGCTGATCAATTGTAACTTAATGTATTTCATATTCTGTTTAATGTTTGTTCTGTTTGCACGTGTTTTTAATAATTAGGCACGGGGTAGTTAAGTTGTTAGGCACCCCAACTAGCCGTTAGAAGCTCTCTATATAAGGGCATCATCATTGTATCATTCATTCAGTTGTTGATTAATGAAATTTCATTCTAAGTAATTGAGAGCAATTACAATCTGAGTGTTGTCTTTGTGAGTGAAGCAAAGGTAGTATCCAGCCATTTCCACGAAGGTTGAGAGAGCGAATCTCGACTCTAGTGTGAGGAGGAGGCCAGGAACCGAGTGAAGGTTCATTGTCTCCATCCACGAGATAGTTACATTCATCCGAATTGTTCTTGTCACCCTTCTGTTTTCATACAAAATAGAAGGTTTTGCTTGTTCTGTGTGTGTCAAGAGTGGTCTTGGCAGCGTTCTTGAAGGCATTAAGCGGGTTCTTGGATCATTCCATCCCATACTCGCATCAGTAAAATTCATAAACTTTACAATAACACAAGTTGCATTACAAGAAAAACCATTTTTAGCAATAGCTTAACTCGTTACTAAACATAACTTTTTGTTGCTAGAAATAGTTTTTGCAACAACTTTAGTTCTTGCGGGTACAACCGTAGCTAAAAGTTTTAGTAACGACTTTTGTAGTTGCAAAACTCATGTTTTTCGCAACGACTTTTGCAGTTACAAAAGACTTGTCGTTGCAAATCCTTAGGTCTTTATTATAACAGGGAAAAATCGTTGCGAAAACTTTTGTATTTTTGGCAACATTTACTGTTGTTAAAAATCTATTTTTTGAAACTTTACTTGTTACCCAAACTTTTGAATTTTTGGCAACAACATCCATCGTTGTTAAAAATATGTTTTTCGCAACAACTTTACTTTTTGCATTATAAGAATATAGCAATTAAAATATTTATATATATATATATAACCAACTATACAAATTTATCTAAAACAATATCAAATATCTAATATTATCATTATATTTAAATACTAAAATAAAGTTAATGACAAAAGAGGCATATTTTCATGTCCACAGTATATAAATGTACATAACCTCGATGTTGAAAACTAGCTACTCATAACATTCAAATGCAAAAGGTCACGCGTTCAAATTGTTTGTAGATGTCACCAACTTCGAGATTGAGCGCTAACAGGACCTCATCAGCTTTTGGTTCCGATCAGGAACTTCAACATATTGCAATATAAACAAAAACCACTGTGTTGGGATAAAGATTAATTATTTATGATCAAAGAAAAAAACCCAATTAATTAACAAATTATGGGCTCTTGGATCATAGTTCAAGAAAACTCATAAAGTCACCACCACAACTAACTGTAGTGAGCAGCACCAAAACAACAAAACATATCACAACAGAAAAAAACGCAATGAAAACGAAAATAAATCACAACACAACAACAGATCTGTAACGAAAATGCAACAGCAACAACGCACCAGCAAAACAACAACAAATTAAACAGCAGTACACAACAATGCAAAACAGCAGCTACGCGTAACAACACAACAAAATAGCAGTATACAACAAAACGTAGTTACGCAATGCAACAACAACAATACACAGTACACAGCAGCAACAATGCAAAACAGCAAGAACACGCAACACAGCATCAACAGAAATGTGGTACGCAGCAGTACGCAAGAAGCAGCAGCAACATACAATACCACAGTACGGGAGCAGCAGCACCAAAGCAGCATTAGTACACAATAATAAAAGGAATACATAACACCAAGAATCCAAAGGCTCATAAAATGAGGTTAAGGTAAATATCAAGTAAAAGAAAAATAACACAATAATCAACCAGTTCTTTTATGCTAAAAAAGTCAAGAATTCAAAAATTCATAAAATGAGGTTAAGGTACATATCAAGTTAAGGTTTAGAACTTAGTGAGCTCAATAACACAAAATCACAATAAAGAAAGTGATTCAAAATTCAAAAACAGTGAGGAAAGAACCTGCCTCACACGGTGCCAATACACTATTGAGATTGAATTAAAGATGAAGAAAAGTTATTTTTAAGATCAAATCATATAAAGATTTATACAAGTAATTTAAGTACTCATTTTTAAAATGAAAGGAACTATATAAAACTAGCTTGAGAAACACAGGTACTTTCTTTCACATGAAAGAGATTATTATCTTGCTTGTATTTATTTTCAATTATATCAGCTGATATTCCGTCACAAACAACAAACTCTTCCATCACAACCCTTCTACATTACCAATGAAAATTCCAAAGGATCTTTATTCAATAAACAACAATAATAACAAATATCAAGTTATAAGTCGTACACATCAACAACCTAGTGTCCCAATGCTATTGAATGTCCAAAAGCAAGAAAATATAACAATCTAAGCGGGTAAGTTTACATCAATTGAAAATAACAATCAATACTTTCAGCCTCCTTCATCCATCCTTAGCATACCCAACTGCAGAGCATCTAGTAACTTAAATCTTGACACAATAATTTGAAACTAAATGTAAAACCACTATTCCAATCTATATAACATTCAGAATGACAAGAATAAGATTATGAGACCTTTTCCACAAGAGAATGTTCCAACAATGGAAGTCGTCTGCCAAGTTGAGATTTAGATTGAGGTTGGTTCTTTCATCTATTAGTATACTACAATAAATCTTAATAATTCAAACACTCAAGATTACATCGAAAATAAATCAAGCAAAAACCAAAATCAATTGATCATTTGATGTGAAGGACGGTAGAATAAAGGTATTACCTAATAGTTAAATTCTAAATTTTCTTTCTAAGGCCTAAGCAAACCCAAATTTAAGCTAAACCAAAATGTAAATTAAAAAAATTAAGCAAAATGAATATCAAAATCAATTAAATCCAAAAAATTATGCAAAACCAAAATCAATTGCAGATTATTACCTAATAGTTTCTTTGTCCTTTCTTCTTTCTTGTTCTTCCAAGTGAAGGACGATCGAGGGTATTCAATGAAAAATTAGCAAGTTTAAGACCATCCCTAATCTTTCAGATCCCTAAACCAAACATTAGAAAATCAATCATACTAACACAACATTCACCAAAAAAAATAAATTAATGCTATGTGAAATTGATCTAAATTTATTGTTTGGCAACTCAAAAATTATCAAATTTAAATTTGTTTCAACCATTATATTCAAAATAGTTAAAGTTGAAAATTTGAAAATGATTACCTAGATCATGTCATTTTCAAATTCTTAATTTATAATTTCATAACTAAAATTCATAATTTAAAATGAAATACATAAAGTAATTCATTACATCAATATTACCGAAAAAGATACAAACTTCAAAACAAAATTGACATCTGAAAATGAAATTCAACTTCATTAAAATTACACTTGTGTCCAACCTTCATTGAACAATTCCATTGTAGTCGCCGGCGTGGGTTTGGGGTAGCGTCGTGGAGGCAGAAGGGCGACATAAGGGTTCAGTTAAGACAAAGGTTGCGTGGCTTTGGAACGGAGAATGGGTTTTGAGAGGTAATGAGGCACGGTTCAGTTTTGAGAGGGAATGGGAGACATTTTTTAGTTGTGAGAGAGAATAGGATTTTCAATTTTCAGAGGTAATTTGTGGGAGTCGTAGCAAAAAATTATTAGGGCAATGGTTTTTGCAAGAGATATAGGGTGAAAGGTAATTAATGAATAAAGTGTGAAAGATAATTAATGTATTTATCCTAATGTGAATGCATTTAATGTAATTGTGGATGAACTTGCCTATAAATATGGAAGTTCACCATTGTAAAAACTACACCAATGAGTAAAAACATCTCTATCTTCTAACTTTTACTCATTCTACTTCCTCCTTATCTCTCTGATTAATATATTTATCTCTCTAAATTTTAAAATGTTATCAGCACCAACTCTACCCTTAATCATCAAGAAGGTAATATTTTTAAAACCTCATTAAGCATTTTTCTTCATCGGTACCCACAAATGGACCAACAATCAAATGGTGTCAACATCACCATCCAAGGTGTTTCTAACACATTTTTATATTTTATAATTGAGCATAATTTCATACCCTTCACTACAAACCCAGCAAGGACTGATTTAAATCAGCTCCGACATAATAATCCCAATAATACTAATGGTTCACCAGTACCACCGACTCGTAATTCACATGTACGACCAACTAATAATCCACCAGTTCCACCGATTAGTATTCCACCGGTACGACCAACAAATAATTCATCAACACAACCAACTAATAATGCCTCAACAACAACAACTGAAAATAAACTCTCACCAAGTAATAAAAGAATCAAAGATGATGAGGGAGAAACAAGTACTAAAAGTTGCAAGATAAATTTAAATGACCCATAAAATAATTTATTGGACAATACGTCACCTTTACGGATGACAGGGACACTTTATTGGTTTTGTTATTATTTTATTTTATACCGCCTATATGGCTGGTTAACGTTTTTCTTTTTTACCGCCTAAATGGACGGTTAGTATTATTTATTTCTTTTATTATTCTTTAAACCGCCTATATGGCTGGTTAATTGTTTTTCTTTTACCGCCTAAATGGACGGTTAGTATTATTTTTATTCTCGTATATTTATATGTGCAATTTTTTTTATTTGCAATATTTGCATTTATATCCATATGCATTTTTTATTTACCTCTTACTTTAAGTATTTCTTTTAAGTACACATAAATAATACGGTATATTGTACAATTCGGGATAACCCTCTATAAAATAGGATTACCCCAATTTTTTTACCATATACTTCTTATCCTTTCAACTTTACTCTTTACTATAAAAACCCTCCTTCTCCTTCTTCCTTCCACCGAAATGTACCACCATTACAAAAATAATCCATCTTCTTCCTCTTCCCATACTTTTAGATTTGAAGAAAATTTTGCCAAACTCAAATTATATATCTCCTTAATTATGGGCTTGGTGGACTTCTTGTAGCATTAGGAATTATAATAATTATGAAGAAATAATTTATTTTGAAGAAGAAGAAACAAAATGCACATGTTTTTTTTGTCATATTTTCTTTTGTTTGTTAGTGCATTTTGCATGATAAATTATACTAATATATTATGTAAATGCTATTTTTTTGCCCTCTTTAGATTTTATTGTCTTTAATTCGTTCTTCTCCTTGTTATTATTATTAGTATTATCATTCCTCTTGTTTTTGATTTATTCATAAATTTATTTTATACAACAAATTCATAACAATATACCAAGGGGGAGAAGATTATGAAATTAAAACATCATAATTCTTCTAATGGTTTATTATTATGAAAATATAAGAATTATTGCATTGTTATATACTTACAAAACAATTATATATTATGTAGCAAGTATGACAGAAATTACCAAAAGACTATTCAACATATTAGACTTAACTGGACAAAAATTCTAAGAATGGAAAGAAGATGCCATCATGAACTTAGAAGCTCAAGGACTTGAACATACTGTAATGGAAGTAAAAGAAAAGGATCCAATAGATGGAACTCAAGCTACCAAAAAAAAGGTAGCTACAAATCAAGAAAAGGCCAAAGCCTTAGTCCTCTTGAGGCATCATATTCATGATAGCCTTAAATCTGAATATTTATTTATAAAAGATCCCAAAACATTGTGGGACTCTCTTGTTGAAAGATTTTATCACCACAAAAGGGTGCTTCTTCCAGAAGCTAGCCATGAGTGGAAGAATTTAAGATTTTCTGATTTTAAGACTCTCAGTGAGTACAATTCAACATTATACCGAATTGCATCAATGTTGAAATATTGTGAGCACCCGGTGACTGAAGCAGAAATGATTGAACTCACATTATCTACTTTTCATCCATCAAACATTATTCTGCAACAACAATATAGAGAAAGAAATTTCAAAAGATATTCAGATTTGAGTGTAGTACTCTCATTGGCTGAACAGCACAATGATCTCGTCTGGAAAAATCATAATATGAGACCTATTGGATCTCAAGCTATCCGTGAGACACACTCTACTAAAACACATGTGCCTGAAGCACATGCTGTTGAAAATAAAAGCCGTGGAAATTATAATAACCGTGGTAGAGGACGCGGAAATTTCCTAGGAAGAGGACGAGGACGAGGTCGTGGAAATTTTTATGGACATGGTAGAAAGTTTCAAGGATCCGGTAGAGGCCATTTTCCCCAAAATTATCAAAATGATCATTACAATAATAATTCTCGAAGGGGAAAACAAGTTGGCTATCACAATAGAAATAGCCATCAAGAAGGAAAAGAAAGTATTTGTTACAAATGTGGTATCACAGGGCATTGGTCACGTACATGTCGTACTTCCAAACATTTGGTTGAGCTGTATCTAGCCTCCCAAAAGAAAAAGGGAAAAGGTGTGGAAGCAAACTTTAATGAAGCAAGCACCTCAATGCCCAATGTCGATCCTTACAATAAAGCAACCACGTCGATGCCTAATCTTGACCTTTCAGACTTTTATTTAGATGGCGATGAAAATGATAAAGAATACGAAGAAGATATTTGAATTTTTCTTAATAATGTTGTGGCACTTATTTAGTTATATTTCTTTTTATATGCAATCTCCTTTTTTTTATGTATTGATATCACCTTATGTTAAATGAAATTTTATTTTAACTATTTATTTATTTAATATGAAGATATGGATCAGTTTGTAAATGGAGTCAAATATCAATGCCTCCTAGATAGTGGAACAACTCACACTATCCTAAAGCACAAAGAATATTTTTCTGAGTTGAAGATGGTGAAAGCAGATGTCACCACAATCTCTAGAACCACTACACTATTAGAGGGATATGGAAAAGCTCAAATAATACTTCCTAATGGGACAAAGCTAGTAATTAATGATGCTTTATATTTGAGTAAATCTCGACGAAATCTCATAAGTTTCAAAGATGTACGCCAAAATGGTTATCATTTAGAAACAATGACCGAAAATCATACTGAATATTTATGCATCACATCTGAAAAATGCGGCAAGGAAAGCATTCATGAAAAATTACCAGCATACTCATCGGGATTATATCGCATTAATATAAAACCGCTTGAGATAAACATGGTGTCTAACCAGAAGTTAGATAATAAAGAAATGATAAATTTATGACATGACCGATTGGGTCATCCTGGTGTGGGAATGATGCGAAAAATTATTGAAAATTCAATTGGGCATCCAATGAAGAAAATGAGAATTCCCCAACCAAATGAATTATCATGTTCTGTATGCTCACAAGGTAAATTGATAATCAGACCATCTTTAAATAAAATTGCTACTGAAACTCCTAAATTTCTAGAAAGAATTCATGGAGATATATGTGGGCCAATTAATCCTGCTTCTAGGCCATTTAGATATTTTATGGTATTGATTGATGCCTCAACACGATGGTCACATGTAAGTCTCCTATAAACTAGAAATGTGGCATTTGCGAAATTACTTGCTCAAATCATTCGATTGAGAAATCAATTTCCAGATTATACAATTAAGCGAATAAGGCTTGACAATGCCGGAGAATTTACATCTCAAACTTTTAATAATTATTGCACATCAATTGAAATTGACGTAGAACATCCAGTAGCTCATGTTCATACTCAAAATGGTCTGGTTGAATCATTGATTAAAAGACTCCAATTAATAGCAAGACCATTATTAATAAGGTCGAAATTGCCATCATCTGCGTGGGGACATGCAATAATACATGCATCGTCATTGATAAGATTGAGACCAAGTGCTTATCATAAATATTCATCACAGCAATTAGTGCATGGTCGAGAACCAAATATATCACACTTGAAAATATTTGGATGTGCAGCATATGTCCCTATTGCGCCACCCCAACGTACAAAAATGGGTCCACAAAGAAGGATGGGAATTTATGTTGGACTTGAATGCCCATCAATTATCAAATATTTAGAACCAATGACCGGTGATTTATTTAATGCTAGATTTGCAGATTGTCATTTTAATGAGACAATATTCCCATCCTTAGGGGGAGAGAAAGTGGACCCAAATAAGAAGGAATAGATCTCACATGGAATGCAATGCATTTGAAAATATATGATCCAAAAACGAATGTTTCTGAACAAGAAGTTAGAAAAATTATCCATAATCAATATATTGCAAACAGATTACCTGATGCATTTGTAGAAACAAAGAAAGTGACAAAATCATATATCCCTGCCGCAAATATTTCGGCACGAATTGAAATTCCCACTGATAACAAAACCACTGAAAATGAATCTATTGCACGCCGGAAGCGTGGAAGACCACTTGGTTCAAAGGATTTGAAACAAAGAAAATCCAAAAGGTTGAATGAAATGGAAAATGTTATCAATATTAATTCTTCAATGAATTGTAAAGAAACAAGTCTTGGAGATGAAGATGAAAATCTCAGAGAAGAAGAAAATAATAATATCAAAGATAACAATGAAATTTCGATTAATTACATTTCAACTAAAAGGCAAATAAATCGAAAGAATGTTATTGTTAATGATGCACTTGTTCATTCAATCGCCACCAAAATAACACTTGATGAAAATGATATAGAACCAAGAACGATACAAGAATGTCGGCGTAGGAATGATTGGCCGAAATGGAAAGATGCTATTCAAGCAGAATTAAAGTCACTTGAAAAACGAGAAGTTTTTGGACAAATTACACAAACACCAAATGGTATAAAACCGGTCGGCTATAAATGGGTGTTTGTAAGAAAAAGAAATGAAAAAGATGAAGTGGTCAGATATAAGGCACGACTTGTAGCACAAGGTTTTTCCCAAAAGACCAGGGATTGATTATGAAGAAACGTATTCTACAGTAGTAGATGCGACTACACTAAGATTCTTGATAAGTCTAACTGTCTCAAACAGTTTGCAAATGCGACTTTTGGATGTTGTGACCGCATATTTATATGGTTCACTTGATACAGACATTTATATGAAAGTCCCTGAAGGACTTAAGTTGCCAGAAAACCACCAATCACGAGAAATGTTTTCCATAAAGCTGAAAAGGTCACTTTATTGACTAAAACAATCTGGAAGAATGTGGTATAACCGTCTTAGTGAATATCTCCTGAAAGAAGGATTCAAAAATGACCAAATCAGTCCTTGTGTATTTATTAAACGGACTCAATCAGGATTTTCTATAATTCCAGTTTATGTTGATGATTTAAATATCATCGGAACTCCCCAAGAGCTTGAACAAACTGCAAAATATTTAATGAAAGAATTTGAAATGAAAGATCTTGGGAAAACAAAGTTTCGCCTTGGATTACAAATGGAGCACTTAAGCGGTGGGATCTTTGTACACCAATCCAACTATACAGAAAAGGTCCTAAAAAGATTTCATATGGACAAAGCTCATCCGTTGAGCTCTCCAATGATAGTACGATCATTAAAACAAAAAGATGATCCATTTTGACCTTGTGAAGAAGACGAGGAGATTCTTGGCCCTGAAGTGCCATATTTAAGCGCAATTGGAGCTCTGATGTATCTAGCTAATAATACAAGACCTGATATTGTTTTCGCTGTTAATTTATTAGCTAGATATAGTAATTCACCAACAAAGAGACATTGGAGCGGAATAAAACATTTGTTGCGCTACCTTCGAGGAACTAAAGATCTTGGACTATTTTATAGATCAAAGCAAGATGCTACACTTGTTGGATATGTAGTTGCTGGATACTTATCAGATTTTCATAAGGCTAAATCACAAAATGGATATGTATTCACATATGGAGGTACCGCAATATCTTAGAGATCCACGAAACAAACACTGACAGCTACATCATCAAACCACGCAGAATTAATCGCCCTTTATGAAACAAGTAGAGAATGCGTTTGGTTAAGGTCAGTAATTGGTCACATTCAAGAAGAATGTGGGATAAACTCGATAATAAATTCTCCAACTGTAATTTTTGAAGATATTACCGGTTGCATTGAACAAGTTAGTGAAGGCTTCATAAAAGGGGATAAAACCAAACACATAGCACCAAAACTCTTCTTTGCACATGACCTCTAGAAGTACAAAATAGTAAAAGTCAAACAAATTAAATCAAGTGAAAATCTTGCAGATCTATTCACAAAGTCCCTTCCATCAAAGAGATTCGAGCAACTTATATATAAAATTGGAATGTGTCATCTACGAGATATATGTTGAACTCAGGGGGAGAATCATATTTACTGCACTCTTTTTCCCTTCGTTTAGGTTTTTATCCCATTGGGTTTTTCCTGACAAGGTTTTTAACGAGGCAGTATTAAATAGAAATATTGTAATAATATTTTACTCTTTTTACATAATTAGAATGCATTCAAGGGGGAGTGTTGAGATATAGTGTAAAAGGTAATTCATGAATACAGTGTGAAAGATAATTAATGTATTTACCCTTATGTGAATGCATTCAATGTAATTGTGGATGAACTTGCCTATAAATATCGAAGTTCACCATTGTAAAAACTACACCAATGAGTAAAACATCTCTATCTTCTAACTTTTACTCATTCTACTTCCTCCTTATCTCTCTAATTAATGTATTTATCTCTCTAAGTTTTAACAGCAACCACTTTGTTGTATTTAGAATGTTATAAGAAACTATCTAATCTATATCCTTTTTTGTAAAAAATTACATTATGTAAAATTTTTTGCAAAAAACTAACTTATATAATACATTTCTTTGCAAAATATTACCTTATAACGGTTTTTACCTTTTGACTGTTTAATTTAACCGTTGACAGTCACGTGATAGTCACGTGATTGTATAAACCCATTCTTCTTCTTCATTTCAGCGTTTTTATTCCTTTGTTGCTGCTTCATCTCAACGGTTGAGATCAAACCCACTTCCACCGATACGGGTATCTTTAACTGGGTAGATGAACCCGGGCTCGGGTTCGGATTTGGTTCCAGGTAAATGGGGATTTTGGTGTTTTGTAAAGCGGCTTTCGCAAGAGCTCCTTGTTCTTCTTTCAAACGTAAATCTCTGAAACATTTTGAGCATAAATTTAAAGTTGCTGGGCTTCCAAAAAATCCACAATTATTTGCACATAATCTGTGACCTTGATCTTGGGCTTGCAATTCATGTTCTTCAGCCATTTTTTTTCATTTAATTACAAATTTTCAACAAGCAGCAATAAAGGAATGAAAAACACTGAAATGAAGAAGAAGAATGAGTTTATACAATCACGTTACTGTCACGTGACTGTCAACGGTTAAATTAAACGGTCAAAGGGTAAAAACCGTTATAAGGTAGTGTTTTGCGAATAAATGTATTATTTGAGATAGTTTTTTGCAAAAAATTTTATATAAGGTAGTTTTTACAAAAGGGTATAGATTAGGTAGTTTCTTATAATTTTCTCTTTATTTTATTATTTTTTGCAACAATATATACGATTACGAATTATATTTTTTGTTGCTAAAAATATAGGTTAACCCGAGTAATTTTTTTAAAATGTGGGAAGTTATTTTTTATTTATGGCAACGAATATTTAACAACAATAATGAATTTCGTAACAACTTGTATTTTTCGCAACGTGAAAAATACAGTCGTTGCTAAAACTTGTTAAAAATGATTTTTTTTAGTATGGGCATATGATTCAAAATTAGAGGAAGAATTAAGAAAGCATCTTTCATGCATTATCATTGAAATTTTAATTTAATTCCAACTTACCTCAAAACCAATAATAATCAATTCGAAATTAACAAGGTAAGAAAAAGTTTTATATAGGTGACAAAAATATCGTAAAAGAATGGAACATTGTCTATAAAAAACTTGAGATGACTAATAGCAATTGCTTGCTGATCAAATTATGCAGCCGGTTGATAAGTGCAATTATTTGCACTTATTTATATCATTTTATACTCCTTAATGATGCTCGTTGTTAGGAATTTCGTGATTATTTTGAAGATTTATGCTACTTTACTCGTTTTGGTTATTCATGTTGATTTTGAGTGGTTTTGATTATCTTTTTTTTCTTTTTTGAGAATTTAGAATAGTATATATCAAAAGGAAGAAGAAACACGCTATACCCAGGTCACACCACGTCCGCCGGCATAAAAAACCCCTAGAGTGGAAAAAGGCATAGGATGAGGGGAGCTTGGTACAAGCCACCCAGAAACAACGTAGGGGTGGGCTATGCAAATCCAAAAACCATAACGTATCCCATCATCACAAGATCTATGGTCTAGACTAAGGCTTCACCTTACACACCATGCCTAAAGCTGTAATTACAACGTTACATACAATGACCAACTCCTTTATCATGCTCAATTTTTGCCCAAGGCTAGGACTGCATCAAGATAGAGTCTACATTGAATATTACATCATGAGGTGAGAATCCAGTATAACCCAGCATTTCCTTAGCCCAGATTCCTATTCTAGTTTTCAGTGAGTACACCAATCTGCGAATATCTGGAGATTTCATTTCTGTAACATCCCGGAAAAACATCCCGGAGATTTATTTATTTTATTTATTTATTTATTTTTTATAGCCTATTGACTTATGCGTATAACGCTAGAATAGAACTCCCGCTCTGATACCAGTTGTAACATCCCGGAAAAACTCAGATCGTTAAAAGAGAGATTTTTTTTATATTTTAAAAGAAAACCAAGCAGGACCCGAGTTAAACCAAGATGTCATAAAGGCACGAGAAAACAAAATTTTTAAAGTTAAAACTTGCGGATCGAGTTCTACTAGAGTTATTATAGATTAATTAGTGATATCGTAGTCTTAGCAGCGGATAAAAGATATGAAACCAAAAGTCCAAGGAGTACATCTCGAGAGCGAAGTCACCTCTTGAATAAATCCATTTCTAAAAACTAATAAAGTTCGAAATTAAAATCCTTCTATACTCTATCTCTTTTATTCTTCAGATGTAATCCTCACTCCCCAGCCTGCAACTTAACTCACTGCTAGATATTAACCCCGAAAGGAAAAACAACATCATCGCAGGATCGTTAAGATCAAAGGTACACGTCAGCAAAAACATCTCTTATAACATTAACATTATAGCATAAAGCACAATGGCAACTTACCATACGTCGGCTACAGTTTAATATTTACTTTTTAATAAATTCCAAAGGCTTCATTGAGTTAGTCAGCCATACCTCTGTACTTTTCTGGCTT